>NC_052137.2:32942006-33550096 GCF_016086655.4 Lepeophtheirus salmonis
AATATTATCAGCTATAATTATAGCTAAGTTTGATAACTATAGTTGATAATATTGTAGAGAAAAACGCGTGCGAGGAGGAGGGGGGGAAAAAGACATATGGTATCATTGTTTAAAATACTGATGTGATTATCATCTGCCTGCTTTATTATGATTTTTGAGGGTATAACGAATGTATTTATTAGCAAAATGTTTAATGAAGATATACTACGTATAATTGACTTCGACGTTTTTATCCGTTACAGTAGATTTGAAAACGTCACACTCCATGAAATTGTAATTCATTATGAACCTTATTCTCAGAATAATAGCTAATGAAACGACAAAGTAGAGTATTTGAAATATATTTGAAGCTCAAAGTTTAAAAAGAAGGCTTTAATTAAATATAATCTACATACTAAAAAAATAAACCATTAAACATTTAAGTTAAATATACAAAATTAAACAATTAAAATCATATAACTATTAATAATAATAAATTATAAATACAGAATATTGAAATAATAGATTGATCCAGATAATTTTTTCTTGTTTTAACATCGGAATTCAGTTAAATATGTCATAACTTTAGGTTGCAATACACAAGCGAGACGTGGAGTTTAATCAAAAGATAATCACCCTCTTCTTCATGTGGAAGTTGCTATATACAATTGTGCACAGGATAGATATATCTCTACCGATGAGATCTAACTAATTATTAATAATAAAGTAAATGTCAAAATCATAAAATTAGACAATAAATATACTAATAAAAAATTTTTATAAATAAATTCATCGTAAAGATTTAGAGCAAAAGCTAATTATGTAGTAATGTCCGGCGATATTACTCCTATTAAGAGCATCAAAAAGATTTTTCCCCGTTATTTAGGTATGCTTATATAACAACATACTATTATCATGATGGATATACACAATTGTTAATTATAATGCAACACCCAATGTAACTACCCTCGTTGTTGTGACCATTTAAACAGTTGTTTTTGCCTTTTATGAGTTTTCTGAACACCATTTCTTGGAGCCCATCAACCATAGCTAAGCCTTTAGTGATAAAAAAGTAATATTTATTGACTATGTAATATTGGAAAACCTAATTATCATACCCAAGTCTTAAAGCGAAGTAAGTAGTCTCAGACAAACTAGTTGCAAACCATCCAAAGCTACTACCCCGTTGTTGTGACCATTTAAGCAGTTGTTTTTGCCCTTTACTGAGTTGTGTATCATAATTATTGATATGTTTAGCTAAAATAGAATCATATTTTATGGTTAGATTTAAAAAAAAATTGAATACTTACTGTTAGATAGTACAAAATTCAGAGTTCCATTTCGATATTCGTAAATACTTTTTACTGATAACTTGATCATCATTTGGTGTGGATGACTCAAAACATTTTTATATTTATTTCTATATATGACATCAGTACCAACATCCTCCATTAATTTAATGATAGTTCCTCGGGAAGGGATATGTTTACCCTTGTATTTCTCCATAAATTTTTGAACGTAGATGATTAGCAATAGATAAGGTTATATTACATGCAATAAGCATCGTTGTGAGATCAAAGTTAAAGTCTGACTTGATGTATTAATCGTCAAATTGATTTTATAGATGAATATTCATACTCTTGTTATGAGATGAGGATAATGAGTGGCGTGTAATTCTAGACAGGGGACTAAAGGCACATTTATATCGACAAATCCGACAAACCATCTGTTTCTCATCCGGTAAGTAGTTTCCAAATTCCGGGGCCTCCATTTTCATAAATCCAGACAGAAGGCGACGTCATTTTGGGGATTTATTCAGTTCTCTATCGACTATCACCATCTCATATTATATTAATATTGAATAATAAAGGCGGGAATGATAACGTTCATGATTGATAGAAGAAGATGTATATTATTTAATCAATGATGCCATAAGTAATTCTTCTTTTCTCCTCGCACGCTTTTCTATTCTTACCAAAATTATCACCCTTAGTCATTGGGCTATTATCTATAATGTTAATCCTTTTAATAAAGATGTTGGGAGAGTAGATCTTATGAATCAACCAAATGCTGTTTATGTATCGAATGATGATGAGAGCCTCTCTTGCTAGTTCCGTGTAATTAGGATTGCCATATACGAAAAGCTTCTCCCGCTTTTTAAGGACATATAATATGTATGTTACTCACATAGAGGAGCCTGTAACTATTCTCTTTGGCGTGGGACATTTTTTTTCTTTTTTGAACAACAAGCAACAGTCTGTCACACTACCCCACAGATATAGTATATATTTTTATTTTTTACCAAAGCCCATTTCCCTTAATAGATTTCTATTTCATATTTTTAGTGTAAAAATTAACGAAAAGTGCGGAAATATCGATACTATTATAGGTATCTGAACCTATACTAAAATAGCGGTATCGTGAAAACACTAACCTAGCCTAGACTATTTGAAAATGAGCTCAAAGACTCGAGACTTGACTCGGACTCGCTAAAATTACTTGAAAATAGTTATGACCTGATTAAATAAAGACTACATAACAAGAAACCTTTGTGACAAAATAAAACTACCTCAATTACAGTAATCATTATCACATAGATGAGACACCAGCCCAATCAAGTAATCTAAACTTTTATCAGCATAGGCTAAAATAAAAACAGACCACTTTCAGCACAATAAATATTTTTATAGTTTGCTCGTGTTCTTTTGATTATCTTTGTAGTTCGATAAGATGAAGGTGATATACCTTTATAAAGCTGTATATATACTCTATCAGATGGAACATTTGATCTTATGGAGGATAATGTGCATTTTCGACTGGTAATATTATTTATTATTTTTGGCATTGTTATGTTAAATTTCATTCAATTTTGTCAAACCATTGAACTTTAACCCTAGATTGAACACTATAGATGAATTCTTCAACACACCAGGACTTTCAGAAATTAGACAACTGTGGAACGAGACCGCAGATGCCAGATTAAGCCGCAGACCGCAGATTAAGGCGTATAATGTAAAGTTTTATATACCCCAATCCCATGGCATTTAAAGCCAAATTGAGGATTTCCCAGTTGATTTGTTGCGTAAAAGCTTCCTTTGATTAGATTGTAAACTGTCAGAAGATGTACTCAAAAAATATTCTGCAACCCTTTCTCGGACTCTAAAGAAAAATGATCCCGCTGCAAGATGGCTACTTCCACCTGTTTACGAATAAATCGAGAGTCGATCATACAGAAAGTTACTGCACATTCTGTATGCCCAGTCTAGAGACTTCAAGACATCTGTTTTGTGATTACCCAAAAGTGGTTAGCGATTGTTATGTCACCGCCTATACATAGATTTCACTTTAAAATAGAATACTTCATCCCTATAGTGTTATTTAATCTTTGCAGGAAGAAGTAACAACTCTGGAATACCTATTAGTCTGAACATATTCCTCTTAAGATCCCCCAAAGTTTTGGAGAGTGGAGAGGTTCTATATGAATGGAACGCTTATTGTAAATGGAAAACGACTTATCTAATCTAAAACCAAATTGAAATTTAAGATATTAAAATGTTAATTAATCATTTGTGTGCCTTGTGTTTTTGTTTTTAATTATGAAGCTACATCTGCATCAAACTTTATTAATTCTTGCAATATTTACTGACTATTTATAAGTGTACGTACCAAGTTTATTGTCTTATAGTTTTATTTTAATTAGTTGTTTAGCAGATTTTCGTTCACATGTTGTTATCAATTTTCATTTACACATACTTAATTTTTTGTTTGAACCTTATATAACAAATTATTGTCATCTTTATTATATTAATTAATTAATATTATTTTGTGTTAAAGTTGCTATATATTTTTTAGTATGAATAGATATAAAATTAATTAACTATATAATGACATAAAAAATACAATAATATTGAATAATATAGACTAAAAAGACACTTATAAGTATACAAAACATTTCAAAATGAATACAAGGATTTTGATAGTTTGGTTACTGATGAGAATATTCAATTTCCAGTAATTATATATTACTTTTTGAATTTTTATTGGACCAATTAAAAATCAAAGTTGTTTCATGGAGTTGGAATCTAAAATGTAATCTGACCTGGCCATCACATTTTATATTTCAAAAAAATTATACCTGACGTTTATATTCGAATTCATATAAGATATGATAGTACATGATAATCAAAATACAACAGTGTTATTAGTGTTGACAACGTCAATCGTTGGGAATGGAGAAAAGTCCTATTAAAAATATATAACATGCGAAAAAAGACCAATATTACAGCATTCAATTTTTATTTAGATCAATGAATGAGCAATTTAAACCTGAAGACGAAGATGTATTGGATAGTATTGACTTACTTCTGTTATGTTTAGAACGAGTCAATAATGATAACGACTGATTATTATCTTATTTACATAACAATATTATATTATATCATTAACTAATAATTAATACATTAAATATACTGCGTCATGGTAAATCCCATATTAATAATGATTCTTCTTTTCCAGTAGATATTGCTAGAGACAGCGACGGTCTAACCTGTTTAGCAAACTACTAAAACCCCAACATCTCCTTTTTTATTTCAAATTCTTCTGAACTCTCAGCAATCTTCTTAATTCTTTGCATTTATTAATGTCGATCATCTTTTGTAATGTTCCACGAACACCACTTACAGACGGAAGCAACGGACCGGAGTAAAGTCAATAAGAATACCTTTGGATTGGGGGTACAATCATACACTAAAACATATATTCTGTAAGGGATTACATTTAAAAGGACGTACATACATTTGAGTATTAAAATATACAAACTCGTAAAACACAAGGTACCTACCTATCTATTTAAAACAAATCCCTACGTCATGATTTAAAACTAAATAAAAGACAATACATAACATCTTTTTAGGTTTACTGAGTCTGTATTTCACTCTCAAGAATCTCTGGTTTCTCCACAATCTTTCCCCGAAATCTAATCGGACACGGTAGCTTCTATTGACTCCTTTTTAAAGAACTTCACCTACATATGATCATCTTCTAGTTCTATAATTTTGTACTATTACATTAGTTCCCACATCTAACTTATGTATTTAACTGTTGTATTTAAATTGTAATGATTTATTTTCTTTTCTCCACGTCTCTCCTCATCCACTGATTGAGTGTGGACGTTATATCATAACTTCTCCAATGTTGTGGTAGGTTAGATTGTACTTGATGACCAAATAACATTTTATTAGGTGACTTTCCATCAACTTTCGACGTATTTCTAAACTCAAGTAATCCAAAAAAACACTTTTCTATCCCATAATTTATATCTACTTTTTCTAATAGCGCCTTCATTTACTTGACTATACTTTCAGTGTGGCCGTTACTTTGAGGATAATGAGGAGATGATTGTCCCCAGTTTATGTTCCATCTTTTCAAAAACTCCTTTTATTGATTAGAATTAAACTGTGAGTCTTGATAATGCGTCCTGGATCTCATGACCTTATCCTTTCCTATTTTCTGCCCTAAATTGAAACATGGACAACTTAAGTATATACTGGATCAATCTCACATTTCAACAATATCTATAGTGTATCTATTTAAAATATGGATAAGAGGTGTATGATCAGTTATAACTGTAAATGTAGGCAATCCACCCAAAAATATATGGCACTTCTTAATTGCCCACAAAATTTCCAAGCACTCCAATTCGATTATGGCATATCCTGTCTATGCACTAGACTAAAATAGAGATCCACATTGCATTAACTTCCATCCCTCTTAATGCTTTTAACGTAACATATATCCTAAACCATTAATTTTCGATGAATCTGTCTCAATGTGTGTTTCTAATTTCGAATCGGATGGTGTTAATGCAGGTGGTGAAGTCAACATTTCTTTTAATTTATCCATGGATAAGGTATGGTTAGTAATTCATTTAAATTCAACTTTTGATGATAATAGTTATCTTATATGTCCTGCTTCTTCACTTATCTATGATGAAAATGGACTCAGTTGATTGAATAAGCCCAAGAAACTCCTAAGATCCCTCCTGTTTTTTGGTCTTGGAAAATGTATTTATTACACACATTTTATCAGGATCAACTTCTTTCGATATGTAATATCCACAAAATGTTACTTTTGGTTGATAAATTATAAATTTATCAGGATTTTATAGTAATTTTTCTTGTCTCGGTATTTTTCCAAAGACCTTTTGACTTTACAAACATGATTTTCAAATCCTTTGATACTTTTAAACATCATCGACCACTCTAAATCTGTCTGGTAAATTATTCAAAATTGCATCTCCAGTGGCAACAAAACCCATTGGTGCTCTATTAAAAACATATTTACCCCAGAGAGTAATAAAACAAATCATATATCTTGATTTCTCTGCTGATTCTATTTGTTAATAGCCTTGTTTTACATCAATCGTCGTAAAAACTCTGCTTATTGTGAGTAAAATCAAAACAACATCTCTTGGAGTCCTAATTGGATAAATTGGTCGATAAACTTGATCATTCAATTTTTTATATCAACGCAAAGTCTAACTTTCCCATTTCGTTTTGGAACTACTACTAATGGGTGGCACCACTCAATAGCCTTGACCCCTACTTTACTTAGCAATCCCATTTTCTCCATGTGATCAATTTATTTATTTACTTCACCTCTATAGGCAAATGGTATGGGTCTTGTAGAATTAATTGCATGAGTTATATAACCATCCTTTAATAATACTTTTATTGGTTCTAACTTTTGTCCATTATAAAAACATCATCGAATTCCCTCATCAGTGACTTTTTTTATTTGCTCCCCATCCACATTCTTTTCATTTTTTAATGTTGATATTCGAATCTGATGGGGGAAATCCCCCGGAATTAACCGAAGCTTTCCTCAAACTTTTCTTGACAAATTTACTTCAGTAACATTTTTCCTTAAAAAACAGTTTCTTCACTGATTACATTTCTTCCCATATGTAGGACATTTTTCTTCATTTCTATCATAATTTCTTCCAGTATAAGAACATCTTTGAGTTTTCTTATCTGCTCCGTTTTATAATTAGTTTTTTTTACTTGATATCGAACTTGATTTTCTTGCCAATGCTTCGTCCTGAATTTTACCTTTTTCTTTGCTCCGGCAAATGGATATAACCTCTAGAATTGACAACTCATGTGATTTAAACAACAGGTATTTTTTCGTTTCTTCACTATTTATTCCAATTATATTTAGTGTTGATATTTAGTCTTCAAATGTAATATCCATCAATACTGCATTTTTTGCATAAAGTCGTTGAAAATTAATCAAAGGACTCATCTTCACTCTTCTTTTTCCCATTAACTTTACCCATTCCAATGCTACTATAAGATTAATGATTTTTTTTTAATTTCTCCATCTATTTCGATTGGCATGCCATGCTCTATCTTATCCAACATTTCCGGACAACACAGTGACTTAAAAATACCTTCCTGTCGGAACAATTCTATAAATTTAACTCACGCAAACTGTGTTTAATATTATATTTTGTTTATGTCCATATAAAATTTATCTTTTACAGCCCCCGAAGAAGGTCAACAATTAAATTTTTAAATATTATTTCCACTCTTTCCTGGTGTTGTTCATCTCTTCTGATGGACTCTTCACGAGCTCACTTTTATTCTTCCATCAATATCATCATCACTCTCATCGTCAGATTATCCTTTTTTATTTTCATAGACCGATGTTAGATTTCTTTCTAACATTTGAACATCTCTATCCAGCCTCGATTTTCTTCTTCGAATTCACCCTAACTGTCTTAATTCTTTCTCAAGTAATATTTGATTAGGTATAACATCATAAAACAATTACTGTATCTATATTTAAATATCTTAGTTATATCATTTTGTTAGAAATTTATATTCATACATAGAACAAAATATTTAGTGCACCAAAATTTTGCTATAAACTATTTTGCCTCAGGATATTTTGCATTAAATCTATTTTTCCTCGGGATATTCTGTCTTAATATATAAATAAATGATCTTTTCAAGTCGGTTTTATTTATTTTTGCTTGAAAATAATGTTCTCTTAGAATTTTCTACATCCATATTAGAAATATGTATTTATATAAATTTAGTTAAGCGGGGTTTTATTTATTTTTGGGATGATGAGGGAATTATGTGTTTGCATCATATTATGATTGTTCGTCAATCCATGAATATTTTCTTATAGGAATTATCCATTATATCTAATGATAATTGCTCACGGATAAGTGATTTATTTTTGTTTTTCTTATTAAACATATTGTATTACATACTTTGTCTGTGGTTCGAATAGTGAGTATAGGCATAGAAATTGTGGAGCATGATTACATCATTTTTCCAACAGAAAACAAATATTTAATGCATTGTATGGTAATACACATTTCACATTTTGATTAAAAATTACAAAGGAACATTTATATGAACCAAAAATATACAAAATTACCTATAAACCTCCTTTATTAATATATAAAGGCGAAAGATGGATTTAAGACAAAATGTTTGAAGGCAAACTTATATAGTGCCAAAATATTTTTACATATTCTTAAAATTAAAAAAATAGAATTATCAGTGTGTTCATTTTTCCTTATTCAATAATGATGTATCTGCCTATTATTGTTTATGTTTTCAGTAGGTTCTATGCTCGAGCAATCCCAGCCTACGGAAATACAATAAAAGAGTTATAATGCATTCAAAAGATTCATCCAACTTGAAATGCAAATAATATTTTTTTTTTTTTTAAGAGCTTAACTATGACAATAATGCTTAATGTACCTGCAATACTAAAGGATTTGATATTGTAAAGATTTATTCATTTATGAATTAGATTGTTATGGAACTATATCATGTCATAGGTATATTAAAATATATTATTGCCTCTCAAAAATAGCTCATTAAGAAAAATATAAAATAAATTCAGTTTAAAGAATCTTGCTGAGATAAAAACAATATAACTATTTCAAGAAAATGCTGAGTTTGTCAGCTTGTAATTAAATACATGGAAAATCTGTATTTGGACAAAATAAGATTTAAACTAATTATGTGGATATTTCTGAAGTTAATTTTATCTGAAGAGGACTAATTTTGAATGACAAGTGTGTGTTGCTATTGTCATTGTTCTGCAATTCTTGAGGAGTGAACTTCACAGTATTGACTAACAACAAATAAGTATGCTCATGAAAAACAAAGAGTAACACTGAAGATTTATTTGTGTGTTATATTCTATATTAACAAACCAATGTTAGTCTAGTTGTCGATGTCTCATAACTCAAAGCAGTGGAGGTGCTTCTGCTTGTAAAAAATATGGAATCCTTGATCTAAAAGTGTGCCAGATAATCAATGAAAATCTTTTTGTTTTATATTCGTAAGGTAAATGTGTAACTATAAGACACTGAACAGTCCAAACTATTGGTTCTGTTGATAAACCGGACAGCTTGAATCCGCATTCTTCAAAGCATAATGTATGTTTTTAATATTGAATTTTCCTTAAAATCGTATTGAAATGACAAATTGTACTATACTTGGTGGTCCAATTACAGCTGAAAACTCACTAATTTAAAATTAATAAACTTTGTGTGATTGAAATTCATTCACATTTCAATATAAAAGCATAACCAATTAGTTAAAAAAATTGAGCTTGAGGCTTCCAACAAGTCGAGAAAATTTCACTAGAACGTGATTGACAAATTTCCAACGTCTCTAGGATCACTATCTACCCCGTCAACAAGTCCAAAACCTTCGAGAAGAAAAAAGGCTCTTCCAATAGGTTACATACTAGAGATCTCATGGTTTCACACGAGACTATTTAGAGAGTTAAAAAAGTGGGTGGAAAGAGCCTTTTGAGGGTGGAGGGACCACTTTTGAAACCAGCAATGAAAGAAACCCATCTCCTCCGTTACAAAAAACTTATGACACTTCCCCCACCTACAACTCTGATTCCAGCCTCCTCGATTAAACTTTTAGGTACATGTCGAGGGCCTACAGTATCTGGCATTCTAACACCAATGCCATCAAAGCTACTATAAGCCAGTACGCCATGACAAAGGACTACGTTTGTGGTGGGTGTCAAGCCTTCTACCGCCGTTTGGAACCCATAATTGCGGCTTAGGGCGGGTACATTATTGATTTAGAGAGCTCAAACACACATCTATTTATAGTTTTAATTTGTTCAAATTCTATTATTAATTAATGAATTATATCTGGATGAAGTTTAAAATTCAAAGTTTTTGGATTTTAATGGACCACTGGGTATAAAAACGATCCCCGAAGTTAACGGGGTATTACTGTACTTGTAAATTATAGGGATACCATGTCTTTTCTGTTCATTGACGCCTAATAACTCTATGCAATGCCGGATACTACCTCAAGTTCTTAAAATGTATGATTGACTTCTTATTGGCTTTAAAAAAGACTCTAAATGATAAACAGTTTGTAAACAAATGTTAGACACCTCATATACCTAATATGTTGAAGAGAAAAAGAGTAAAGTAGATAATTTCATACTGCATTGCAGGTTAATTTGTCTATTCACAACCTTGTACTTGCTTACATACACTTGTCGTTCCAATTCAATTATTGTAGTATAACTTTATGTTTGCTTTCGTGTCGTCTTGAAAGTACTGGCCTATTTTTTTTCGTTTAAGTGTTGACTTATCATTAGTGAATGTGAACATGATAAGTACGTAATTGCAAATATTATAGCCGAATTAGTCGTCTTGAATATCTCTCAAAATATGTAAATTAATAACTTTTTTTTTTTGCTCATTACTCTGATAAAATTTCCAAAAAGGTACACATGAATATACACCAAGTATGAATTACTTGTATATAAACAGTAGTGTAGGGGCGTCTGAAGGATTTTATTTAGTGGGGAAAAAATCAAAAATCACATCTGTTCACAAAAAAAAGAAAGATTTTTGCCAAATAATTCAAAAGACAAATTTCAAATATACTATTAAAAAAAAAAATTAAATATTTAATTTTTTGAAGAAAAGTTTCAAAAATCCATAGCTATACACAGAAAATTAAATTTTTTGTTGAAAAGCATAAATTCTTTGATTGAGGGGACCTCCAGCCCACCCCCTGCCAACGCCCATTCAGTGGGTTACCTCAGCCATAGGAGTTATTTCAACTCATTATTTCAAAATGTTGTCTCCATAAAATTACAAGTCTTTCTAAAATTGTTTGGAATTAGTTTAGAGCGAAAAGCAAGTACTTTCAAATAGTGATGTGTCAGTCATTATTTGTTCAGAACAGTTCAATCTAGTCTTAGTACCAGTACTATGATTATTTGGGACCGATCCTTAGAACTCTCAGTACTAGAACAGATTTTAAAAATAGTTGAAAGACGTCATCAAAGACCGAACTATATAAGTTTTTATAACTGAATTTGAAAGGAACTGCAGTATTCAGTCCTTTTTAAGGACAAAATATTTTCAATTAATTTCGAAATTCTAAATATTCTAATTGCAGAGTGTGATTTCTCATCGTCTAAAACAATTCCATGCTGATGGAGCAACGTAGATCAGTACACAACATACCTTAAAAAGATTATTCTCGTTGAACTCCATGTGCGTAGGTTGGATTAACTCCAAAAGAAAGAAATGTATATATTTAACATTATGTATATTGACTTTCAAAATCATTCCTACGTCAGACGGAGTAACTGTAACAATATATTGTTTACTTATAATTAATCAGCTTTTACTAAAATTCCAGGATAAACGGCAAAATATATGAGATACATGGTCAACAATAAAAACTTGAGTACGGAGGGAGATGGAGGGTTAGGTGGAGCTAGGTGCTCAGGTTGGAATCTCCACGAGAGTCTCTGTGCCTTAACTCAAAGGGTAGGTTCAAGTCTTGTTTTAAGGGGAGAGTCACTTACTGAAGAAATGGTCAAGCGATAGGAGCAGCACTAAGAGCCCAAAGGAAAGTATTTTTCTTTCTATATCAGGAACTACTGAACCTGATCCTCATGTCGGCGGATTCATTCGTAGAAGTACATTGAGGTTATCGTACAAAAGGATAAAAAGGTGGCTTCAGAAGAAGATATGAATTCAGGGGTAGCGAATATAACGAATATAGAGGTTCAACAAGGAGAGGGAGAGGTCTAGATGTAGTAAGAGGTGGGCGTGGCAACTGTGGTAGAAATCTAGGGGGTGCATACTACAATGTTGAAAGCTATGCTTCAGGCGGTTGATTTTATATATAGTATATTTATTGTATTTTTTCCTGCCAATTATTTCATACAATAAACATTATAAATTCATCTAAAAATATATATTTTTAGAGCTATAAGACAATTATTTAACGAGTATCCAACCATTTTTAATATTATAATACAAAATATTTTAAATTAGCTCTTGGATGGTCATTAGAACATTATATTGTATCATCCACTTCAGCCATACAAAACCAGTAATTAGTGATAACTAGCAATAACAATTGATAGAATTAGTTGATCATTAAAGAAAGCAGATATAATATTTCAAAAGACATAATAAAGTTATTTTTAACAAGTACAATGATCAATTCATCAAAAGTCGTAAATCACACTCTGAAAACGCTTCACTGGGATGTGCTGGCCTCATTATGGTTTAGCCCAGGTATAACTACTCTAAATAAGTATTACCTGTAATTATTAAAGCTTAATGATTGCAATTAGTGAAAAAACATATGCTTATTTTTTTTCTCCCCTCACAAAAAAACTTGTTAAAAAGAATTTTTTTTTGTTTTGTCGTCCTCAAAATTTTATTTACTAACAGTTTTTTGTAAACAAATTTGTGGCGTTCATTTAAAAAAAAAGTTGACACCAAATAAACAAAATTTTATTTGAAATTATTATTAAATTTTTGTATTCGAAAGGAAAATATTTTTTAGTCAAATTTTGTCTACAAAAAAAAATATTAACTCTATAATTTTGGGAAAAAAGTTTTTTTTGTTTAACTTTTTTGTCCAATTTTGACTTTTATCACTTCGATAAAACTTTATTTGCTATTTTCTAAAAAAAAACCATTTGGTTAAAGATTTGGGGACTAAAAATAATTATAGACACAAACCCATTTGCTAAGTGTCCGTGCAAGATATTTTGACAACTAGAGAAAACGTAACATCAGATGGAAAATAGAGTCCTTCTCAGTTTTTTGCTCTAGAAGTTTTGTTTTGTCATTATTCTCTATTGAGCTATCGAAAAATAAAGAGGAAAACCTTTAAAATTCACAAGTGAGGCATAATTGTTGATGCAATTAAATCAGAAGACTACGATTTGTATGCATATCCCGAAGGAAATAATAAAATTGAATTCAAATCCATCGACAACAATTTATTTTTTGTATAAGATTAATTTCACTTAATCTAGCTATTTGTATATTTTGTAAGTTTAGAAATAAATTAGAAATAGGTTATTCTAAAGTTGGTTGTCATGTAAATAGTTATCTAAGACTTTCCCCGTCTCTCAGCACTCCCATTGACAATATATTCCTACTGGAAGTGGAGTAAGCATACTCTTGAATATTTAAAAGGGGCCTAGGGCCCTTTAAACTGCCGAAGAATTGCTTCTAGCCAGACATCTTTTTGAGGATTCATCTTGAGGGAATGAATGGAGTGGAATGGAAGGATTGGTAAATTCCCTTTAAAGTCCAGAATTACACTTAGAAATAACACATTTATTAGACGTAATTACCTAATAATTTAATATGGTAAATCGTACACCAAAACAAACTTTTTTTTTTTTATAAAAGTGACTACCCACCATTCTATGATACTCCTCAACATGACAAATTATAAGAAACTGAATGTTTTTCTTATTCGTATAGATCTTTTGGACTATTTAAAGAAGAACACTCTTGGTAAGAATCACTCATGACATTGCTTGTTATTATAATATAACAAAATGCCAAAAATACGTACTAATGAAACTGAGAATTTTTTGAATTACCTTCACCTACGAAGTTAAACGGAACTTATATTTTTGCCTATGTTTGTTTGTCTGTTGGTTACAAGATTACGGCCAAAGTTCAAAATCAATTTTGATACAACTTAATTTGAATCGTAGAAGGCTATTAAATTTTATGTGACCAAGGTAGCACAAAAAATTATATTACCGACAACATCTTAAGAATGTATTGAAGTAGAAAGTTCAAATTTGTACCATTATGTAGGCTTAATGAAGATGCTTCATATAACAAAAAGGACAGCGTTAAAACTAAAGTCCAAAATCACGCAAAAAGTCACTTTTGAACAAATGAAGATACAGAGCTGAAATCCTCTACTTGTTAGCCAAAATATATATATACCAGAGATATTAATCCAGTGAACTTTTTAGCTGGCCTATTTTTTTGGGAATTGGTAATCTGAAGATTGAATTTTCTTTTCTTGGCAGTTGTCGTTAGTAATTTCTGAGTAGTGATCATCCTTTCCTAAATACATTCAATTATATTCAAAACCTAATTGAAAATATGTGTGTGCTCATAAAAGATGGAGCGTAGGCCTGAGGATTTGTTGTGGAGTTATAATTGTAAGTCCTTGTTGTACTCAGAGTGGAATTGGGGATTGACATCGGAGTAATGCTAGTAAATACCATTGTTTATTTCCTTCTTTCCTTGCTTCTCCTTCAAAACATTCTTTAAATTGTCTGGGTTACCATGTTGAATTTCGGTTTATTTTTTGTTAACATGCCTATTCTACTCGTAATTTTCATCACTATATATTACACATATTAACATAAGAAAGTAATAGATTTTAAAATTTTATTAAATAACATGATCAATAATTATTTTTTGTTTTACTTTCATACAAATAAGAAATTTTATTTCATTTAAAAAAAGAATGAGCTTAGTGGAAGGTTTCCACTCTACCCAGTGCCCATTTTAATTAATTTTATGATGTCCTTGTACTCAGTATTTGATCAATGGGGTTTTTGTCCTTGTATGGAATTCATTTTGAGGCCATTTTAGTCCACAAACCTTCCGTTTCGAACGGTCTAAAATCAAATAGTTGTATAATTATATGTGTAGAGCCAAAAGCTGGTATTTTTATACTTTAAATAATAAATAGGAATTAAGAAAAACAATATTTTATAAGCTAAAATAAAATATTGTTAGACCTGTTATTAAATGCATGCATTAAATTGGTAGATACCTTAAAACCATAAGGGTTTTATTATTCTCTTTTGTCTTAATATCCACGTAATACGATATTGTGACCCAATATTTATAAAACAATAGGTATATTATATAAAAAGCACTTATTAGTTGTTAGGTCATAAAAATTTAATCAATATACTCTTGAAATATATATTAAGGACAAGTATAAAGTAATACTAAGTAGTCCTATATTAAGATTACCTTTTTCAAAGTGGCATTTTTAAAGCATCTTTCAACCATTTTTCAACTAATACAAAGATAAAAAAGGTCTTTATTAGTTTATAATTTGCCTACTACATCATTCTTCTTAATTATTATACTATAATTTTATTATTTAAAATATTAATCTAAATTATAGATATATGTGTATTTAGAATAACATTGTGAGCTTACTAAAAATACTTTTTTAGACATGGGCTCATATTAAAGTATTTTCAATTGTTATTTATCTAAATCTGTGCGAACAGAATACGAGCAATTTCCTGGTCCAAAGTAAAACAATTCCGTGTAATACTAACTTATAATTTGATGCTTGCAAACATCCACGACATTCTAAGGTCTTTTGACTGATAAAGTAAGTCAAAAGACGCACTAGTTATTATTACTCTTCATTACTTGGGGGGTGACGTACTCAAAATTATTTTGCTGTCTTCAAATTTAGTATCTTTTAAAGTTTATTTTATTACAAAAATACCCTATGTATTTTGTTGTCAGCTGTCGATTCCCTTGTCTCACTTTGTACGTCGTGGCTGTTTAATAATTTATTATTTTTCATAAATAAATGAAGTAATAAGTTATATTATAATTTTTTTCCAAAAGGACAGGAATTTATAATTCTTGCATAACACCAAATGTAATACAACTAAGTTATAGCTCTTTATCATTATTTTTTGCGTTCAAAAAATTTTGCAAATTTTGAAATATGAAAATATGTTCCAGATAAATTGTCCGAAAACATTTTGCTTTCACCAAATCAAAATTTTCAATTCAATGGAAAAGCAGGTAGCCGAATGTACATTTTGCAAAAGTACAATTTGCCCATAGGACATTTCACTGAAGGACAATGGGGCACATTTGGGCGAAAATGATAATTAATATATTGGTAGATGCAATTGTATATTTTAACTCAATTTAAAATGATAGTTTGAGGGATACTTATTGTTCATATGCTTTAACCCATGAGCAGCAAAGTCCTGGGCCTAAGAATAAAACAATTTGTTTTTCGTTCAATTTTTTTTCTTAAATTCTTAATATTATTATTAATTTTCTAATAATATTTTTTTATTTGCTTTATAGAGTGGAGTCCCCATAACACTTTCCAAGCTACTGCTTAAATTCAACGCCATTTTTTCCTATCAATAAGAAGTGTAAAATAAAAGCACAAAATTGTTTTTGATATATTTTTTCGAAATAACAAAGGTAATTTAAAAAAATATACGGTCCTATATTTTTTGTAACACTTAGCACAATAACTTCCAAACTAATAGAAAGATTGTCATGATATGTACATTTATTTAATAAATAACTTGATGGATGGAATTAGAAACTAAAAAAAAAACTAAAAAAAAAAATTAAACAATATTAGTTTCACAAATTAATTAAGTCGGATTCTCATTTTCTAGTAATCATATTTTTTGATAAATACTACTTAAAACTATTATTAAAAAAAGAGGTTACATATTCACATTGTCATTGTATGATATTAGAAAAATACACTTAAAAATTCATGGAAAAAGCCTATAAGTCACTTGTTATGGTTCTCATAACTTGGCTCTAGATAGATTGGAGGTATGAACTCAAAGTTATACATATACAATTCTGAGGGTATCGAAGTTCTGAGTTACTACGTAATGCAGATTGTTTTGTACTTTTCGGACAAAAAATACAACTGTTAAAGAGACAAAGACGATCGCTTCATCTTTTTGTATGACTTATACTGTGTGATCCATCTGTCATTGCGTCCCAAAGTATATACTGGTGTATATATAACTACCAAAAATGAAAGACCTTATATTTTTTTTAATGCTTCTAAGAAAGGTCGATTTATTTATCTCCCTTAATTAAATGCATTTATTTAAATTTGTCTTATAAAATATATATTCTATAACTTCAACTATGATATTAAGCACTTGAAGAAACTGTTAAAATAGTTATTACTAGTAAAGCCCTTCATTTTACCCAATTTTTTGAAGGTTATATATGTTTTTTATTAATTGTAATCAAAATAAAATACTAAATATTTTATTTTTCAAATGGCAAAATGTTTATATCGTTTAGTTAAATTCTTTGATTTTCATCTATATAGTTATTTCATCTTGAAAAAGGGCACTCAATCGTAGTTATACTCTAAAAACTTTATTATTATTAAAAAAACTTTAAAGACCAAACCTGTCGAATTTAAAAGTTTGAATCCTCATTTTCATGTTTTACGGCTCAAATAATAATGATAAAGGTGGGTTTCAGTCTGCGGTCCAATATACTGCTGCATGGTGTTACACAAAAAAAAATATTGTCTCAAGTTTTTTATTCTATATTTGCTAAAATTTTGAACCTCTTCTTTTATATTTAGTCCTTTCCATAAGATTTTAGCTTTAACAACTTTGGTAGGTATAATATGAGTACTCAAAGCCTTATTATCCAAAGTTTCTCGCACAAAGATTACTCTACCCAAAGTTCTTCATTCAATGAAAAATAATAACATGGAATGAATATAGAAAAATTCTATAATGATTAAAGTACTAATTAATTATTCTGCAAAAATCGTTAAATTAGTTCTCCTTCTTAATTCTTCCTATAGATTATAAAATTATATTATAAACATTTTTTTAATAGTATTATTAATTTATTTACAATAGTTTTTATGTTTCTATGGGAAAAAAAAAAGTTTTTTCCCTTTATACAAATAAGTTTTTGATGTCTATAATATAATTTTTTAAAGCATTATTATTGTAGATACGTGAAGTTTCTTATAGTTTCAAGTTTTTATTCAGTTATATATATATGTTAGGTTAGGAAAAAGGAGTTTTGCCTTCGGATCATATTATAAAGTGTTTTAAAGGTTTGAGTGTATGCTACAAACAAAAAATTTTAGAGTATTATACTAGTCTGGATCAGATGTGAACTTTTGTACGTCGCATATTGAGCTCTCAAAGGAAAAGTTTTCCATGCTTAACAATTTTACTACCAGAAAGAGAAAGACGGCAAGAAAATTTGTGATGTATATGGGGCTGAAACTCTTTCGGTTTGTGTTGCACAACAAAATCTGGAGTGATATATTTTCTTTTCCACTCCATTCTGCCCTCTACTGTGAACAACTAAACAATTTGAAACTGGTAATTGAACAAAAGTGGTCATCATTGTTGAAAAAAAGACAAAAAGACATTGTAAAGACAACACCAGGCCGCACACATCTTTGATGACGCGACAAAAGCTCTGGGAGCTCGATAGGTAGGTATGATGTATCACCCCCCCCATACAGTCTGCATCTGGTAACAAGTTACTAACAACTGTTCTTTTCTATGCCCAACATGCTTCGGGGTACAAATTTGACCACAATAAAAGACCATTGAAATTGTGTGACCAAGTTTTTTTGAAAATGGGGACAAGGTCTTCTACGAGAAGGGTATTATGATTGGGATTCCTGTTGACAACAAGTTATCAAACTGAGCAGGTCATATTTATCTTAAATTGGATAATTGTAAATCTTTTTTAATTCGCAATAAAGAGAAAAATGCAAAATTACTTGTTCCCGAACCTAATATTTATTTAAAAGATATTAAGTTCAATAAATATTTTTAATTTGAAATGTTGGATACGTTATATTTAGGTTTTAATTGTGTCGATAAACTTGGTTTGGTCTTTAATATTTTTTCTATACATATATTTTGGTCCAGACTGCAATATCATACTGTAGACCAAAACTTAATCGTTTTCAAAATTAGGGACCAATTTGTTTGGATCTTTTTATGATCCGTAAAAGTTTGATATATTGAAGCCGGTTTGGGTCTTGAATCTTTTCGGATAATACAAATGTACTTACACTGTACTTGGGTACTTGGCATTTAGATCCAAGAGCCGTCTTATTTTCATATAACTACCATCTATTGTCCCTCGAGTTCGATAGAATTTTATATCCTTGGAGAAAAAGCAAGCAAGGTCATTTATGGGAGGCTTCTAGTTTAACTTGATTGGTTTTGGAGTCCTTTTTCTTCCTGTTTGACAGGTTAGAAGCTGAGTCTTACAAAGTGCATAGCTGTAGTACCATGGGTCTTCACTGATAACACGATCTCAAGTTGAACTGGATTCTACGTTGATGTTGTCAGCAATCTCATTCATCGATTGGCAGGATGTTCTTCCTTTTTGCTTACTTTCCTCATTGAGTCAGGACTACCAACGATTTAACCTACTTCCGAGTCACTAAGCTTCCGGGAAATCATCGGCACTATGTTTTTACTATATGGTTGACACATTTTCGGACTTTTTGGACAAATCGAGTAATGCACCAGACTGCTTCAGCCAAAAACGTGTTGTCTATTTTACCATTTTTATTGGAAAAAATACACAAAAGTAAACAACGTTTTTGTTCCTGATTAAAAGAAGACAGCGATATATTATCATTAGGAAGCATAATGAGCAATTGATGTGGTAGAGCGACATTATTACCTGACTTAACCTCTACTAGAGTTTGTTTTCAATAAGACTGGTTTTGTTGTAGGAGGATGGGATAATGTCAGAAGAACATTTCGAACATTTAAAAGAACTACCCTAGAGTAACCCTGATGAGTAAAGTAAGTCCTTTTCAGACACGGAGTTAAATACAGGATCAACATCTGAGTTATCCTTGCCTAAATCATTGGTAGATAAGGAGTGGGGTTTGTATTTATTTTCTACACATCATAGCTACTCGCAGCTAATTTAGTGTAACGTTATGAAACCTATGCTGCTCTCCTTCAAAACATTTTTCAAATTTTAAGGGTTACCACGTTGATTTTTGGGCTTCTGTTTTTAACATATTGGTGAATAGTATTAGTTTAAACGATAGAAATCACTATCAAACTGCTTCTTGCTCGATAATAAGCTTAAATTTTCAAATTAAGGAGAAATCATTATTAGGAGTGTTTTTTGTACCTCTTCATATCTGATGTCGCCCGCCCCCCTCCCTCCATTACACCTAGTGGGTGCATGTCAAGGGGAAGGTCTGCATTGTCCTTCATCCAAACACCCAGGACCTTAAAGCCACTGTCAGTTGGCACTGGAACGACATGACGCAGGACTACATCTGCAAGAGTTACCAGGCCTCCCGCTTCACCTGGGAGCCATCATTGCCGCTTAGGGCGGCTACAATAATTATTAAGAGAGCTCAATCACACATCAATTTTTAGTGTTAATTTTGTTGAAATTCTTTGGTTAATTGATAAATTATATCTTGATGAAGTTTAAACTTCAAGGTCTTCATATTTTTATGGACGACTACTTTAATGGATTCAAACTTTAGTCCACATATTTCGTGCTTTTGTTACATATAGCCTTCCAAGGGGAATCATCCCTAAAGCCATTTGGAAAGGGAAAATGTTTATTTCTCTGTTTTTCTAGACCTTGTACTACTTTCAACATTTCCAATCCATCTCTATATTTATTGGAATACACCCAATAAATAAATTTATGTCAAGTAAAACATTTAGTTGTAAAGTAATAAATGAAGAGTTATTTTATGACCATTTGTATCAGACTTTGCATGCAACGTCTGACTCCTCTTTGCTATTATAAGTTTCAAATATAATATAAAGACGTATAAGGAGGAGCTGAAAGGGATTTATTTATTTACTCGTGAAAAAAAGGAGCAAAAATAACAAATAAAACCCGAGTGACATAGTTTCTGATACTAAAAATAAACAAACAGATATGTCAAGACTCTAACAACAACATAAAGTGAATTCCTTTTTAGTCTCATTAGAAAATATTTGAGAGATTCATGTATACACTCCCTCCATCTGACACGCCTCTCTAATCTCATTTGAACAGAAGGAACTAATCTCCCCTTTTAAGTGCAACGATTAAACCTTTTCAATATAGATATATTCAGCTCTTGTTGTTCCTTATGTATAGAGACGTGAATAAGATTTTTTTAGAAAAAATTTTAACATGATTTTAAAAAGTATTTCTTTAAAAAAAAAACTAATCATCAGCATCATTAGTTCCATTATTCAGAAGTGGGGTTGTATCGGTCCCAAAAAGATTGAAATCCCCTCCAGTATTAAATTTACTCAAAAATATAGTAGCATGACTAAATTACAAAGGAAAAATTGATTTGTATTAAATCAAGAAAAGACAGCTCAAAACTAATTTTTGATATGTTTAAATATTAGCTATACAACAGCTATATTTTTCGTTTGATATGTCCTTCTTAACAAATAATAATAGCCTCGACATGCTAGCGAACAGATTTGCAGCCGATGAAGGCCGAATCCATGGCTTGCCACGCTGTCATGTTGGCAGCTTGGAGTGAATCCAAATTTGGATAAGAAATTCCACTGATATTCTTTTCCCAAAAAATACAAACTATAAAGTCCAGGGATTTGATGTCAGAGCTGATAGAAGCCACATGGAGTCGGGCTGAAAGTCAATCATTTTGTTGCTGGAGAAGTTTGGTTTCTTCTTGGCTGTATTGGAATGTAATGGACTTCTTGATGTTGTAAGTAGTCTGGATGGGTTGCCAATTGTCTCTGCAGCCTTCTCAGCACTGACACTGGTGTGGAGGAGATCACAAAAGCCTTGTCTTTTTTGTTTTTGCTCCAACATATTTAGGCTTAGATAAATGGGATAAAAAAACTTGTTTTGTTTTTTTATTTCAGCTGTCGTTTGGTTGATAATGAAACCTTGTAATGAAAAATAAAAGGGATCAAATGGTAATTAAATGCTACGGCAAGTTTTTGTGCCCAATTCTGTGTAGGTATCGAAACAATTCGTAATTTCCTTTGAAATTTTCTGTTTCATCCAAGGTAGCGCCATTCTTTTCAAAATTGATCGGAAGTTGCAATAATAAAACAAATTTATAAAGAAAAATTAACAACGTGTCTTTCACATATACAACCACAACAAATAATTAAAAAACAAAACTTATTAAAACGTGTTCGAAAAACGTACCAGAGGGTTCAAAAATGAAAAATGGCCATAAAGTTGACATTTACTAGAAGCTAAATCTCTCAGCTTTTCAATAGTATTTAGTTTTGTTGATGGTTTTTTCATATTATAATTTTAACCAGGACGGCGAATTTGGTTCTGCATTCCATCTGGCCATCTGCCGAGTAATCTCGGCTGATGAACTATAGTGAAAAGAGTGTATGTCAATTTTACAAAATGGCCGATTCTTTGAAGGGGTTTCACATCCTTTATATAAGAAAAAACAGGAAAAAAAATGAGTACATGACAGTCATTTTATTATTACTAGAACTATTGAAATTGGTCTATATTTTAAAGGCAACTATAGAGCACCTTATAAATGTATACACAGTGTACGAACTCTACTTAAAAAAAAGTACATTTTTTTTTAAATTGACTTTCTCGTGATCTAATGATCCGATATTAAAAGAAACCAACGTCAATTGCAATCTGACACAGAAAAATAATAATCATAGAATAACCCCTTTTAGTGTCACAAAAGGTCACGACTCGACCTCAGTTTCGGGAGCTTCGAGAGCAGGTCTTGATGACATTGTCTTTCAGCAGATTTCGAAATTTGTCCCGGATCTTGTACATCTGCTCAGATTTTGCGACAGAGGAAAGCTTGTTGGTGTGTCACTCAAATGCTCCTCTCACAAAGAGGTCCATGAGGCTCAGGTCCTGTGAGTTTGAAGGTCAAACACTTGGTCCAACAAAGTAAAAAAAAAAAAAATGACCTTATCTTGTTACCATCACGCTTTGCTGTTGATTCATAATCACGTCCAGACTCTTCCCTTCAGTTCCTTCTTGACTAAAGACATGTCTAGGATTAAGAAGTTTACAATTACGTAATCAAACGGTATCTGAAACAAAAATAAAACAAGTTTTGATGTTATACCATGTCTCAAAGTGTAAAATTTCGGAGCAGCTACCAAAAAGGCAATGCGTGACTGATCTCCTCTGTGCCATTGTCAGTCCTGAAAAGGCTGCAGAGACTGTTGGCATCTATATCCAGACTACTTACAACATTAGGAAGTCCTTTACAGGCCCATAAAGCCAAGATGAACATAAATGCATCCAGTACCAATATGTCTAACGGATGGTCTACCTCCATGTAGCCATCCTCCTGTTCTGACCTCAACTTGTCTTGTCCGGTATGGATAAAAAAAAGGGCACTACCTTTTCCACGATTGTCGTATAAATACTTCGTTGATCTATGATTTTTGATGAACTCCAAACACTTCTGGATAGCCGCCAATGCAACAAACAACGTCAGCCCTGCACATGAATAGCTGGAGCTCAAAGTTTTTGGTTAAATAATGACCACACGCTGTGCTAATAAGAAGGATGTAATATCCCCTATAATATATAAATTACTATCTCATCATGTACCTACAATACATGTAAATTATCCGATAAATACAGTAATTAACAGCAATCATTCCCATTGATTCAAAGTTTTTTCTGTTCATGAATATATCTTTGCTTAATGAGCAGTCAATCAAAAGAATCAGAGATATCTTCTTTTTATAAAAATAAATTGATTTAAAAAAAGTAAATATCAATCTACGAGTATTCCTTCTCTGTGATAATATATATGTATACTATATTGAACATACATAACTTTGTTAGGAGTCGATATATATTCTCATTTTGAGATTTTTTATCTAACTTAATTAGCATATATGTATATCGTTATATGTTCCTTAATCAGACTACAAAATTTACTTTCATTTTATTATTTTATAAAAATACTACAAAAATATCGTAAGTGAACTATACATAATATATATACCAAATATATTTCAATTTATTATATAGGTATTCAAATAAATTCATTTCAATCTTGCCAAGAACTGAAAAAGTTAACAATTATTGATTAATTTATATCATTTTATTTCCATCGACTGCAATGACCTAGTTTCTAAGCAGGAGACCCAAAACTTGGAGTAGCTTGATTAGATTACGAAAAATAAACGTGATTTTTATGGAATCAAGAAAAGACAACTTAAACAAATTTGTGATATGTAATAATTCTATATGTGCATATAATTATTATCTAATATGTTCTTCTTTACATGCAATAAGAACCTCGACACGCCAGCAAACAGATTGGCCCCTCTTAACGATGAATGCCGTATCAATGGCGTACCATATTGTCATTACGACAGCTCCAAATATGGAGAAAAGGTGTGGCCCACATTCTTCTCCTAGACATCCCAAACTGCAAATCCAGGGATGTCAGGTTAGGGCTGAAGGACTACCAGATGATTTGGCCCCTTTTTTTCTGTTTATTTTTGGAGAAAAAGTTGCGTGATACAATAAATGTATTCGTCTATGTAATTTATTTTCCTGAATAAGAAGAAACATCCTATATAATAAAATAATTTATGTGTATATATGTGTGTGTATGATGTACGTGGCGCGTAGAAAACAATGATAAAAGGCATTTATTTAAAAAAGCGAGGCAGATACAGACTTTAAACATAAGATAAAAGTTGTTCAGAATTCTCAATTACTTGGCTATACGTCATTTTGATCAGCTCAAGTTCCTGGATTCTGGAGAACAAGTTTAATATTTTGCTACAAAATTGATTTTTTTGTCATAAAACAAGATCGATTCCCCGTGTCTCAAAGTTTTTTAAGGTATGGGTGGTCCGTTCGAAAACCCAACAAAGAATTAAAAATCCAAAAAGGTAAAAAGGGAGAACTTATATTACATATATTCGAATTAAAAAGAGAATTAGGTAAGTGAAGGAAGAAGAGAATTAGGGAGTTAGTCATAGTAGGTATCATCATTATGGTTAAAAAAGGAAAATAACACGTTAGTAATGGCAATGGCATTAAATAAATCACTAAGTAAACATTTGAAAAAATTGCTTTATATTTACCAAAATCAGTATTTTACATAGCTTCATTAAATGTTGGATTTTCAAGCATGTCAAAATGGGTAGTAAGTTGGATTATATTTACATCAAATGGACAGAATACAACAGAAAAATGTTGCATACAAGGAAGTTTTACATGATAATTTTTCCTATTTTATAGCTACAGTTTATAGTAGATCGTTTTACTTTATAATTTTAAAATAAACAAAGTAAATGTAATTTGTTTTTATTGTTCATTAAGATTGCGTGTTGGGCCTAGTTTAAAAATACTCCTATTTGAAAAAAAAAAGTCAATTTCAAAAAAGGTTTTTTTCATATTTTTTTGTTTTTTAAATAAATTATTTTAATTTATATTTATACCGAAGTCATGTAATGTTAAGTTGTAAATAGTGATGTGAATAATAATAATGATGCTTAAATCAAACTTCTGTAGAAGAAGTACAACCTTGGGTCAAAGAAAAGTTCGGAAACAGCTTTGTTTTCACTCAAGACGGAGCTCTGTGTCATTGCAATGCTAAGATCCAGCCCTTCCTGAGAGACAACTTTCTCCTCTCCAGACGCTAAACCTTTTGACTCCTCTATCTAGGTGTGTCTCGAGGAGAGGGTGTGTGCTACTTCTCACAGGAGTGTAGAGTCTCTAGAGGCTTTCATCAAGAAGGAGTGTACCAAGCTCGAGTGGGATTATGTGAGCTGAGGGTTCATTTACAGGATAAAAGTTGTGCCCAGCAGTATTTCCAGAAGATTTCATTAAATAATTGTCATCATTTTTAATTTTACATTTAAAAAAGGGAATATAATAAAATGTATTCAACTAAATAAGATTTTAAAAAGAAATTGCGATTTTCTCATTTTTTGATATTTTTGTTAATGATTGTTTTTTATCGTTTTAATGTTACTTTCCTTCTTTCGCCCCTTTGTGTTACAAATTTGCAACAAATTATACAAGATTCAAAATTTGAATGATTTTCATGCACCTATTCTTTAAGGGTTTTCATATGTTATTTCAAAAAAATGTACATATGTATTTAATTTCGTAGTTTTGAATTATTTTTTTGTTATCACTTGATACATGTCAAAATAATTATTTTTTTAGATACTTTCTTTGTTCGATGTTGTTGTTGTTTTTGTTTTTTTTGCATAATTTAGCTCTAAAATTACTTAACTTTCATAAAATTTAGCCGAAATTAATCTATGTAAAAGTAATTTCTTGGATCTATTTAAATAATATATAGCACATTTACAAAAATATCGTAATTTCTTCATCAACTTTAAAACTATTAAGTAAATTAAACTATAATATTGAGAAATAATTAATAAAAATCCTTCATTAATTTTTTAAATATTGAAAGACAATATTAATTAACTTAAAAATCAAAACATATAATTTTTCCTATTGATTTATTTGTACACGGTCTTTAATTTTTGAAAGATCTACATAAACTTATATGACGAAGGTTTTTGTATTCAAATATAATATTTTCATATAATCGAGTTAAGCACCCTTGATATATTATTACCTATTTAACTATATATATTATAGATACCTTTTAATCAATTTTACATGGGTAGAATAAGTATGTTTAAGAGTCTCATATATTGGAAATTGTATAATCTTTTCTGAAAAGAAACTTTAACAATGGGTATAACATCTGATAAATTACATTTCTTCACAATACATTTCCGAACTCTTATTTGTTATACTAAAATAATAGTAAATCTGATTGATCAAAAGCAAAAGGGTTTGATAAGAAATGACTCTGATACTTCGATCATGACTAAGATGAAACAACTTATCAAATTAAATGATTGATTTACTTATAATTATGATAGAAAAGATTAATAAAGAGTCTTGGGATATTGAAGCGATTTCTTCAGCCAAAATGACTTAAAAAAAAAGAGCGCCCAAAATATAAAAATAGAGCAGTTTGTATTAAAGAAGAATAGAATTTTCATTAAATAGTGTTGTTTTATATTTTTCATGATTTATTCATAAATTTTGCTATATTTTATTGACAAATCAAGATTTTTGAAAGATTTCCTTGGGTTAATTTTTTCCTTCCATCTGTATTGGTAGTTTTAAGCATACTAAAAGACGTCCACATTAGTTGTTGAAGGAAGTTTAAGGTTGTTTGGATCTTCAAAAGTCTTGTTAGAAGGAGGCATTTCACCATCACCACCACTGATGTTACATTCAACCTTTGGCATCAATGGAATATTAGGATTTGGCAATTTAGTGCAAAAGTATTTCTCATTTGTTGAAAGACTCAATGGGGATTATTCAACAGTCAATTTTGCGCCAAATGGATCCTTCCTCTAATTGGCTGTTGTTGGGTGCTCACATTTCCGATCAAGTAATTATAACCCTGATTTGTTCATATAAATATTTAAGTTCCAAAAAGCTCGCCTAATGAATGTGAATTTTGATTGGTGGATTTTCCCTCGAAAAATATAATCAAAAAGTTTTTGTGTCATCTAACTAGAACCCAAACTTTCTATATTTATTTCATACCAGTTCAGAAAAATGAGCAATTTTCAGACAAAAAAAAAAACAAACAAAATGAACAGCGACTGCTCAGAAATCCTTAGTTTTGTAATAATAATCAGAGAAATAAATTTTACGCTCATGTATAAGTAGATATTTTAATGAGTACAAGTAACTCTCAAGAAACCCAAAAAGTATGTTACATTAAGGGTACTATCATGGTTAGTTGCCTGTTTCATCGAGGAACAACATTGTGTCCCTATACTTTACATGTACATCAACAACCAGTTCACTCCGGGGATTGTTGCTATATTACATTACTGCAGGCCTTCACCTCAACATGCATCCAAAAAGTGTAGTTGAGGGGGTTAGCATCAGGTCACTAATGGGGACATAAGTATCAAAACAAAGTTCAAAAGAACTCAAAAGACTCAATCAAAAGAGTTTTGCAAAGAAAGAGATAGGTTTCTTTCACTTCTGGTGTCAAAAGTGCCCTTTCCACCCTGACAATAATCTTTTCACTCACTTTTGTTATAGCTCTCTAGACAGTCTGGTGTGAAACCCCTAGAGATCTCTTTCATGGGTCATCATGAACTTGAGGGGATTGGCCATAGCTATTTTCTTTAATTTCTCCGTGTCCACCTTAGCCTTTTTGACAGCACCCTTCTTGCTCTTTGACTTTTCGAACTTGCTGACGGCGTAGACGGGGTCTTGGAGATCAAACCAACAACTTGGAGTGCACAAATAAAATTTTGTCCATCACATTCGATTGCAATTTGTCTCAAATTGTGAATTAGCTAGCCTGTAGAACATTGTCACAGTTTTTGAAAATTTTATATATCTTGTTGTGTGTGCTCATTAAAATGGAACTTACTTTTTTATTTCAGAAATGTTGAGTTGTGATAGTTGGAATTTTTTCCTTTTAGGCAAAAAACATTGAGTATAAATTTTGAACGATTTTGAAACATATTTTAACTTAGCTCAACAGCTCCAAAGTTTTGAAATTTTAAGAATTATTTTCGAAAATGATTTTTTGTGCATAAATATTATCTATGGACTTCATTTTACAATACACTTTAAAACATAAAAATTTAGTTAAATAAATTTACATTTGAAAATATAAAGTAATTTTTATTTTTCTTCGGTTCTAACTGGTCAAAAAGAGCAAAGATAACTTGCATTTTCCGCTATATGTCTATATGTCGGCTTGTCAAAGAAATGTTATCTGTATTTAAACTTAATGTTTCAAAATCATAAGAAATGTTTAATCTGTTACTTAAAGTAGACAAAGCAGGTAAAATTAATTTGACCTTTTACTGACCTTTTTCGATAAAAAGTCATTATTACTTAAAATCATCTTATGTATCCAAAACCTTTGTAGTAATCGTAATTAAAAACTACTTTGGGGGAGTTGAAAAATTATCATTTCAAAGCAAGATTATTATTGGGTAAGCTTAAAAAATATCACCATGTAAAGAAAATATATTTTTCTATTAAATAATAAAACTTTTATTTACCCTTCTTATTTATTATAAACCTAAATTATAAATATAACATAATAAAGTTATATTAATTGGGATTGCACATATGTTTTTAAAATTAAAATTTTAAAAGACTATGTCTTAATACTATCAAGATCATTTACAGTTGTAAATGATCTTGCTGAGTGTGGAGTTGGTCTCATAAGATCATTTACAACTTTTAAAGGAATTATAACTTTTCTTTGAAACTGTTTCTTTAATTTTTTTGTAGCAAATTCTTCCAAATTTTTGTATTTTTATTCATTTGAGAGTAAATAAGGTCCTTCCTCAAGTTGCATTACTCAAATTTTGCATGGCCTTTATTGGATTGTCAATTAGAGCTAATCCAAAAAGTACCTAAGATAAGTACTTCAGTACATGAATAGTTTTTTGATGTTGAAATTTGATAAGTCTGAATTAATGAAGGAATATTTGAGGTGGGATTTTATTAAATTCAGGTCATTATTAGGTAGACTTAAGGCTTGAGGAACAGACATCTAGGCTCGGTGTTACGCTCTAACTATAACAAACTAATATTGCGCAATCCTCCCTCCCTATGTCTGTCAATTTGAATTGAGATCAAAATATTAAAATTTAACAGTATAAAACTTTTCAAAGCCATCGGGTGGGATGTAGAGCAACCAGGCGAGATAAATTTTACACCTCGTGGAGGAACATCACCAAAGAATATAATTACCAGGTTAAGGAATTCTTATAGGCGTGTGCAGGAACATTTGTTTAGCATACGTTCCTTCGCATAATGAAGGGTATCTTGTAGGACAGTTTCTACGAGACTAACTATTTCACGACTTTCAATTCCAATATCATAATTACCTATATTAATGGATGACCATTTTTCTAAAAATCTTTTGAACTTTTGAGAATGAGGAGAAGACGTAGGTCAAAAATTGACTGGAATGCTGTACTTACAAATTAATTCCATAATATGGTGTCTGCATGCGAGAGGTAAAAGTTTTTTTTCGATTTTTTTTCGGGAGAAGAACACAAAATAGCATGGTTCGGAAATTTTATATTAGCTTGCAATAAAATATCGTTTAATTTCTGTACTACAAAAATGAAATAATTTGATTTGTGATTTGGGATGAGCGGAAAAAATTATCTGAGCTTCTAGCTTCATGATTGACTGGAAAAAAAATATTTACGCCCGAAGTGAATAGCTCATTCTGTAGAAAACAAAAACATAATTTTCTAGAATACTTTCTAAGTAAAGAGGGCCTTGTTTATTGCTGCAACATTAGGACTTTTAGCTTATCAATCCGATAAATGGAGATAATTTATAAATAGCTGAAGAATAGTTTCATGTGTCCTTTTACGCAATATTTTTGGTACAATTCCAATTGGGCATTCTGTTATTTTTTCGGAAGTATATGGGGGCATTAAGACAGTTCTTGAACTAATTCAATATGATGAACACAAATTAACAATCTTTGCTGTTCTCAAAATGGTTTCCTTCTTGGCCAACACCTTGGTTACACGAAATATCACTATTTTCTTTCTTCACCTACATCTGACCATCTTCGAGCTATATAATTTTGTACTATTACATTAGTTCGCATATCTAACTCTGGTAAGTCTTTTGTATTTAAATTGTAATAATTTAATTCATTTTCTCTACGTCTCTCCTCATCCACTGATGGAGTCCGGACCATTCTATCATAACTTTTCCAATGTTCTGGGATGCTAAATCGGAGTTGATGACCAAATAACACTTATATAAGTTATTTTCCATCAATCTTTGTCGTATTTATAAACTCAAATAATCAAAAAAATAAAACTCTTTTGAAAAAATAATTTATATTTACTAATTCTAAGAGTGCATTCATTGCTTTGACTATACATTCAGCGCAGCCGTTACTTTAAAGATAATGAGAAGATCCCTCTGTTATGCTCCAACTCTTCAAAAATCTTTAAATTCTTTAGAATTAAACTATAGGCCTCGATCCCTCCTAAACCTCGTAGGAATTCCAGTCTCCGAAAATATCTTCCTCAAAACTATAATTACATCCTTAGAATTAAGAACTCTTTTCTATGTATTGGTAAACCAATAGTAAATCACAATAAACGATATAATGTTTATCTTTACTCTCAGCTAGGTCAGTAAATGCAATTTCAAACGGTCTTATTGGAGTCGGATTACGCGAAAGGGATTCCTTTGGTAAAAATGGTAACTGTCGCAGCAAATTTATTGTTTTAGTATTATATTCATAAGCTTAAAAACACCTACAAGGATTTTAAGCAACAAACCCAAAGTGATAGATTAAGGGTGCTGGTTTCTATTGTTTGTTTTGATATACAATTAGTCCCAAACTAGTATTAAGGTATATCAGAGGTGAGTCGTTATTAATCTATAGCTAAGTTGTCGTTATTTCATTAAAGTAGTCACTTTATTAATTCTTTGGAAGTTTTATTATTATTATAATAGGCTGTCTAAGTTTAGTTTCATAAGTTAATATATTCCACTAATTTCATTAGAAAAACTCTCTTTGTCTTACATTGGGAGGACTCATATCGATACTCAATCCAGAAGACCTATTGGAAGACAAGTTCCCTGCGGCAACTTTTCATTTCTCAGAATACAATAAACCATCTGGTGATTGCAGATTGGCTTCAATGAGGTTAAATGCTCTTCTTAAAAAGATGGAAAACATCTGAGCAATGTCACCAACAGTGATTCTGTTTTTGAAGTGTACCTTTTTTTTCTAAGCTCGACCATGCTTGAGTCGAACATAATGATCTTCGAAGCCTAACCCATACTTCATCGAGATACTGGTACAACATCGGAGAAAAGCAATCTAATTTGGCCTTCCTCAGTGCATCTGACAAATTGGAGAAATTGGCTGCTTGTGTATGGACCTGGGGAAACACCACCATTTAACCTGACTGTCCCTCACCAGGACAAAATCCCTCAACTACTATCATGATACGCGTTTTAAGAAGATCTCATAAGGATGTCCTCCGCAGATACTCTGTATTCCAAAGGAAGTGGACTGAGATCAAGATAGATCTAGAATCTAATTTTGATGGATGCTTCCCTCCATTCTTTTTGATAAATTAAACGTCCGTGTTCAAGCAAGGCATTTTCTCCAAATCTAGCAACTTTCTACCCCATAGAAGAGCTTGACAAACCCTTTGAGGATAGCTTTAAACGAGCAAAACCTTTCTTAGATGAGGTTAGAGATGACATGACAATTCAAGAGCTCCCAAAGTGCGATATGCCAGGTCAATCAAAATCCTGCAGGATGCTCTGAAAAAGGGAGTTAATCCAATTGATCTCGTGCTCATCACTTTTGTCAAGGAGAAGCTCCAGGCTCGAGCTCTCTTGATATGAAAGGAGGAGAAGCAGAAACGAAGTGATGTCATTGACGGACCAAACCTTCCATAGAAGCCAGGGTCTAATTTAAATAAAAATGACTTTTGTGTATGGATTGAGACGTATGCAACACGTCATAAGAATGTTCTGGAGACTGAGGAAGCAAGTTCTGTTTTTCGTCCCTCTGAAGTATATAAGAAATGTATATTTTACAGAGATGCAAGAAATCCAACAGAGGTCGGTTACAAATCATTATCCTTACTCTGCCAGAGTGGACAAAGGGATGTATGTCCCTAAATAAGGTCCTGCAATGTTTAGTAGAATACAGTGTAAAGAGAAATTATGGGTCAAGTGAGTTTTTTCTTCGATTTTTTTAGATTAGAAATACCCCAAAGATTGATGGAAAATCCCTTGAATAAATATTATTTTGTCATCAAGAACGATCTAGCATCCCACAACATTGGAAAAGTTATGATAGAATGGTCTGGACTCAATCGTGCATGAGGAGAGAAGGAGAGACATAGAGAAAAATAAATAAATTATTATAATTGTAATACAAGAGACTTACCAGAGTAAGATATGGTAACAAATGTAATAGTACAAAAATTATAGAGCTCTAAGATGCTCATATCTAGATGAAGGTATACATAGAAAATAAGGAATTTCGTGTAACTAAGCTGTTGGCCAAAAAGGAAACCATTTGGAGATCAACAAAGATTGTCCATTTTTGTTGATCATATCAAATTTCACTATGACCAAAAATTGATATTGTTATTAAAAATATCCGTTTGATAGTGATAAAAAATAAAATATGGGTGATACAATCATTAGGCAATATTGAATTTTTCTGATGCAATCATTTTCGATGATTGCATTATACATCAGTATAAAAGAACTCAGAAAACACCACAGGATGTAAGTAGAAATTCAATATCCTAAATAGTGAGAGAGCACTCTTTCGAGACCTGAGTCAAGGCTTTTCGTATGATGGAGGGTGAATCAAGCCAGAGGGACGTTGCTCAAAGGTTACATACTCCTCTCAGGACCTTTGAAAATTGGTGTAAGAAAAGGAAGGATGGACAAACCCTTGTAAATCAAAGGTTTGTCCAGGAAGGAAGAAAAAAATTAGCAAAGTTCCCAAACTGGTGACTTTAAAATCTTTATCCAAAAAGAGGCAATCCACAATCAAACTTGCACCAAGGTTGAATTCAATGGGGCTATCCAATATCAAAGTCATCTGTCCATAACTACCTGAGGCACTCTTTGAATGCTTTCACGTACAAACCTAGTCTGCACCCAAAACATTCAGAAAACCAAAGGAAGGCCCGGCTTCAATTCTGTCGTGAGTGGAAACACTGGACTAGAGATTCCTGAAAATGTATCCTCTTCAGTAATAAAAGTCCATTTGAGCTATTTTATGTCCCAAATACCCAAACAGATCGGGTTTGAGCAAGAGATAAGGGAGATGTGGAACCCAATCCAACTGTGAAATTTCCTCTTAAAATTCATGTTTGGGCCGCTATCAGGCACCATGCAGTGTCAGATCTTCACCTGATTCTTCAACACCAAACTGTCACGGCCGATTACTACGTAACGGAGATCCTCAGCAAGTTTCTGATGTCAGCTTTGCCTCGTACTGAAGAAAGTAGACCTCCTTTGAAGAGAATAATGTTGTCTTACACATTTTCCAGCAGGATGGTGCCCTGCTCACATCTCATAAAATGGCAGAAAAGTGGTGTTTAATTGTACCAAAAATATTGTATAAAAGGACACATTTTAAACTTTTCTTCAAATATCTATAAAATATTCTCCATTCATTGGGTCAATATGCTGGAAGTCCTAATACCTTTAACTAGCCAGGAATGTTGTAGTAATATACAATGCCCTCCTTACTTTGAAAATATTCCAGAAACGAAAGAATTGCACGGTCGTTTGTCCTCTTTGTGAGGATAATCACAATGTGATTATTTGCGAGAAAAATCCAAATCTTAGATCACGAATCCTTAAGGATAAACCGAGAAAGATATTCCCAGAGAGAGGAAACGACCCATCCTTTTAGCCTAAATGTCTGGGACTGCATAACGCTCTCCAAGACTTAGTCCATTCACAACAATGACCAATATTCAATTAAAATCGATTATAGCTTCCCAAGAGAAGAACAAATATCAACTACCTAAATGTCTTAAATATTATGAGTAAAAATAATTTCCCTTTGGAAAAATTATTCTGGATAGGTTAAGTTAGCCAATTCTGCAAAAAAAATCTGTCCATGTTCCCAAATATCAAGCATTTAGTGCTTCTTAATCTTATTGGGTAATCAATCCTGTAAATAGAAAATAATTATAGCAAGAGTTTGGCTTGATTCAGGACAACCCTATACCTGATTGGAACTGCAACTGAATGAAAAAACTCTCAAATTGTTCTTAACTTAGCAAATTTTAATAATTCTACTTGCACTCCACCCATTGTTGCAATTACTTGCAAACTAAGTGGCATCCTTTAAAACCAATTCAATTTAATCCCAAGAAATTGAATTATATAAGGGATATTAAATTTACCGAGAATTACTTTGTCCATGAGCTAGAGATTTTCAAATTCTTTTTTAGGAATCATATAATTCCACAATAATTTTTCAGAAGCAGATGATGATTTTGCTTTCTTCAGGAGAAACTGATATGACGTTGCCTGTTACTAAGTTGATTATCTGGGGATGTTTCTTATCAAACCAGATGGAATTTCTGATAAAACTAAGGCTTCCTGGTTTTCTGGAGTTGTTAGCCAAATTAAAAAAATATGAAAACTTTGATTTTGATACAGTTTATCGTTCTCTCGAGTTCAATCTTACTATGTTTTGGAATGGAGTGAATATGGGTATTAAATCTTTAGAATCTATTACAACTGAACTTACCTCATTGTAGTTTCAGGCTGATTTTCATATGCAAAGGACTGAGATGTTTGACAAATCAAAATGTCTATGGCTCATAAAAATGCCATGGACAGTTACTTATCCTAAGGAGAAGAGTTAAATCTGATTACTTTAGTAGAACTATTGTTGTCCAGCACCAAGTTCATGAAAAGGTAAAACCTGAACATACACACTTATTTGAAAAAGCTTATCAAGAATTTCTTGATTTGGGCTATGCTGAGGAAGTTCCTTGAAATGAAAGAACTACAGAACATCCCAGCTCTATGTCCGTACATCAAGACACCCTTGATAAGGATTCTACAAAATGTGGAATCGTGGTTAATGCAGTCTTACCTGATGTCAAAGATATAATTAAATTTTATGCCAGGTAAAAATGTGTTTTCTCAAATAATGGAACTTATTCTGAAGGTTAAATTCAAGAAGTATTTTGATGTTCTAGGCATTAAAAAGATGTTCGTATCAGGAAATATTGCCAAACACTCGTTTCAGCAGTATATATTTATATGTGGTGTCTGAATGCATATGCCAAAAAGGCATCTAAAAATTAACCTATGTCTTCTAAGGTTATAGATATTATAACTTATAAGGACGATACTCATATCGCTAAGCATACTCCGGAAAAAGCCATTCAAACAACTTTCGAAGTTTCGACAACTCAGATGATTTAGTCAAGAAATATTTTTTTTGTTTCTTCACTATTTATTCCACTTATAATTAGTGTTGATATCAAGTTTTCAAATGACAACTCCCTTGAACCAACATTTTTTTGCTTGCCACCATAAAGCCGTTTAAAATGAATCTAATCACTCATCTTCACTCAGATTCTTTCCCAATAACTTGAACCGTTCCAATGCCACATTAATTTCCGTCTTAGGTAATTTTCACTAGGATTTATGCTTTAAGATTTATGTTTTCTTTTAACGAATTTTCTCTATACATTTCGATTGGCATGGCTTGTTCTATCTTATCAAGCATTTCTGCACAGCATAATGACTTAAAACTGTCTTTTTCTTTGTTTCATTATTATCCCTAAATCCAACAACTAACAAATGATTATACAGTAAATTCTTGCAATTTACAAATTCTATATATTCTATCTTCAAGCTGACGTGGAGGTTTTATAAGTATTTTCATTTCTTTACTTTTTTTTGTAACACTTTATTCCTCCAAAAGTCGTCTCTTCTATTTAATTAGAATTTTTGCAATTAAATGCTTTTAAAAAAATTTCCACCATTTCACTGAGTTGTTTATTTCTTTTGATGGAACCTTCACGAGCTCGCTTTGCTCTTCTATTAAGATCATTCTCCTCGTCGGATCATCTTTCTTATTTTCATTTACCGATACTGGCTTTCTTTCTAACATTTCGACCTTCTATACAAACCTCGATTTTAGTCTTATAATTCATCCTTCGTTGGCATTCTTAAATCTTTCTGTTAATTCGATCTTCAATAGTCTTATTTTATGTTTAGAACGATCCAATAATGATGACGACTGATTTTATGTTATTCATTAACTATATTATATTTTATCGTTAAATATTAAAATTAATCAATACATAAAATATAGAACGTTATGGTAAATCCCATATTAATAATAATGATTCGCCTGTCCAGTACCTAGTGCTAGAGTGAGTGACGTTTAACCTGTTTAGTACATTACTAAAATCCCGACAGAGATCAGCATTCGGTTAAAACTAATTGGCAGAGACTAAATTTAAACCTTGTAGATAAAAATATTATTAATGAGTCGTTAGTTGAACGGAATAAAATTATTTCCCACCTTTCTACATTAAACTAGGACTCATTAAACAATTTATGAAGGAAAATGCTTTAAATATATTGTATCAATATTTCCAAAACTTTCAACTGCAAAAATAAAGGCTGGTGTATTTGGTGGACCAAAAATACGAAAACTCATCAGGGAAGAAGATATTGCCCATAAAATGACCAATAAGGAAAGGAATGCTTGGGGTTTTTTTCAAAGATGTAGCGAATAATTTCTTGGGGAACCACAAAGCCACAAACTACAAAAGTTACTGCTGGAACACTACGGAGTCATGAGATGTTTAATCATTATACAAATGAATTTCCTTCATAACCATTTTGCAAGCTTTCCGGATAATCTTGGTGATATAAGTGGTGAACAAGTGGTGAAAAATTTCATCAGGATTTAATGGTAATGGAAAAACGCTATGGGGGAATTAAGATGTGAAAATTATATTTTGTGTTTTTATTGGTGTATCTGAGATATCCTTGTCGTCATATTATAAATTTTCATACTATTAACTCAAAATAAATAGTTAAAATTTACATAGATTAGGATATGATAAAATATGTATACAGAGTTGGTTAATGTCAAGTAAAACACACTCTTCAAGACACTACAATTCTAATTAAATTAAATAAAAGACTGGATGTGACATATGTGATTATAATGAAGTAAAATATTAGATGTTATCCGAACATGAACATTATACAGTTATATTATTAGCTATAATTATAACATATAAATATATTAAAAGTAACGTTACAAAAAAATTTGAGGAAATGGAGGTACAAATTACAAACATAAAAGTGATTTTCATTTGCTTAAATTGATTTTCATGAATTAAAGACGAAAATTTCTTATGAATTAGGACAACAAAAGAGACCCAAGATACTTTATAATCAACAAAACATGCTCGAATTCCAATATCTACGAGACAGAATGAAAATTTAGGGGGTGAAGAAAACCGACCAAAACTAAGCTACATACTAAAGTAGAGTCGACTCTTTCCTTTGTTGGGAATTTCTCCATCCATATAGAACCATGAATATATTCAACTGTTGAAACTATGACGGGATGAATTTACTTTCGGATTTAGATACAATCCTATAGATGCAAAAAATAATAATAATAGTTTGTTAATTAGCTACTACAACAGGCATGGGTCCCCTTCTTCCTCTCCAAAGTTTTGGACTTGCTGACGACATATACGGTGGTCCCAGAGACGCCAACCTGCTTATAATTAATTCTTTATGCTTTAATATATCGAAATATGAATTCATTTCAATTAATTATAAGATTAATAATTATTAAGATTTTATAAGAAATTCAATACCTAAAGAGGGACGGTCCATTTGGACACAGAAATAGCTCCCACGTTATTAAAAATGTGTTATCGATTTTTTTTTGTATTAAAGTGAACATAACGCCTTATTTTAATAATATATATTTATGTACAACAAAAAAGAAAAAATAACATTTAATCCAATGTCCTGAAATGAAATTATTAACACTATCTACTCAATACAGAGGAAGTCCAATTAAAAGTGGAGGTATAACAATATAAAAATGACAGTAAAAATCAGTAAATAAAGTTTTGAACCTTTGTTCTCAATATTTTGGGTTCTAAATGAGTCATAACATCTTACATCACTATTAATTTGCAGGATGACTAACATTATTCAATTCTGTAAATTTTGTTTTCAAGTCATAATTATATTTTATATATATATAAATATTAATTTTTTCTTGTTGTTTTTTTTGTGCAATTTTTGCCAATTTACTTAGCACCCCCCTCCCGATTTAAAACTTTTGCATGAAATTTCAAGTCCCATGAAGCACAGTTTTTAATTCACTTTCCTGTGAATAAAATCAGGATAAGTTTCCAGCAGGTCATGCCTGGCACTAATTTAGACCAAAACTAATACAGCAAAGTTTTAGAGACTTGATTACGTTACGTCGATATCTTCCAATTCAGGCCTAAAAAATCGCTTATCATGGCGCAGTAACGATTTCCATTCACAGTAACGTGGTGATTGTCATCATCGACGAAAAGTACGGCCCGATGACACCGCCAGTATACAATCCACACCAAATAGTAATTTTTTTGGGATGTAATGGCGCCTTATGAATCACATATGGGTTTTTTCCGGCCTAATAGCGCATATTTTGCTTGTTAACAAAGTCATTGGTCAAAAAAAGTGCCTCATCGCTGAAGATGATTTTACGTTGAAAATCAGGATCATTTTCGAATTTTACTTCAGCCCATTTTACGAATTCCCGACGTTTGAAGTGGTCAAGTGGCTTCAGTTCTTGTGTCAACTTGGTCTTATACGGGTGTAGGCCAAGATCTTTTCGCAAAATTCGCCTCAATGATGTCACAGAGATGCCCAACGATTGAGAACGGCGCGTAAGAGACAAATCTGGGTCATCTTGAATTGATAAGCTTGCGGCAGCAATATTTTTTACACTTTGTGCATTTCTTTGTCTCACTGGCACAGGAACATTATGTAGCGTGTATGTGGACTCAAATTTTTTCACCAAACGTTAAATTGTTGATTTTGCAGGTCGATTACGTTGACTATAAATTGGCAATAACGCTCTTAACGTTTGGACCAAAGACTCACCAATTTTGTAATAAATTTTAATAATTTACAAGCGTTAATCCAGTACAAAAACAAAACAATAACAAATATGACGTCGTTTTCGAAACCTATCAACGTAAAATGTGAGCGTCCTTATTGAAACCCCCTTTATAAGGGGGTTGGAAGGAACCCTTACTGTTGATTTATATAGGAGTGGTGATGGTGCGTGTATGTTTCAGGCGGGAATGCCCGAATGGGATATATATTGCAACACCATTTGGAGGAGCCCCTGATTTTTTTATGGTCGGCGTTTTTTCAGTCGACATTCTGTCGGTCGACGTCTTGTTCACTCACCCAAAGATGGTTAAGGGTGCTCAAGGAAGTCAAAGAGGGTTGCAAAAAGGTCATTCTGGACTCAATAGCATCAACAGTTATGATTTCAATTTTAAATATATACAGGAATATTGTATATAGTCAGACATTCATATGAACGACTTATTGCCCTATAATATATGTGTGGCAATGATATAAAAAGCAAGATGGGATACTTCATCTCAATATTGCGACAGTATGTTAAACATATCCGTAGATATGAGTATTATAATTTACAATAATTCAAAAAAGTAGTAAAGTGCTTAGGAGCCACGGTTTTTCAGGTAACTGAACCTAATAAAAATTGGTTATTTGATAACACAGATCATAAAAGATACTGAGACATCATTACATGAAAATTATTTAGAAAGAAAAATCGTATTCACGTTGCGAGAATAACAAAAAGAAGAAAGAGATTATCTGGTTAAGAACAAACCTCACCAATTGAAATTTGTTTTATTGTTCATATCAAAATTTGATTTAAAGTACAATTACCCCACGATCCATAGACCGAACTTGTATGTAACATGTTCAAGTAAAAATTTGAACAAATACCAATCATATTAATAACTTGTTGGATAGTTTTTGAGTGGTTTAATGTTGTATTTGACTCATTAAAAAATCCTCAGTTTTTCATTAAAGTAAAAAAATTATTATGCCTTTTCCCTGTTTCATCAAAAAAATCCAAGCCTACTTTTATATTATCGCCACACAAGTGTTAACTTTTACAAATATTTTTATTTTTTTAATTTACTGTTTAAAATTTTTTGGAAAAGACAAACTTGAAACTTGAGAGCAAAAAAATACACAAATTAAAAAAAGATTTTAAAGGAAATTTTAACAATTGTTTTTTCTTAGATTATTTCATTAGGTTTCTTTCATTTTTACATACTGGTAGGACATATTCTATGTGGTCCATGGATCCCTTTTATGGTTGTTAAATGTATGCGATGGGGTAACACTCAGCAGCACCAAATTGTATTTGCAAGTGGGTGCAAAAATTATTTTGTAAGAGTGATATTATAGTCATCCAACATTACAATTGTAATTTATGAATATTACACTTACTTTTATATAAATTGATCATTACTAATACAATACTCTAGTATACACAACAAATAGAAAAATAAATGGGTATTGGTTGCGTGAATAAATATACTTATAAAACTTCCGTCCTTTTTATTTATTTACCCTCTCATCTCAAATTATGGAATAAGATCATAGAGATAAATACATTTTATCCAAGGTTATCGATATCCCTTATCGATTTAGTAGCTCGAGTGGTTCTGGTTCTTGAACTGTAGAACCAGAACTGACAAAGTTGAGCCGAGACCGCAATATATTGCTTATCAGTCTCAGTTCTTGTCACCGATTGTATCATTGATATTTGACTTATTGTATCATACAATCTTTCTTACAATATGATGAATATAATATTCTTCAGTCAGAAATTTCTAAATTTTACAATGACAAGGACCCCTGCAGTAATACATTTTTATCTGAGGCCCATTTATACGAAAAATTTGTACTATGTGACGACTGAAAACAATCCCCCATCTCTATTTTCCTGCTCCCCACATTGAAAACCATTGTCTTCAGCAACCTTAATTTCTGCCACCCATGTTGGAACTTGGTACACTACGAATTCTACATATAAGGTAGCTGTGGCTCTGTTTGTATCTAATATAATTTCCTGTGGCGATTTTTCTAGTGAAGCCCCTTATTTACCAAACTGAGCCCGTATAAAAAAGAACCGAGATCGGGTTCGAGAACAATATTACTTAACTGAGACTGAGAACGAACCTGTTGAAATGAAAGAACCCATACCGGGACCGATATAACAGCTCAACCTGAAACGGGCATAACCTTGATTTTATCTGTATGGGTAATATACTTTTCAATTAATAAAAATCGTTAAAAACATTATCCAAAAAGAACAAAAATGAATTTGAAATATTTGACATGTTTTCACTTCCTCAAAGGGATACCGTTTCGTCATGATTTTTGTCAACATTATTCTTCGTCAGGATTTTTGTTAGATTTTCGTCATAGTCTTGTCTTCGTCATGAAATAAAATTTCGTTAACGAAATGATTTTGTCCCGTCAGGCTTGACGAAGCTAACACTGTCTATTCATAAAAAAAAAAGTCATTTCCTTATCCACTTTTTGAAGGAAACTTTTCAAAAAAGTATTCTCCAGTAATAAGTTGATATTCTTCAATTTGTTGGTCATCATGTATATGGTTTAATTGTATTTTACCAGATCGACCTCATTATTTGTTCAGTCTTCTTACTTACGACTCTAAGTTTTTGAGAAATACATGGACTAAAACATAGCTAATAAACTTGTTTCCTAATTCATCCAGGATCCTGCCATGGACTTCAATACTTTGTTTGTTAAAATGGGTAAATAGTAGAAAATGGAATGAAATCCCCGTCCTCTTTGTGTCACCCTGGAACCAAATGTCGTTGTCATATCATTTTGTTTAATCCCACGTACTCTACAAAACAAACATTCATTTTGTTGCTTATAAATAGAGACCTCAACAGAAAGAATAACATGTAGTAAATATGAGTATAAGACCCTACCAAATTGTAAATTAACTAATTCGGAATTTTTCAGTCTCTTTAGCCTGCTCTTTTTTCCTGGTTTTAAAGAATGAATCAAGGTTTTACTAAGATATATTTTGAAATATGAGGTGTGGGTGCTTATCTGCATACCAAATATATGAAGATATGATACTGATGGTGTGTGCAATCATATGTCAGGATTCGAAAAACTGTTTGGCCTTCACCTATAAAATGAACAACTTTAGTTGATTGATAAATACTCAATTTATGAGAATAGGACTAAAATGATTTAAATAAGTACTATTCTCATAAATTGAGTGTTTATCAGTCAGCACTCAATTTATACGGATTCTTCTGACATGAATTATATATGGGAATGTAAGTGGATTTAAATAATTAGTTATTAAATTATTTATTTATCTTATTATAATGCAAAAATCATACAATTTGTAATCAAACTGTACTTTATCCTGGAAATTATATTTGCTACATGAAAGAGAGATTACAGTATTTATTTGAAGATAATATTGAGTGTTTTGAAAAAAGTTAGAAATGTAATTAAATTTTACCCCTTTTTTAATTAAAAAAAATACAAAAAGCATGATTTATAATTTAATATGAATAAATTCAATTATTAATATTTGGGTATTTTATTTGTTCTACATGGTTATACGTTGCTTCCTGTATTTATAACCTCATAGAAACTATACGTTGTAAGCTCAATCTGTTGTATCTAGTTGATAGCTTGGTATTTACTTTATAATAATGTTTTTTTATTTTCACGTGATTAGAGTAAATTATAGTGACTTGAAATATTCTTTGCAGTAAAAAAATGAAATTGACTCGCGAACACTTTTGTGCAATCTTTTTACATAACTTTGGACCCGTTGGTCCATTAAAATCTGAAAACTTACTAATTCAATAATTTATTAAGCTTGTGCAGTTGAAACTAATTCATATTTCGATATATTAAAGGATAAACAGTTACATACAAAACAAAACAAACCCGACCTCTCTAGCTTACGTAGAAGTCGAGAAAATACAACTTGAACGTGATCGACATCTTTCCATTCGCTCACTCCAATCAGTTGGCGTCTCCAAGAGCACTTGATACGCCGGCAGCAAGTCTGAAACATTGGAGAGGAGGAAGGGCTCTATACATAAGGTCAAATTGGACCCAGAATGGTTAAAGAAATCGATTAAGGTCAATTTCTTTATGTTCGTGAGGGTCCATGCAAGAGATCTTGCATTCACACAACTGTCCAGAGAGCTATCAAAAAAGTAATATTAAGTTGGCGCAACCTGTATATTAAGGAATTTCATTTTCTACATCAATGAAAATTATTCACAGAATTTTTTGGTACGTCCTGTTATAAGCATATATTTAGGTATGTTCTTCCATACAAGCAAGTCCAACATAGCATCATGTATTTAGCAATATTTATTACTAGTAGTAGTTGTTATATTTGCATGTTTTTACAATTAATTATATTAAACCTTTTTTATTTAATCACCCCTTATTTGAGTCATGTAGATTCGTAGTAGTATTTACTGTTGTTAATTACCAATGTACTCAATGTATTCATGAGAAATCTTCCAACGACAGTTTCTTACAAATTCAATGTATCGGCTTCGATTCAAGGATTGAATTAACAAAAGTAATTAAATCTATAAATGTGTGTTAAAAAGAAATTAGAGTCGTTCAAACACCAAGAAATGTATTCTGTACTGAAAAAGAAGAACATGTTGTTATTACAGGTAGACTGAGAGGATTTCATCAAGTATAATTTTTCTCAAGAGTTAAAAATATCAAAGAATAATTGTTTTATTTTATTATTTTAAAGCCAGTCTTGAGAGTCTACCTTTCAAGAGCCCGACCATATATGCATTGCCCATGTTCCACCAAAAAATGAAGAAGCTGAAGATCAATCAGGATTCAATATAGCAACTTTCAGTAGTAGAAGAACACGACAGCTTATAGTCATTCATTGCAGTTGTATGTGATGGTTTCAATACAAACGTTGGGACTTTACCTGAAATCATAAGAAGATTGGAGCTCTCGATTGGAAGACCAGTACAATGGTTCATATGCCTAGTACATATGAACGAATTACCATTCAGAGAAATTTTTCAATACTTAGATGGACCACAGAAAGGACCAGGATCTTATGAGGGACCAATAGTAAAGGATATCTAAAATGATGTATCAAAAAGACCAATAGTTGAATTAACTATTATTTCTATTAAAAATCTACCTTTGCACGCGCCGTCCATGTAAAACAATAAAGTGATATGGAAGGGGGATGCCAATATTGCTCCATAGAAGCCAGGTTAATAAAGCAACAACAAAAATTATAAATATTTATTTATTTATTTTGGTATGATTAATAATGTTTCTTTATACTTTTTTTTTCTTTATACCAAAAAGTTTTCCATCACACAGAAGTAGCAATAACTTTGTCTCGGAAAATATCATTTATCTGCAAAAGCTCCTTTTATCAATATGCAACTTTCAAGATAAGAGGAATTACTTTTTAACGTGCATAACTTTACTTCATTATCTTTTTTCGTGATGTATGGAATTTTTTCTTTCTTTGTAGATTTACCCTATTAATATAATACTCAATTAACCCTCTGTTAGTTAATGTATTAATAAACTAGGGTAAAATATTACTCCAAATATTTAACAAATTTGATTACAAGATACATCGATGCATCAAAATTGGTATTGGAATCAGCAATAATCGTCATTTTAAGTTATTAGAATGGGCTTATAATTGCCGATTCCACCTATACCTATGAATACTTATTTATATAGATAATTTAGTAAAAAATTAATTTTATTTTTAATCTCATTATTTCCAATGGTCAAAAATAAAAGGAGGTGAGGATCATTGTAAAGAGTGACCTATGTTTAAACTTTGCCCTCAGGAAAAAATTATGTATTCTTTAGTATATATTTTAAACTGTGACCTGTAATAATGGACTTGTAGACCATAATTCAGGTAATGACATCTCCTTCGTCTTAAATCAAATTTATAATTTTTGTTGTAAGTCGTAAAATGCAAAAATTGTATTTAAAACTTTCAACAGATCTTTGGAGTCTTTTTAAAAAAAAAATACATTTAGTAGGGTATTTCTATACTTCAAAGTCACATTATGCCGTGAAAGATCCGTATAGACGAAATTAAATTTAATAACGATTGATCAATCACATTAAAGTAATTCAAAGATTTATAAAAATATTCACATATATAGATTTTGTTTTTCCTTATTAAAAACAATATATACTAACCCTATACTAACAGCGAAACAAAGATTTATGAAATACAGAATAGCATCGGATCTCTACTTCACGTCAACAGTATTTCATGATGAGCAGAGCTTCTGCAGTTACTGTAATGAGACGTGGACATTGGAACACTACTTCCGGGAGTTCAAGAGAAAGCAGTGGGAGTCCTGATGGAGGGTATTCACAAAATGTTAGTAGAGCAACAGATTGGTCAGACAGCCAAAATGTGGAATTGAGGATAACGTTCATACAGTGGGAAAGCTCCAGACGATAGTGGTGAAGAGGGCATCCCTGATATTTATGCAGAGTTTGGTTTTATAAGTTTGCTTTTGTTTATTTATACAATTATTTATAGTTAAATCATTTTACCCAATTACTTTCTCGGAACATTTTTTTAGAAACCGACAAAACCTCGAGTCTATGAATTGTATTTACAAATATTTTATTTTTACTAGTGTAGTTTTTAATTGTTTTAACGAACGTTAATTAATTGATAGCTTGTGTTTATTATTGATAGTATATATTGTATTATTCTCCATTAGTTAATTAAGAGTGATATTAGTGATACATAAAATTAAAATATATATATACGTAGATTAATATCATATGGACACACAAATCTTACGCATAGATAAATTTATAATTGTGAGGCCTGTAAAAACCTCTCTCAACATATTTTTTGTGGTTCTACGTGACTGCCTCTATAAGGAGATCAAATTTATATGAAAAAAGATCCCTATGAATTATGAATGATCCCTTGCACCAGTAGTTTCCAACATCACAGCTCTCAGGTCTAACCCATTTAGTTTTAGATACAGACAAATTTCCTCTCTGAAAAAACGACTTTCTCATTTTTTATGTAGTAAATTGATATAATATCTCCAATTCCCACGCAAGCTCCAAATTTGAAGGCCTGCCATACAATTCTGGCTTCATCTATCTGAGAAAAAACTAACCATCAATTACTCCAAGGCAGAAGCCCTGGTCGTATCCATATCAATAAAAATATATCTTCTTGAATACAATTCATTTATTTAAATGCATACAGAATAGTATTCATTATTCAATTTACGATGGAAAGATAATTCTGACTTATAAAAACCATATTCACAAAAGAGTTGCTAGGAAAATGTTATATAAATATGTATCATGCCCACCTTCATTCAAAGAAAGTGAAATACTATCCAGTAGTGTGGCATAAAGGTATTAGCCAACCAAGAACAAATTGACTTTTTTAAGTATCGAAAAAAGTAAACCATTTTTTTATTTTTGTATGTAATTCCTTAATAAATATCCAAAAATCAGTATCAAAATTGTTGATAAAGATGTAATTGAAATCTCCTAAAAATCTTATTTTCAGTAGATCTGTAGTTAAAATACTTAGTAACAATTTATTTTTTTAAACTAATCATAATTTTTCATTAAAATTCTGGCTATTATAGTAAATACACGGCTTAGTTTAATTTTCGATAAAAACTCATATGAAAAAGTAATTATTATAAGGAAATTTTTTGGGCCCAAAATCTATGGATTAATTTTGATGAAGTTGAGTCTGATATATAACAACAGGGTATATTTAATAGCAACCCGTATACTTTAAATTGAAAAAATGAAATAGGAAAAGCAAGAGTACGTCATAAATGCAAACACATTATTCAAAATGATAAATTCATTGATTTCGGTAAATAATACGCCCTAGTAACTGAATATGCCTCAAGGCAACATTAGAAATTATTTGAGTCCTCAATTCTAAATTAAAAATATATATATTTTTTTAATTTTCATTAGAATAAAATGCTGGTATTTTCATTTTTTTTTAAATGGCCTTTTTTCCATTTGGTCGTAAGGAACTTTTTCTAAACCGATATCCACCAATATTTCTGTCCAGATTGTTGACCAAATTTGAAACCGTGTACAGAAATTCAAAAAATAGACTGCAATAAAAATAAATGACCGAAATATCATTTCCTTAAAAAAATTGATAGAACTTGATTTTTTTTTTTTTAAATTGTTACCACCTAACACCATGCTTCTATGATGCCGTTAGGCTTGGTTGTATCCGACGGGAAGGCCATGAATTCCGTGTGGTTCTCTTTAGGGTAGAGGCTGAAGGTTGATGAGTACGTCAACATTCTGGACACCAAAGTTCTTCCTTGGATCAAATCCTCATATCCATGTTTTTAACTCGATAGGATGCCGTTGTATCAGGATAGAGTGTATACAAAGACTGAATATATTAAAATAAGCACATGTGGCGTACATCACAGATGGAGAAAAACATATTAAGTTTATAATATAGATAATAATTCCTAATTTATAAATCACCACGTTTTTTTTATAGCTCTATAGACAGTACCCCGAAATTTCTTGCATGGGCCCTCATGGACTTGAAGGGATTCACCTAGTATGTTTTCTTTAGCTCCTCCCGGCCAGTTTGGCCTTTTTGACAGAGCCTTTTTTCTTTTCTGAAGTTTTGGACTTGCTGATGGCGTAAACGGTGGTCCTGGACATGCCCAACTGCTTGTTTTGCGGGAATGGAAATTCGTAAATCAAGTTAAAGTGTCATTTTATCGACTTGTACGTAAGCTAAAGAACTCAGGCTTATTTTATTTCGTAACTAATTGTTGAGAAATATAAATTAATTTCAATCAGTCGATTTTCATTAATTAATTAGTAAGTGGCATGTATTTTATTTATTACTGTAGTGTCCTTTTCTATTCAAGCGAATTAAAATCGTGGAAAAGCCTACTACAATGTTACTTGTATTTTTTTAAATAATATATAAAAGTTTCCTTTATTATTTTCTGCTTCTGTGAGGATTTTTGCAATGGTTAGAAGTACATATGTATTTGAACGATTTTTCTCATCCATGAAGATTAACAAGTCTGTACTAAGATAACGGCTTACTGATGAGCATTTTCAAGCATCGCTGAGATTAGTTTCTGCTAATAAATTGAAGCCTAATATTGATGACCTTGTTGATGCAAAAAATTGCCAAATGAGTAGTCAAAACAGAATTTGACTGATAGTGATTACACTTATTAAATTAAAGGCTCAATAAATAGATTATCTATAAAATACTTAACTTAATTTTTTCTCATTATGGTTCTTACAGTATTCGTTCTATTGAATAGCAATAATAAAATAAACTGGTTTATTATGTATTTTTTTTCATTAAGCCTCCTTTTGATATTATTTAATTACAGGTCTCAATTAATAAATGCATTAACTAAAATACTAAATTAAATTTTTTCCTATTATGTTTGTTACTGTTTTAGTTCGATTGAATTAAATTTATAAAAAAACTCTTATTATATTTTTTATTTAGGTCTATTTTTAATCATCGTCATAATGCGGCCCAGGGTAACTGTAAAGGTCATCATGTGGCCCTCTTGTCAATTTAAGTTTGAGACTTCTGTTCTACATGATGATACAAAAACCTCTCACTCAACGATAACCCGTACCGTATCATACAATTACATAAAATCATTACTAATATAAAATTATAGACATACATTCTCGTATTACTGAAATTAAATAGATAATATAGGTACACAAATAGAATTAATACAAGAAAACTATAAACAACAATATAATATTAATGATCCTGATTGCAACGATTCTGAATGGCACTGCGTTACCCTGATTAAATGGTTGGGATAATTATCCAAGTTTTAGATTATTCTTGTTTTATAAATAAATTTAGTTTTATCCTTTTTATACGTACATAATCTTTTTATGTTTTAGTACTGAATTTCTTATCTCGAGAATATACCCTATCTCTACAAAATCCTTCACGACTCCTATTTATTACAAAATCGGTGACGAGCTCGAGTTACACCTAAATACATAACATGTGATGTCGAGGATGGTGAAGACATTGAATGCCCTTAAGCTCGCTGAGCTGTATGACCACTGTCTGGAGTTGGAGCTCGTGGACGGAGTAGAAAACTGGAGGGTAAGAAAAAAGTACAAAGTAGACACAATAGTTCGGGAGTACCTAATTGCCTGTGGGAGTGATTCCAAGACACATGATTTTTCTACTAATTATCAAATTCTTGTAAAGGTGTCGACCTCGTCATCTACGAGTGCATTAGGGGTGAGTCAGCCCAGTCCTTTCGTCCTCAGTGGGAGCCATTGCCGTAATAGGTGGGTTGGATACATTTTTGTTGTCCACTTTATTGTTTGGGGAGGTGATGGCAGAAAAAAAGAAGGCTAACTCTTACATTGCACTGGAAGCGAAGTACAGCAATGGTTTAAGACATTTAAACTTAACAAGAAGGAAGCGGAAGCTAATTTTCAAAACGTCATCAGATGTATCTCAGAGGCTTTTTCTCCCAAGAAGTCTGCACTATTCGAAAGGTATGTACATGTATATGTATGTATATATATGCTATCGGAATTGAAGCAACCCCTAAGGTGAGGCTAATAATGATATTCTTACACGAAATTAGGAAAATTTAAACTGGCTTCTTGTTCCTCATCTTTCGAGGACGAAATTATTTTGGCTTCTACTCAGAGACATACCTTCAGTCTTAATTAGTGTCGAGCAGTCATGATTTTCCTATCTAGAGAAGGTGATTCAATTGGCAAGATCTGTGGAGCCTTTGTCCCCAATGCTTGTGAGACGGAGTGAAAAGACAATTTATTTCTATCAGAGTACAAAGGCAAAAATCTTTAATAAAAAAGACCTCCAAGAATTGGATCCCCTAGCCAAAGTATCTTCCTCCTAAAAATAAATGTTTATTTTGCAACCGTAACCAAATCTTGTTGAAAAATGATTGACTGGCGAGTACCCAAAAATGTTCGAATTGTGGCATAATGGGAAATTTTAATGTGTGCTGTAAATCATCGGTCAAGTAAACTTCAGCCATAATTTTTCATGTAGCTAACGGTCTCGAGGATATGTCCTATTGTTATTTTGTAGTTGATGGTAAAAAAATAAAGTTTATCTTGGATTTGGGTGCCAATGTCAACATACTTTCTAATACATTTGTAAAATTGGATCACTTAGAAGAGAGCCCTGGTTCCTTACGGGTGTTTGTAGGTGATACACTCCAAATATTAGGCACAGCCTGGTCAAAAGACTCTCTGTGTGGGAAAAATACTGTTGGCATGGTCGCTGGGGTACATTAAGTCGTGTAGAATCAGCTGAATGGCGCTTCCTATTTTGTCAATACTGAAGCCAGATGGGAAACTCAGGATTTGTGCTGACTTCATTCATACTATTTTTTCCATGATATGTACTAAACTTTATCCACTTCCGCAACCGTCAGAGGTGTTTGCAGATCTTGCAGGAGTAAAGTTTTCACAAAGAGAGGAGTTTTTGGTTGTCATCTCTACACAAAATATTAATATTAACAGTGGAACGAAATTGCAATTGCAGATTGTAGATTTCTTCCCAGGCAGACCTGAAAACAATTCTATTCGTCATTTGAATCTAGAAGTAAGAAGAATCATTACATTAAATGTCGGAGGAGGAAGAGATCGGAGTTCTAGACATGGTTTGATAAAACATTTATTATTTTAAATAGTAGATATAATTTGCCTACAAGATATAAGATCGGTGGTATCTTCGTTTTGTGAATTATTTTGTTCATGTTACTTCCACATTCATTTTCTCATTTTTTTTACTGGATCTGGAACTTCAAAAGGAATCATAACCTTCATATCAAAAAAAGTTGATAATCCTATTTGCATTAAAGAGTGTATTGGTGTTAGTGAGTTGCATAAAACTTTATTGACGTCCTGGAATTTTAAGTTTTACTTAATTAAAACGTATGGTCGGAATGAAAAATCGTCTAGGTATTTTCAAGCAATTATTAATGATCATATAAGGAATTCGGCCCCGTCATTGTTAATTGGTAACTTAACGTTGATCTTGATAATAAAAAAATATGTAAATGGACCTCTTCTTGAAAAGTTGATACTGCATCTAAATCTAATTGACACCTTGAGTGTCTTGAATCCGAGGAGGGATTGTGTATCTCGGAGAAGAGGTGTTCAATCCTCTAAGATTAATATCTCTCATGTACTATTTTCTCAGATTCAAAAAAACAAAGTATTGTCCTGAGCCGTCCTCAGATCATAAGATCATTGAACTAGAGATTTCTAATAAATCACCTCCAGAACCATTTCGGCTCCCGAATACGATTCTGAAGGCCAATAATTAGAAAGGAATCCTTCTTTCTAAGTTGAAGCATAGTTTTTATGCTTTATTTTCGGCTCCTAGTACTGTTTGTTCTCTTAGACATAGCCTCCGAGATTCTTCAAGAGATTACATAAGATGAATGGTAATATATTTCAAAAGAAGACTAAGAAATCTAGAAGAATTGATCTTTATTTTGGCAAACTTTCACATAAGACGCAATCAATTATTTTAAGATAGCATATAGAGTTGAGCAGGAAACAAAAAAAAAGAGCTGTTTTAGAGAACTACACATCCCTTCGATTAAAAAATTTGAAATTGGGTGACTAAACTCAAAGTTCCCAAAATCAAAAAATATATATTTAATGGTAGAGTCTCGATCAAAGATGAATAAATATTGTCCTGTTTCCACCAGGACTTTCAATCCACTGTAGGGGAAGCAAGAGTCAACTTTCCTAAAAAAACATAGGAAGCCTTCCACAGGGCTTTTTTTTTTAACCAGTTATTAACCAAGTATATCAAGGATAATTTTATATATAATAAAGCGTTTGGACCCAATGAATTTGGAGGGAAAATATTTTCCTCGTTTAGTGAAGAAATAGTGTCATTCCTACTGTGCTTAGGAAGATCTATGGAGAATCATGGAAGGAAGTTACAAAAGGCAAGATAGTTTTGATACCGAAAAAGGGAGATGGCACTAACGTAAGTCATTTGTGGCCAATAACTATATTGAATGATACAAAAACATTTTGGTGCCGTTATTGCAGTGGACTTTAGTAAAGCTTTTGACTCCATTTCCCATGACCACATATTGCGAACAACAAGAAAGTATTTACCAAAACAACTTTCTAACCCAATTAGAGCACTTTTACTCAATGAAGAATCACATTAAATTGAATAGAAAGTGATTCAATTTTCCTTATAAAAAGCTGTGGTCAAAGTTGTCGGGTTGTTTCTCTACTTTCTGTTGTGGCAATTGAGGAGTTAGCTTTAGCAATTAAAAGGAAATATAGTTTTATACAAACATCAGAAACACATTATAGATTTTTATGCAGATGATGTTACTTTATGTATAGAAGCCAACTCTGAGGCACAGCTTATCAAGAGAATTGAAGAAATTTTGTCTTTTTTTGGTAAATTTAGAGCGACATCTGGCCTGGAAAAGAATTAAAGGAAAACATTTATTTTACAAGTGGGGGAGTGTAGTCCGATATACAGTACTAAAGTTGCAGGATGTTATGTAAAGAACGAGCTTTTTATTGGGTATAGTGTACCGAAAATATGGGGAATCTAGTGAAAATTGGTGTTCACTGCAGGCTATGGCCTATAAAAAAATTACACTATGGAGGCAGTTGAATCTTTAGGCACGGGTTGACGTTATAATAAGTTCATTATTCCCTTGGTATTAAGTAAGGCTTCAACTTTGCATAGCTAGTAGACTTTGCAATCAAAGAGGAAGAGAAGTTACTTCTGTGTCTTTTCTATAAAAGTTATATTCCACCTCTCAAAAGGTCGAGAAAGGATCTGGGCAGAGGGTTAGTTCTTTTGTTTAAAAGTTTAACAAAATTTATAACAAGGTTCTTATTGACTAGACATGAACTCGAATAGAGATCAGTAGTCTCTAACTAACGTATATATCATGGTTACTGATCAGCCTAGACCTCTCCAACAAGTACTTGAGCTCACTCTCTCCCTCATGGGATGCGGTAAAAAAGATAATATAGTATGGTAAACCTATACATATATGACTCGACTTCAACGTTGGATATAATTAGACATAACTCTTCAGAGAGAGTTTTTTTCGAAGGGCTAGAAATCACAAAGGTTTAGAAAAAGAAGCAATGGAGTGGAAAATTTTCACTCTGCATGAACGTCATCAGAGCTCTGACTCTTGATTAAATCAAGGAAAATTTCGTTAATCCGGAAGCAATCATTAATATCCCAGCCCATAGGGTACTTGAAAATGAGAGTTTCGTGTTCATGTAATGGAGAGGCATCCAAGGTGTGCAAAAATAGTGTAAAATCTTCAAAGTTGCGGGACACTTGGCTAATAAGAATAAGGGAATCCCTCCGTAGAGTAGTGGAAGGAAGTAAATTCACATCACAATTCCAGATATCCACGTGCTCCTTATTTTTTAATAGTCCCTGTAAAGACTATGGAAAGATTTTTATAGTGGTCTTCATTCATTTGTGGAGAGCCCTTTTGTGGCAAAACTTCAAAAGTTTTTGTCTTTGAAAGTAAATATAACACAATAATGGAGAAATTATAGCCTCAATTTTATTTGGCTTTTTGAGACAACGGTCACAGGAAAGTCAAGTAATACATTTTGCCCTGTTTAGTGGCAAAGCTTTTCATCGCTTCAAGGCTTATCAATAATGAACCTGTTTGCAGGCAAGATCTGAGGGCAATAATTATATCTATATGTTCGAGATATGCTGCTTTTTCCCTCAAAATTTCTAACATGGTAGGTAGCTCCTGGGACTATGACCTGGATCTAATACGATATCGGATATCTGATTCCCTTCTTTACCATTCAACATTGAGGAGGATCGTCCAGTAATATTAACTTTTCAGAAACAAAATGAAGTCCCAGATTGGATTTGTATTTTCATATTACTGTGTTGTTGTTACATTATTTTATCCGTGTTGAATTTTATTTAGTTAGTTTTATTTTTATATTTCAGTTGATGTTTGTTTTTTGGTTAGGTAGTTTAATTTCATACTATTGTGTGTATTTATGTTTTTAGCAACGCAATTCTTCCTAACAATTTGATTTGTATCTTTGTATTTATTTTGTAAATATATCAAGAATATAAATAAAGACCTTTAAAAAAAATCCATGGAGATGTTTTTTTATTTTTTAAATAGATATTTATTTAAACATTTTTCAGCATAAGGATGGAAATATTTCGAATTCAGTACAAGATACAGAATCAATAAAACAATTTTACATAAGTTTTATTAATCCAATCATTTATTTAGGAATTGTTTTAAGGCTAAAAAATGACTGAACGATTATAGTCCCGAATTACTATAATCCCAGATATTTCAGAATTCAGATGAATGAGAGAAAAACTCAGATCAGCATTAGATTCTGCGCTCAATAAGTTATTTTTTTGGTTTGAATTCATTGGTACAAAATGAGTGTTCCCCTGTGTAATCTTTGTACCAAGTTTAATTAAAATCGATTTGTAACTTTTGCCTAATCCCAGGGACTAACAAACATTCAAACTAACAACAAATAAAGCCAGAAGCATAACCTCCGATCAACTTTGTTGGCAAAAGTAATAATAAAACAGTCCTTCTTTTTTAATAAAATATTTAAAATCTTATTCCCATGAGTACATGTTTATTCCACGACAAATATCTTACAGAAGAAATTCAAAAATAAACATTTCAATGTCTCCTTGGCATAAGAGTAGGAAATAATTATTTTTGGGGTAGCAACTTCAATATAGGTATATAAAAGACCGAATTGCTTGATTAATGCTAGGTTATAAGGACAATTTCCTCATTCTCAACCCTCCTTTCTCATACTCATATCAGGGAAGCCAACTGCAGGACTGAAGGCATAGACATACCGGAAAGGGTATCAAGGATCTCACATGGCTTCCCTAGCGTTGGTCTTAAAATGACGTAGTCTCATTTTCAAAAGAGAAAAAAGGTGAGGAAAAGGAAAGAAATTAAAGAAGAAGAAAACGAGGGATAAATAAGAAGAAAAAGAGAGAGTCAGATTGAAAGATTGCATAATTTAGTATTGCTTCAAAAATGTGTAAAAGATCATAGGATTTTTGTTTTTGATTTTATCAAAAATAAAGCTGATTCATGTTTAAGTGGGTTATTATTTTTGTAATTTGAAGACATACTCACACACGTATAGCGGGTGATTCAAAACTTGTTTCTTTTATCACACAGTATATGTATTGTCGGGGTTAAAATAGGCTGGGCTGTGACGTCCCTAATGACAGATTTCCAGTACGTTTATGGCTGAAGGGACTGTAGCCACCTCCCCCAAATCAGGATTTTTTTCAACGATTATGAAAATTTAAAAAAAAATACGATGAGAAAAGATTTGAAGAATTTTTGTAAAAACTCAAATTATGTTGTGAAACAAAAATTTTAATTTTTAAAGTTTCAAAAAAATCCCCCCCCCCCCAAATATATATTTAATCCTGCAGATGCCCCTGCCTTTACCCATTGGAATGATTTACCTATTATTAAGTACAAAGTCAACAATTAAGGTCTGCTACCACATGTACCAATAGACAAATTAATTCCCAGAACTTTGCATGCATTTTAAAATCTTTAAACCTTAACAATTATCTTTTCCAAATGAAAAGGTTGCGTGATATAAAAAGATTATTGTTTGCGGTAGATAAATACCATGTTAATCAGTTTTGTGCTTCCAAAACTTAATTTATCTTAGTATTTTCTCTCCCCAGATAATATACAATTTAAATCATTTATTTTAAAACAGATAATAGTCGAGGTTTGAAGATTATAACTTCCACATTTCTGACAGATAAAAGATCTATTGGACCTTTACAAAATTATATACGTAACGGTTATCCTTTACAAGTTTGTCCGCACGTTACACTTCCTCTTTTGATATCAAAATTAGAAACGGCGACAGCGGAACCTTCTAACTCAATTATCCTAACCTTTCAATAAATAGTAGGGATGTGAAGTGAATATTGACGGAGGAACAGGACAAAGATCTCGACTTTTTCGAGTTATTCGGTTAATTAGCATTTTTTGGGTCACAGAAGGAGATGGAAGGTCTCATTCTGTTGAAGAAGTTGTGAATTTGGCTCTTATAGAGTAATTAGAGGAGGGGGTGAGTTATCTTAGAGTCCATCTGTTCCTTGAGGCTTGAGGCAGGAGGAGATCATATCTAATTATGTAAGACAATACAACTTTTTCTTATATCTACCATGAATCAAGACAGTAGAATTACTTTGAGGAATACTCTGTACGGGAGTCTTAGACCTTCCATTTACTTTCGTGAGTCTTTGAAGTAGTAATTAACCAAATAACTCGAAAAAGTGAAGATCTTCCACTGTCAATATATTCTTCGCTTCCGTTCGTGTCCCTAAACTTGATGCACGAAAGGTATTTTTTATTTATTGAAAGGTTGGGATAGTTAAATTAGGAGGTTTTGTTGCCGCTCTCTTTAATTTTGTGATAAAAATAAATTCGTCTTTTAATCATTAAATATAGCACTTTGGAACGTATAAAGGCATTTGAGCAAAGAAATAATGCAATTTCAAGCTTTTTTCAAGAAATTAGAGTAAAAAAGGGCTTAAAATGACAATATTTTTTTTTTGTAAAAATTCAAAATGTCGAAAGTATGACGTGCGGGCAAACATGTACAGGGTACCCATATAAAAATAAAATATTTTGATAAATTTTCACACCTTAATTAATTATAAGTTTCCATTCATTTTGTTAAGTTTATTTATTAAATTCATTTCCTTATCCCATATCACAAGTCATGAGTGTACATAATTTTTCATGAAACAAGATCACAGCGGGAGATTCTTTGTTGATAATGAAAACACTTATAAGTAGATGTTATATTATTTGAAAAAAAAATAAAAAATAATATAACATAGCAAAAATATAAATGTAGTTCTTTGTTCGTAAAATAATTATTCGATTATCTGAAGCTTAAAAAAAAGTTTTTAATAGGAGAAATTATTATTTTTTGGCCTTTTATTGTACACCAATAGCTACCAAATGAAAATATGATATCCATTAATAAATTTATTAATGTGGCTATTTATAGTATTTTGTTAATATTTTTCTTTTGATTGTTATCAAGGAGGAAATTCAAACTTATCTTGCATAAAAAAAATTCAAAACAAAAATAAATATTTATTGCTGCAATAATTTTTCCTTTTTACTTATTGGGCCGGAAATCATACTCTGCATACTGATTTTGAATGTGACAAGACCAATAAGAGTAATTTGTAAAATGTATAAATTTCTTTGCTTCTATATTTATTATGATCATAAATTGTCAAAAAGAGGAGTGATCATGACCACATCCCCTATCGTAGAGTACCGGGTAATGGATGTAGTAAATGGAAAATTTGTTCAACAAACATGGCAAATAATTACGACTCATCCAAAAAAAAAATGATATTTATCAGGCGACTTTTTAGTACCTCAAGGAAAAATTTATCTAATCATAATAATTCATGAACAACACATCAGCTTTAGGCATACTTAAGTGAAGTAAATGGTGGTCCTTAAAAGGACCTGGTATTACATTTGTACTTTCGTTATAAATCCCCAAGAATGGTGAATTTATTTGGAGGATGTGTATTTGGTCACAGCCTTGGTGCCTTCAGAGACAGCGTGCTTGGCCAACTCTCCGGGGAGGAGGAGACGGACAGCAGTTTGGATTTCTCTGGAGGTGATGGTGGATCTCTTGTTGTAGTGAGCGAGACGTGAGGACTCTGCGGCAATTCTCTCAAAGATGTCATTGACGAAAGAATTCATGATGCTCATGGCCTTGGAGGATACACCAGTGTCGGGGTGGACCTGTTTCAAGACCTTGTAGATATAGATGGCATAAGATTCTTTCCTCTTGTGGGACCTTTTCTTTCCTGCAGGCTTGGTGATGTCCTTCTGGGCTTTTCCTGCCTTCTTGGCGGCTTTTCCTGTAGACTTAGGTGGCATGATTGTTATTAGTTCAGTGAATGGAGATAAACTGGATGATCTCCCTCTTAACCGGCTGCTATTTATATGAAAAAAGAGGGATTGAAGATTTGAATCTCCGGCGCGCTCTTTCTAAAGGAAAATGCGCGGGAAAATAACGCAGATACTAGTTTTTAGATATACGGACGAGTATATGGAAGCCATTGTTACATTTTGACGCTTTAGCACGAATTCACACTTAATGAAAGAAGAAACAAATAATTTTCTATTTCTATATTTTTCCATATAACTTTATGTTTATCCCTTCTAAATTATGAAAAATGTTTGAAGAATGCGCATCTAAAAAGTAATCAGAAATATGATTAATATAAGTTCCTAAAAATGTAAATTACAGATAATACATATTCTTAACAAATATTTGAACGAACTCATCTTTATATTTAATATTCCTGTAATCGAATATATTGAATATATATTACCTATTGGCCTGATTGGTTATAATTAATCAATAGTTATGAATCAGAGGCGTCTACAGGATTATAAAAGGTCCCCGGAAAGTTCTGTTAAATGTTTATCAAAGTACTGATGATATAACTAAATACATAATTTGCATATAATTATAGACATAGGTAGTCACAAGTTCCAAAACCATGTGAAATAACCCTGTCTACTGGGATGGAGTCCCGGCAGCCACGGGTTTGGCCTTTAGGTCGTCCAAATTCTTGCTGGGGGTTACACAGGCAGAGTTTTCAAGAATGGAGAACATAGATTAATCCATGAAGTTTAGACTGGAGGAGTACCAGACTGTCTTGTCCCAGAAGCCACTCAATGAAGCCTCATACCGCCGCAGCGTCTCTCTGGATGTGTGGAAGGAGACACAATCCTGTGGGAAGGTCATATGTCTCATACTGGAGTGTTGTTGGTCCCAAGGAATAAGTCTTTTCTCCATGATGGTGCTGATGTACTCCTTGGTGTTGATCTTCACCCTGGCCGGCACAAACACCAAGGGGGACTTCCCTGTCTCAGTCAAGCCGCCCAAACCATCATAACCGTGGCTTCTACACTCTGTTGGTCACTAGTGTGTTCGCTATTAATTCAGAATTTTCATAGATCCTAAAATGGGTTTTCAAGAACAAAATACAAATGAGCATAAACATATATAGTTTTTAAACCTTTGAATACTCTATAAACTAATTCATGAAATCAGACTTTGAAAGTTTTAATTCAATTTTGATCTTGAGTAATTTGCTACAATTAAATTTTTATGTCTTTTTTAATGATCATATGTTTTCTGGGACAAAGTTTTTGTTGTTGTATATTTGTTTACTTCACACGAATAAACTGCCTTTAAAAATGGCCAAAATCTTATATAGCTCTCAAATTTCAAATTTTTCATCTAAAACGGCACTATAATATTTGTGGCTACCAAAGGAAATGTACCTGACAAAAATGAATATTTATATAAATGTTTGAGCATACATAAATAGTCATTTGGCCAGATTTGTCAGATTGTACAAAAGGGGCCACATCTTGAAACAGAAAAAAGTGGAGCATAAGCGGACTTTAAAAAATAAATGAAAAATATAAAAGAACATCATAACGGCTATTAGCTCATAATATTGTCAATAATTCAATAAATCAGACTAATATACTTGAGACAATTCCTCCACATATAGTCGTTGAGATATGTCTAAAAAAGCTACGAACATAGAAATAAAAATACAATACGAATTCTAAAAATGGGCTAATCTCACGGACTTATTCAAACAATTGTAATCGATTGGATTATAACACAATTCAGGCATACTTAATTATACCATATATAAAAACTTCATATAGGTAGCAAACAAATAATTAAGTTTGAAAAGGGGACATAATTATAGATTGTAAATTAAGCGTCAATATGATTAAATTTGATTTGTTCATATCTTTTAAATAAGAAACTTAATTTAAATTACATGATTAATTATAGACCTGTTTATTATTGCTTATTTACTGTTATTGTATTGTTATTAGGTATAGATATATACAGTAAAACTTTTATGATTGTATACTCCTACCTTTAAACTTATTTCAACAATTAGGATCGATAAAATCATAGCAAAATCAAATGATAAATAATGTAATATAATATTAAGACTTATTATTACGAAACAAAAAAAATTGAAATAAGAACCAGGATTATAGCCTATAAAGTAAGGGTAAAAATACTTCAATTAGGCTTTGAATTATCTCTTATCTGAGTTAATTGATGTCCAAGAAGAAAAATGCCAGTAGGAATCTGCAAACTACGACTCCCGTGCAAAGTATTCATGAAAGTAATTCAACTGTCATGATTCATGTAGATATAAGAAAAGTTGTATTGCCTTACATAATTAGATATTATATACCTCCAGCCACATCCCTCAGTCAACGGATGAACTACCAAGAAAACTCCCCCCCCCCTGTTCCAAATACTCCATAATAGCTAAATTCACAACTTCTTTGGCACAATGAGACCATTTACTTATGTGACCCTTAGAAGTGCTGATTAAGTGAATAACTCGAAAAAGTCGAGACCCCTTCGCATCCCTATGTTTAACGTACTGAAGGTACTGCTTATATATTGAAAGGTTGTGATAATTGAATATGTATTAACTTAAATTGTATTTTAAGACACTAAATTACAAATCAGAGTCCAAACCATTTCCTTTGAATTTCACCCTTTGATTGATAGGATCCGTAACTACTTTTTTTTTAATTGTAAGTTGACTTTATATTTCAATACATAAGCTAAATTTTCATTTAAATATAAATATCTAGCTATATAAAAAAATGAATAGTTAATAGATATGGTAAGAATTCAAAAAAGTTTGATACAGTTGGACCCCCATTATTAAGACACAAAAATACAAGGGACATAGACATATAATTATCCTATAAATCATTTCAATTTGATCAAGTAAGAAGATAATAACCAATAGTTCCATGGATTTTTGTTAAATCATTTCCAATTTTTTATTTGTTTTTTTGTCTGGCCTTTCTCAAGTTTATTCCGTTTTGTGGAGTGAAGATTCGACGAGAAGTCAAAAGGAATTTCCCCAAGGGTATCAGCTTGGATAAAGTTAAGGGCTTTTGGGACCAGGGATGAGGGTATCTTGTCTCTCAGATTTGTGGGTATAAAAAAAGTATAGCATATCCGTTACTAATTCAATTTAACCCAAGAAACATTTTATATGACCTTCATAACACAAAATTTTAGCTTTGTTTTGACCTAGTAGATGATTTTTTCGCAATTATTTTCTTTAACATATTTGAACATTATTTAGTATTAGCTTTACGCCTAGAAAGATATTAATTTATGAAATATAGTTTTTCGATACATTTTTTTCGATTCAAAAAATATTTTGATTACTTCTGTAATATTTTTACTAGAAAAATTTTCTAAAAAGAGCATAAAAAAAGAGAAAAAGTTTAACCTATACATAGAAGTTTAATAAATTCCTCATCTTTAATCACAACAGCATAAATCATAGTTTTTCAAAATTTAAAGACGTACAACTTCATTCCATAATAAAAGAGTATCTTTAAAAAAATCAATTCTTTAAAAGTTTTTTAAGATTTTGTATATATATTATGCTTTATTGTTAGTATATTAATATTACTTTATGTAGCCCAAAAAAAATATAATTTCTTAGTTATAATAGTAATGTTCTTGTTTCTTGAGGTAAAAGTAATCAGGAACACACATCCTTCATTCAAGGGCAAAATTTGATCACTAGGGTCATCTAATATTTAAACTCGGCAGTATTCGATTTTCAAATGTTTTTTATTTGTTTTTTTAATTTACTATATTTTGAGGCAAAAATGTATATGGTTTCTAAAATTGACATATGTCAACAAAAAAGATTATATATACAGACATGAAGATATTTTCCCGCGCATTTTCTTATTACAGAGCGCGCACGCAGGAAATTTAACTCCTCAATCCCCTACCTTTTAATATAAATACCGGCCGGTGAAGAGGTAGATCATCCAGTTTATCTTCATTCACTGAACTAATAACAATCATGCCACCCAAGTCTACAGGAAAGGCCGCCAAGAAGGCAGGAAAAGCCCAAAAGGACATCACCAAGCCTGCTGGAAAGAAAAGGTCCCACAAGAGGAAAGAATCCTATGCTATCTACATCTACAAGGTCTTGAAACAGGTCCACCCCGACACTGGTGTATCCTCCAAGGCCATGAGCATCATGAATTCTTTCGTCAATGACATCTTTGAGAGAATTGCCGCAGAGTCCTCACGTCTCGCTCACTACAACAAGAGATCCACCATCACCTCCAGAGAAATCCAAACCGCTGTCCGTCTCCTCCTCCCCGGAGAGTTGGCCAAGCACGCTGTCTCTGAAGGCACCAAGGCTGTGACCAAATACACATCCTCCAAATAGATTCACAATTCTTGGGGATTTATAACGAAAGTACAAATGCAATACCAGGTCCTTTTAAGGACCACTAATTTCTTGATTAAAGTATACTTTATGGTTCAGGTATCACTAATAAATTAGTGTTTATAATAAGTCACATTAGGCCAGATGATAACGGAGTTCATTGATACCTTTTGTCTTCATATGTGTGGGGTAAATCATAAAAAGTCGGCATCTTTCACTTACAAACTCCTCCATGACATTTTCTGCAAAAATAAATTAGAAGGCAATTTTATTGCCGTTATAAATATCCCAGAATTGGTAATAAAATATGATTCATTCAAGTTTTATTTTTCTTTGGAATTACAAAATATAAAAAAATCCAAAAATAGCCCATATGCTGTTGGTAACCATCCATATAAAAAAGTCGGGCGGAAATGAATCAAAAATTATCTTAATGAGTTTCCCCTCTTGTAAGTTAAAGTAAAGATATAAAGAATAACTATTTACTATCTTCAGAAATCAATACATTATAGGTACTTTTATAAATATATTTTACTTAAAAATCACCCATACTTTTTGCTTTCAATGTTTATTCGACGTATGAAACGTTGACACAAAGAAATACTCATGACGTGAACTAGTGCTGTGAATCGTGACTCTTTTTACTGAACTAAACCACTTGACTAGAAAGATTCCTTCACTGAATTAGTTCCAAGATATCCCCCCCCCTTCCTCCAATAAAAATAATTTTCTACCATGTATAAGAATGATTAAAACTATTTACGAACACCCATTCAAGAATTTCTGGACTATAGACAATTAAAATTGGTTTTACATACTTGTTTAACCCCAACAATAAATAAAGAACAAGATAGAATAATTGAAATTAAGCGATTAGGAATTTACTTTTTCATTTATGGTTATGTTGTTGTTAAAGATATTTGATAAGGAACAATTTTCTATTTATATACCTCTCCATGTATTCCCAGTAGGTTAGTTCAATTAATAGTTTTTGGGCGTCAAAATTTCAAATATGTAGTCTTATTAGGCATAAATGAACAACGAAAGTATATTTGATAATAATATATGGTACACTTTTGTATCAAAAAATGAGATTTTAATAATAAAAATTAAGAGAAACATCAAAATAAATGCGCGTAATACGAGGTACCAAAGGAGAATATATATTCATTTGGTAACATGTTTGGAACTAAAATACTCATATCATGAGGCAAGTTAGAGAAACATTGTTAAAAATATTTTTTCCAAATAGATGTTTTATCTATAATACTTAACAACGTAAAAATTCTGTAACTTGATTGAAATCGATAATTTTAGTGATACAACATCAAAATTTCCTCTGTTTTTTCGACATTTTACATATTTTCAAATCAAAACACGTCCATGAAAAACCATTTTTTTTGGACGGTTGATGTTTATTTTTTTGTTTAAAGGAATAAAACGCAAAATATATATACTAAATAACCTAATTTTATATTATTTTAATTCCATTGCATTTCAACAAATCCTTATGATAAACTTATAAAACCTGTTGTAATTGTTGTTAAAAAGCATTAAAATGCTGCTGATCAAAACAAATATGGATATTACTATATAAAGTCTGAAATTATTTGTTTTTTTAACAAATTTGGGTTTAAACCCATTATCGTTCTGGATTTTATTTGTTAATCAAATAAATGCTATTTTATAAGAATTTACTTATGAATATAATTAGCAATAACCCATAAAAATATAACTAATCTATATGTATAATTTTTTTTTTTTGACATAATTAAAGTAAGCATTTTAGCAAAATTAAAACATGAAAGTTTTTAATCGAGTTTGGGCATCTAAAAACATTGTTTTTTAGGCCTGAAATTTTGCATAATGTTTTTCAATAGTAAGAATCAACCATATATCACTAGCCATTTATCAACTTTCAAAAAAGTGGTTTTACCCCCTCAAAACTAGTCCAAGTCTCCAGGTATTCACCGTCCAAAGGTCCTACCAGTACTACACATATCGCCCTACTCAGGCTGACGTGGTTTCATCAATAGGGATAAAAAATAACTTATCCTTAAGTTTCTCCTTGATTTTGCCCACTACCTACTTTTTTTTTCTCCATTGTCCTGGTCATGGTGGTGCGGCTAAAGCATCGTCTTCTTAGAGTACTTCTTCAAAAAGTCTTTGAACTCCTCGTTGTTGATCTTGTCAAGAGGAATATTAGCAGATACCATTGTAACTATTGAAGGGGATGACGTTGAGTACAATCTGTGTAGCTTTATCTCCCTTGTTGTTGAAATCTACATTCTTTTAATGCTTGGTGCACTGTCCATGCTGTTCTAGGACACACTTTCTGTTAGCTTTAGCACAGAAGTAGTAAAGCTTACATATCAAATTCTTTGTGTTGGGCACATGAGTACAAATCCTGGTGCCACCGAGCTCCTTAATGAGAATTGAGGGGTCCACTATGTTAGGCATGGTTAATTTAAAAAGATGGGGTTTCACTTTGAATGAATGTAAATATATTGAAAAGAAATTCTACTGGATACCCGTTTATAATTATAGATACATTTTTTTAAATAGCTTTGGTGGCAAGATGGATATAATCAAAAGTGTTAATCCGGTGTGGAATGGGCATGTTAAAAAAAAACAACAACCAAAAATCAACATGGTAACCCCAACAATTTGAAGAATGTTTTGGAGTAGAGAAAGAATACTGCTCATGACGTTTCATTAGTTCAGCTACAATCAGCTCTGACAAGAGAGGAAGGAAAAAAAGATATAAACAAGGACATTTACTAGAATTACTCCGATGTCTATCCCCAATTCCTACAAGGTCCTACAATGACTTACAATTATAACTCTGCAACAAATCCTCAGGGTTACACTCCGTCTTTTATGAGCACACACGAACGTTCAATTAGGTTTTGAATATATTTAGAAAAGGTTGTTCACTACGCAGGAATTAAATAATAATTATAACTGTTAAGGAAAATAAAATTCTTTCTTTATACTACCAAAGACAAATTAACGGGCCAGCTAAAAAACACACCGGATTTACATGTATGGATATAATATATTTTTGAATATCTGAGTACTTTTCCCTTTCTAATTCATGGAACCAATGAATTCATCCTTTCCCTTTTCTTCTTCTTCTTCTCTTCCTCCTACCAATACTCACATTCTCCCTTTACTGTTATAACTGAATATTTTTTTATGAAAAAAGAGCTGGGTAAAATGCAAATAAGAGCTTAAAATGATAATAAGAATTATTTGTATAAATTCGAAAAAATTACTTTTCACACTATATCAATCTGGTTAAGTAAGTAAGCTGGACCACAAATTATCTTCATTTTCAAAAACAAAAAAGTTAATGAAAATAATGTCGTTGAAAAAACTAGAAAAACTAGTTCATTTAATAAAATGCGCCGAAAATTAAAAACACTATTAATTCTTTAGTTTTATTTTTTGTTATTTTGGACACTAGTAATATTGGCCCATATTAAAAACTAGTTAATCTTATAGATTATACTCGACAATTTTATAATGTTGTATCAAGTAAGCCTTCAATAATATATTCATTATAGTCGACAAACGATTTTGCAACCTTAGAATTTAATAATTTAAGAAATATAATCAAAATCATGTAAGACCTAATTGAAACAGAAACAAAAATGATATACCGAACCGATTTTCATACAGTGAAGAAATAAATTATTTGAAAATAAGGCCAAGTTCTTGTTAAGATGCACTCAAAACTTTCTCAAAAGAGATAAACAGAGAAAGGAGGAATGAGGAACAATGTTTGGGCTAGTAAAAGTGAAAATATACATGAAATTGTACAGCACATGTCTTGATTAGTGGCCACATTTAATTATAATTAATCATTAGAATGTATTATTTCCTTATAATATTATTTAAGTTTAGATTATAAAATTTACTTATGTATTTTATATTAAAAAGTAAATTCCGTTCTCCTTCAACTTATATTTATTTTTAAAGAACTTTTTTTTGATTAAATTCTTATTAAAGATAACAAAACAAATATTAACAATTATTTCATACAAAATAACAATTTTCAATCATGAGAGAATAATAACTATATATCAGCTGTAGAGTGTTGATGAAACCTTTATTTATTCCCTTATAGATTGTATTATTGTTTTGATGTAAGAACATATGAATTTCTGCGTTCTTGATCAAAATTGTTTAGCGTAAGATACAAGTATCTGAGTGAGTGATAAAGTATTTCAAGATCTTTAGTAAACACAGTGTTATAACTGACCATCTTAAGATCAGTGATTTGGGAGGTTGAGTGAGCATTGGGAGGGAAAGACTTACGATATTTTTTATATCAATATGAGCTTGTCATCTTAAGGAACCCTCCTTCTCAATAATAATATAACAATGATGGATCATCCTCTTCTCGCAGCGTTTGAAACGCAAAAAAGTGTTTTATGACGTCATCGAAACGGCAAATTTCGATCATTTAATATAATATACCTATTTAAAAAAAATAAAACAATGAGGACAAAACGATTAAATTTTAAAGGTTTAACACTGTTCATTACTTTATTAAAAACATCAGAGTTACAACAAAATAGTAGACATATAATGGTATAATAGTATGGACAATTACATACAATAAATGACTTGTCAGATTTAGTTATGTGCTGAGAGGAGAGTTAATTAAATAATATATGAGTATGACTTAGTAATGAGTAAATTTCCTTTTGTTTCTTCCTTTAATCTTGCAGTCTTTAGTTTTTTTGAGAAAGTTTAAGTACTTTATACGATGAAATGTTCTTGTTCTGACAAATTTCTTAATGATTTTGACATTTTTTTTTTTTTTTTTGGGGGGGTGGGGTATTTTGTGGACATTAAGTCAGTCAGTCTTTTTATTAAAAAAGGATCACAGTCAACTCTAGCATTTTGAAATTTTAAAAAGTAACTTTCCATTTCTTTACAAAATTCCAAGAGTTCTCCTGAGGGCTGCATGAGACCTCCTTGAGATCTAGAAACAATCCATGGACTTGCCTGTACGAGTTGATAAGAATCTAAATATTGTGTCTTTGTACCGAGACTTGGAAATGCTTTATGAAGTTTATTTGCGAAAAATCTAGTGATATAAGTGAATGCTTCTTTTTCACATTCCTTTGATGGATCCAATAGTTCATCATCTTTGATTTTGTTACCCTCATCTTCTAAAATATCATCAATCTCCTTATCTTCATATTCATGGTTACAATTTTCATACACATAAGTATTAGGGTCTTCAGCTATCATTTCACCTTCTTCCAGCAGCAATTGTATTTTATTTCGTATGTCAATATGATCTTCATCATAGTTATTTTCTTCTTGTTCATCTACCAGAGAAATTTCATCAAGGGTACTTTTTATTTGATCCAAAATAGAGGAATCATATGATGCAGTTTCTAATTGACATTTAACAAAGACAGTTGAAACAGCAGATTGTGATGAATGGGATATAACTAGAATACGAAATCGATTCATAAATTCCACAGAGTTAGGATGCTGGTGAAATCGACCAATTCCTCAGATACATGGAAAAAAAATTCAATGATATCGAGTCGACAAAATATATTCAATGGTGGTATTTTGAGAAGTAAGATCACCATGCAAATTCATAACAGACTTGGATGATATGATAATTCCTTTTTGATACGGTTTTAATTTGATTTTCTTGTTGCTCGTAACTGGAAGTTGTCTCATGGATGATATGATCTTGATGGTGTCCACGAGAACCTTTTTTGCTTTTCAAATCCGCTTCTAACGTCATTCTTGGAATTATAAGGACCATGACTGTTCATAACATCAAACCAAGAATTGATTAAATCGTCAAAATTAGCAACATTTTGAGAATCTTCTTCATGGGGAAATAATAAACGAAGACTCATAGCAGAGCTCTTACCAAACAGTTGTGTAGCTAAATGGACGTGTTGTCTTTCATTTTTCACGCCATTGAACTGTTTAGGGGTCAATTTATAATTCATTCGTAACTTATTATTGTCAATTTCTATAATTCTTTTCTGTGAGTCTGGTTTTATGATTGCACCATATCGTAGTTTGAAACCATCATCGATGAAGTGATTTCTTAATAGCTTGATTAAATGAGAAACATCTGCAAAAACGTGAATTGAACGACTGGAATCTGCTGGATTTACGAATGACATTTGATCAACCGTTATCCCTAACTGTTTCAACAATCTTTAATTTTTCGTTCCCAAGTCAGAAACCATTGCGTATATTTTAATTCTTATTTTTTCTAACTTGGAAATAATTTCGAACAATAAATCTTTGATGATCGCTTTATCGCAATCACAAAAAATCGCTTGTCTCCAGGATGAAATCGAACCTCGAACTATAATGACCTAAAAGATGAAACAAACAAAATATCATAATTCAATACAATAAAAGTTTTGCAAAAGGAGCTAATTGAATAGAAAATAGTTGAAAAGAAGAGAAGATAAGGAAATACAAAATACAATAAAAAATGTATTATTACCTTATTCTATTGTTTATATGGCTGTAGTAATATTAAAATGGTGGCTGTTATCATGATAAAATAGGTAAGCTGTATAGTTAAAAAAATCTGCAATGATTAATAAATTTGCTGTTTTCATTTAATAAAATAATGGAGTACTAGGCACTCTACTTTGATACCAAATATTTGCTAATTTCTTTGACAAATAGTCATTCCTTTGGATAATGACATTTCATCAAAACACACCATATTTTTAGCATGGCTCCTTACTGACTTCAACTTGTTTTTCAATAACTTTTAAGATATCTCTTTGTAATCGAAGAAGTGTTTCAAAATCTTTAATCCACCTTTTGAGGGGTGTCACACTCGGTAAAGGAAATAACTTCTTGTCCCTGATGTACTTATAAGTCCTGCTTGAGAGGCTATTTAAAGCAAGGCCATTAATAATGTCTTCCTTTTCCCACCGTGTCTTAGATTTTTCCTTAGCTATGCTCATGTTTGTTTGAGAAGGTGTGAACCGTTTAAGAAGTTCTTTTCTCACGAGTTGTTTAATACTCTTCTTTGACTTGAATCTTACATTGCCTTCTTATACAGATTGAGGGATTTTGTAAGTGATTGTACCTTGTACCACACTTTGATTTTGTTTTTCAGCAACTTAGTCTGAAAATTCTTGACGGTCTGGAAATGTTTGCCCCTTTCCTCAACTTCATGAGAATGAGTAATTCATGAAGCACTATATTCATATTATCTTGAAATATCATTAATCAAAAGGATGGTAGCGATTCCTTATCTTGTTGAGTCACTCCTTACTCACTAAAGAAACAGATTCCAATGATTGAACTTAGTTGACATTATCATCAAAATGAAGAAAGTCATTCTATTCTCATCTAGAAACTCTTTCTAAAGACAAAAAAAGGCCATTTTCTTCTTGCCTAACCTTGTAATAGTAACATTGCCTAATAGATGGATTAGTTATAATGGATTTAAATCCAAATTGTAATTCAAGGACTACTAGCGACAAGGACTTCATACGTTTCATATTTTTTGAAAAGAGTAAATTCTTGAAATTAACTTCTTGGGTTGTCCAACTCATTTTTGCAAGAACCACATTGAGTCGAGAATACTTTTTATTTAGTTATCACTTAATAAAAATTAAAATCCTTTTCATCAAGTCTCAAATAATAATTTGTATTAAAATTAAAAGACTTTTCTCAAAAAGGCGAATCAACTTAGTCTAGATTTCTCCAGCTAGTAGCTATTATTTTTTGGCGGAATAATCATAATTATTATTCAAGGAGATTTATTATTTTTCTGCAATGTGGCACTACTCACTGGCGATTAATGTGCTTATGTTTAGAATATATTTAGTAAAAATATTTAGGTAAAAATTAAGTAAAATTACATAGGTATGTTATATTTGTTCTAAAAGATAATTTTTGGAAATTATTATATATATTACATTTAATGTTGAAAAATATTTTTTTATAAGTTTTTTTTCTCGCCTATTTTGAAGAAACTAATAAAATTTATGTGAAATATACAATCGCGTTGTTCGAAAATTATTAAATAGGATCAAAGATTATAATGTTATTTTTATTACATCATTACACTATGCTGTATTCATCCTGATATCCCACATTGTATTGCGTTCATTGATATGGATCACTTTTTTGGCATTCATTTCAGTACTAAAAATATTTTGACTGCACCGGTTGCAAGGGAGCCTAATGACGGTCATTAACCAGCACAAAAGTTGTAATTTCCTTATTAAAAAGGGTGCATGATATTTGGGGAAGCGGTTGCGGTGGATAATGACCCACCTCTTGAAGCTACATTTTTTTGATGGAACACTTTTGTTCTCCAGATACAGATTGTTGACCAAATAGACATTTATTGTCATCATCCGGTGTTATCTCTATGCCCTTGCTTGAGCCTTTCCTGGTATATATTTACACTAGTTGCAGCTGATGAATATCATTGATAGGTTGCTATTACATAACAAATGGGGGGTTGGTGAGCAAAATTAGCCTAACAGCTGGAGGGTTGGAGGTGCTGTAAGGTTCTCAAAGAAACTCTACGTTAATTGAGATCCTGAAGGTATTTCTTGAGGCCTGAAATATATTAGTGGTTTTAATATGACGATTTTATGTTAAATATAATATACAGTAGATTTATAAGTTTATAGTATAAATTTCCCATAAATTTAAATGCATTTTTGCATAAATATATTGCGTTTAGTATATTTGTTATTTTAACAAATTTGTTATATTCACTTGAACAGTAACCTTTTAGTTCGTTTTCAATACATAAGTATAAACACAAATAATCTAATCTGATTATCAGTTATCTAATAAAATATGATATTCCAATAAAGCAACACAACTTTCTTTAACATCAAGAAAATTGAATGAAATTTTCATGAATTACAGTATTGTGCAAAATATTTAAATACCTGCAAATGAATTGTATAATATGAAATTCGAGTATATGTATATCTTCTTACATTTTCCAGACAATAAATGATTTTTTATTCAAAAAGAAAAAAAAAATATTAAAAATTAAGACAAAGTACATTCGTTTTGCGCAGTTATAACGATTGATGGTGCTAATGTTGGGTTAAAATCAATGTACCTTCCATAGACACTTAAGTTAAAAACTTTATTAGGTACTATATAAACAAATGTTTAACGCCCATTATACCTTATATTTGATTTATTACACCGTATTTGTCATATTAAAGACTATTTTGAGATGACTTATTTTCCATCAAATGGTGTGATTAAACAAACCAACCGATTGAAAAAAAAATTAAGCAGGGGAAATGAACACAAATTTATCCACATAAAATCCAAATGACGTGAAATTGATTTCCCCTTTTTGAATAATGGAAATTCAGCATTTCCATGAGGATCCCCAAAACACTTTTAGACTCCTTAGAAAGGCAAAAATGGTTGATGCGCGTGATCTTTTTTCTCTTTTATTCATTATTTAATAAGTCGTGTTTGATTTTTTTCTCAAAAAAAATTAATTTATGCACGCCTCCTGCAAGTTTTTTCTCTGTAAATTGGCATTTTGTAACCATTGTTAACTTCTTCAGATATTTTCAGTTTCGTTTCATCTTTGTCAGGCAATAGTTTTTTTTTTTAAAGTAATTAATTAGTCTTTGTAATCATTTGGTCAACTTTCATCTTCGTCACAGTTTCATCTACGTTATAATATTGTTTCCGTCAGACATCATCATTATTTTGTCATAGTTATTTTCTATTTCGTATTCGTCTCGTCTTCGGCGGAATTTAGTCTTAGTCAGTGTTACGTATTCGTCAAAGTTTCGTCTTTGTTATGATTTTTGTCAGATTTTTGTCTTTTCTAAGCTTCGTGTGTCAGAGTTTCGTCTTTGTCAGAACTTCTTCTGCTTTGGAAACAATTGTATTTCTTCAATTTATATTTTCTTTCAAATTAATTATGCTTTACAAATAGGGTATTAAAGTACGAAAAATATGTCAGTATGGCCCAGAGTAGGTTCATAGCCCACTGCCAAATTATTGTAATCAGGAAAAACAACCTAACTCGAGACTTTATTTACTTTTTCTGCTCACAGGTTCGGCAAAATATCAGTATTGGGGCACGTAGTGGGCTCATACCCAAACGCCAATTAAATGTTTTCTGTTATGACCTCTAGTGTGGAACTACATTTTTTTTTATGATCCATTTGATTTCCTACTATGTTTGCAAAGGTGGTCCGCATCCAGAATGGGGGGGAAGGAGGGGGTTATGGCTTATATTATGAGCCATAACTATAAATTGCAAAATAGCATTTATCGAAGTTAGAAAGTAAAATATTCAAAATCTGTTAAATTGTATACGTTTTAAGAAATTTTTTGTGTTATGAGTTGTTTTTAAGACCATAGGAGCATGTTGCACGAACACTCATTAATAGCATTCGTCTTTTTTGTCTTTGTAATCAAAAGGCATTAGTTTCTGTCAGAGTTTCGTCAGTGTCATAATATTTTCTTCGTCAGACATCGTCATTGTTTCGTCGTAGTTGTTTATAATATTCATTGTTCATAGAAACGAGAAAATGTGCAATAATTGTATGGTGAAGGACTATAATCATACCTATTTTATTACATTCATGTATAACAATATATATACTAAAATTTGATAGTGTTAAAAAGCAGTGTCATCAATGCTTTATCTGAAGCATAACAAACTAGCTTGTAACGCGAGAGGTGTACAATCTTTTGTATATGAAAGGATCCTAAATATAGATTAAAGCGCGACTCATTCCCAGTAAGACAACCACTGATGTGAATTAAGATGCAAAAGAGACTGAGACTCCCAAGGTTACAATGTCGTATGAGGTGCCCACTCGGAAGGAGAGTGTTGAGAGTATTCAAGAGATTACCACAAGAAAGTAGAACTAGGATGCTAGGTATAAACCGTTGAAGAAGTATCAAGAAGCATAAAAGGTATCATCAAAGAAGAAGGGTTAAAGGGTATACAAGAGGAAGCAACTGATTCCTTTTCGAAGTCTACATACGTTATGCGTCTTAGAGATGACTGGAAAACAGTATTGAGAAATTGAAAAGAGGAGGTCCAGAAGCCTACCCCAAGTCCAAGACTACTAAACAAAAAGATACCATAAAGAACATCAAGCCCGGGGAAGAGTCAATGGAAACGAGATCCAAAGGAAATTGTCGCTCTGAAGATGCACCAAGTTTCCGATGAATTAAAATTTAAACAATATGAAGAAGCTTCGTATCGTTCATATGAACATGTGGACGAGGATTCGTTGTTTGTCTCAAGAAATTATAAAAAATACAAATCAGATGCGAAGCCTAGAGCAAGAGATACTCTGGTATAGGGGTGGCAATCTGAAACCCAAAGAAATGGACCCTTAGGACATATTTATGGACCAAGATGGAAATATGAAGATCTTGGAAATAGAAGATATAGAAGAAAAATAATGTTATGAATGATCTGGCAGATGTTACAGATAATTACAAGCCGACATTTTTCTGATAATATGACGATCAAGTTACAATGAGTCGACTAGACTACATGTATGTTTCAGTCAAATTACCACTGCCAGGCTTTATACTCAGGTTCAAAATTTCAATCTAAGAGCACATGATCATCAAATTTCTTGCATTCAAATTGCATCATAATCAAATTCTTAATGATTAAATTGCTTGCATTGAATTGTTTAGCAATCAAATTACCCACAGTTATTTTAACTGCCAATGTAAATTAATGTAAAATGACCACTCTATTGGGACCTTTATAGATTGGCAGGGCATTTCCAAAATGCCTGATTTTCTGCATTCCCGTAACAGATTTATAAATTGGTACACAAAAAGTTGCGTTGATATCACGCACCCTTTTCCTTATCTACAAAATATGTTTTCCATCAAAAACATAATTAATATGCAAGATTTATGATTATATTTTAATACAAATATGATATTTATGTACTATTTCATTCAAAATATAACAAGAATATATTGTAAATTGGTCATTTTTATAAATTTAAAAATAGTTATTCAATCATAATCTTTAAATATCTTATACACTTTGCAAAAAAATTGTCGAATAGTTATTTATTATCAACTATTATTATCATATCAAATTCTTAGATATAAAATCTAATTGGGAAATTGACAATCACAGTTAAACTTATGTAAAAAAAAATTGTTTTGTAAATTATAAAATGTATTAAAGAATATTGAAAAATATTCTTGAAGTAGGTATTTCATTTTATATGAATTGTAGAAGCTTCAGCTATCAAATATATATTTATTTAATTTTGTATTAATTTGAAAATAAATTTGCAACTTTTATTTGTAAATTCTGTATAATTAAGTAACGATTTATATATAAAAATGGAACAACATTTTGCTCCTAAGGATATGGTAAAAAATAGCATTTTTCCTTATGTTATAGGATATCTATACTAATATAGCAAAGTTTATATGTATATCTGTCTTAGTATATGACAAGTCACCGGGTGAACTGAATAAAGTTCTCTGTTGTGTGTATAATAAACATATTTTGATCTAAGAAATAAGAATGTAGCCGTATTAATGAGATATTGGAGGCGTGTACTGTATTTTTTAAATGGTATTTATGATATAATTCAATTATGTATGTGATCCTTTTCAGTATATTTGAAGATTTTAATAAAATATAAACGCTGGTATGTCATAATAAATTTTGTTTGTTTTTATAATCGAGCACTTTAAAATACAGGAGCTTTATATCGCTAAAGTAATCTCTGGCTAACAAGATAGGGACTGGCTAATAGCTACTAATATCCCCCAAAATAGAGAACATTCACTTAGGAAAAGTAAAGAACTGATCGATTATTTGCTGTCTTTTTTTCTTAACCCTTTGGCATCGATGGACCACTGGTGTCCCATATTTTCATTAATTCATCATTGCATTAATTTTTATGATATTTAAGATATCTTTAAATTATTAAAAAGAGTAATAGTAGATTCTAAAATTAATAAAAAAAATCTTTTTGTTTCTGCTATATAAGTCTACAGATAACTTAAAATTTTGTATTGCTTATTTAAAATTTGTGAAGACAAGGAATCATTGTTGAAAATTTGGCTATGTTTTGACGAAAAAGGCAAAAGTTACGTCAGGTTTTTTATATTAAATTTAAAAATTGTTCAGGATTAGACGGGAATCTTTGGGTTTAGTTATTTTACAGTATTCATATTAAAGTATTATTTATTAGCGGACATGTTAGCAAGTAAAGCATATATATTAGGGTGAACTGTAATAACGCATGTTAGGAATTTGGTATCGCCTGATATTTTTTTATTTTGCATTTCCCACTCTAAACAAGAAAATAACCTTGAAACGTCCTTCATGGATTCGTTTTGATTTAAAAATCTGTACAATGCAGAAAAAAAGAAATTTTGATGTTCTTTCTTTAAAATTGTCGATTTGAATCAAGTCACAGGATTTAAATGTTATTAAGTATTAGAGATAAAAAATATATTTTTCAAAAGTAATTTAGCAACTTTTCTGTAACTTGCCTGATTATATGAGTATTTTAGTTCCAAACATACTACTAATAACTCAATATTGTCTTTTGGTATCACGTATTACGCGCATTTATTTTGATGTTTTTCTTCATTTTTACAACTCAAATCTCGTTTTTGATACCAAGTGTCAAATATATTATTATTAAATATATTTTTAGTATTTATTTATTCCAATTAAAACATCCTATTGTACTAATTTATCATTTTGGACTATGAAAACTGTCACATTTTTCACTATTCACCATGAATGAATTTTAGTTTCTAATTGTTTTTTTGTTTCATTGATTGGGAAAATCAAACGCATTTTAATTTTGCTCTGATATATCCATTATCCAATATATATTATTCATATAATCTAGCATACTCGAAAACGAGTTAGCTCCATTTTTGGGACCATCGAGCTCAGTTATCATGGGCATAGTGGCAATTCATTGGTATGAAGTTCACACACTATTCGAACAATTTTATGGCCCAAAAGGTTCTCTATTAATTGCATGATACCACCATGAGCCCCTGTGTTTACAACAACCGAGTTTCCTCCAATAAAGCGTAATTTTTTATCAATTCCATGTCCGGATAAAAATGAAAATATTGAACTAGCAGTTGATTTGGTATCTTTTCCTTCGGGAGCAAGATTAACAATATAGGAGCCTCCTGGTTAGGATGTTAAAGTTACATGCTCTTCTTTCTCTTTCAAAAGATATGTTTTGCCATTATTACCAAATACAATGACATTTTTTATATCTAATCGGCCATAAAAAATACACTCAATTGGCATATTTGAATTTAATTTAAGCTCCTGATTTTCTTCAATATGTTTTAAAATTTCTCTAGCAATTTTACCTTTTCATATTACTCTACTTTTTTGGTATCGTGGTATAACTTTATAATCAACTAAAACACTTGTAGCAATGGCAGCAACAGCTCGTACAGAAATGTCATATCTAATGACTTGTTGAGCTATGGTAGGAAATTGAGTCCAATTTTGCAAAGTATTTTCTTAGCGAAATCTTTGTTGTATACGATCATCTATCTATAAAGGATCTCTATATTTTCTATCTTCTTCTTTTGCACATTGATCCATTTTTACATTTTGTTCATCTTCATTATGTTGGAATTCAAAAAACTAAATTTCTTTACTTTTCTCTTGCTTGTTATATTTCGTTGTTTTTGATTCACGAATTAGTTTGGTACCTTCCTGATTTCCTATTTGTAAGGTTCCTTTTCTTCCAATCTTTTCTCTTTGATCTTTGATAAAAACCAATTTAACCATTAGAATCTTAGATTCTATATTACAGAGACATAATATATGAATTGATGTACAATTTTGCATTTGTACAGGATCAATAAGGAAAATTACATATATGAATGTCGAATAATCTGTCAAGTCCATGCTCAAAATGTTTCACAACTTTTGATAAAATTTTACCTTTTTTGATAAATGATTTTTTTAAGAGTATTCCTTTTTTTTTTTAAATCTTCCAATGATTAAAGAGTCAGTTATTCGGATAGGGATCATGAAAAAGTTAATATTAGCTTGCTTCTATGTAGCAAGTAAAAGTGGAAGAACGGCAGCCATCATGGATGCAGTATTGTATTTATTTAAAGTCCTACATAACGTCTTGAAGTAGCTGAGAGTATTTCAATATGTCCCGAAGAGTTGGCAAATCTGATTTTGACAATTCAGAAGAAGGGCCAAGGTATTTAAACTGGAAGATGTGTAGCACTTTTTAGTCGTCATGTTTCAATACTTCTAAAAACTCAAATGTTCTATGTTTTTCTTTGTCTCATTCCATCTTACATGACTACTTTTTTTAAATGTTTACCGGTTAATCCTTTATTTATATTACAAAGGTTTTAAAGTTAATTGCAATATTATTTAAAAGTTATTATTTATGTTAATGAACAATCAATAATAGTGATTGAAAAACTGACATCAATCACATATATCTAGATCATTAAAGGTCGTATTAAGAGTTACATAAGAGTGTTTTCGTAGTCTAAAATTATAAATTGGTACAATGGGATGTTTTAATTGGGATAAATGAAGATTAAAAGTATATTTCATAATAAAGATTTGACACTTGGTATCAAAAAACTAGATTTGATTTGTTAAAATTAAGAAAAACATTAAAATAAATACGGTAATAATACACGGTACCAAAAGTCAATATTGACTTATTAACAGTATGTTTGGAGCTAAAATACTCAAGTAATGAGGCAAGTTAAAGAAAAGTTGTGAAATTCTTGTTGAAAAATATATGTTTTATCTATAATATTTAATTTTACTAAAATCCTATAACTTGATTCAAATCTATAATTCTAAAGAAAAAGCATCAAAATGTACTTTTTTCGACATTTTACAGAATCTCAAATCAAAACAAGTCCATGAAGGACCATTTTTTGGGACGTTTGATGGTTATTTTCTTGTTTAGAGGGAAAACATGCAAAATAAAACATACTACATACATATATTTTTTTATGAATAATTTATCATTGAATCATTGTCCATAACTAAAATGGACTGTTTGCAAGCACGGATTAATGCACAGGCTTTCCTAGGCATAAAAAGGTTAACAATGAGATGATCATCCAAATGAGGAAGTGCAAACACCTCTATCAATATTTCCTCTCTTATAATGATCTTTATCTAGATGCATATTATATTTTTACTGTTTTTTTAGGAGCATTTACATTGGGATGAAAGAAAGAAAGGAAGAAAAAAAATAACCAAATTTAGAGGATTTTAGACAAAGTAAACAGTGCTGATGAAGATGACATTGACAATTTATTAATTTATTTGTATAGTTAATTTATAACTGATGAAGAATTATCACAGAAACGAATGCATAACATCCTTCATTAACTCTTGAAACCAACATTCACGTCGTAATGTATGATACTTTGAAAGTTTCACTTATACGATTATCCCAAAGATAATATGAGTGACAAAGCAAATAAAGTTAAACCGCTGATAGTCTATCTGAACTTAAGGTTCACAATTTTTTTGTCTTACAATTGTATAACTCTACAGCTAAGGAATGGGGAAGTGGATCTTATTGATCAAAGAACTGCTTCATACCACCTAGATTGCAAGTCATGAACACAATTTTATCAAGGAATCTTCCTTGATTTTCTAGATATAGTATACACAATTAGCAATATCGTTAATAACATTAAATAGTCGAATAAGTTATCACTTGACTACAAAGTTGTAATTGGAAACATTCTCATTATATATTATGAAGAGTGTCAAAGGGCAACCCAATTGTCTAGACCAGTGGTTCTCAAATGGGGGTACACATACCCCTATGGGTACTTAGAGTCACTCAAGGGGTACTAGAGATAAAAAAAAACATATATATATATATAAAAGCAACAATTCAAAAGTCATTATAAATATCCATTAATTGAAATCTTAATAACATATAAGTATGTATGTAAACAAAGCAGAGGGCGCCATTTATAAATAAAATTATAAACTAGTTTTGTGTACTTTAATTGTATTTATAATTATGCTCCCATATTTTACACGCCTTAAAAAGTTGTGTTACACATTTTTAGTTAGTGTAAGTACTTTTTTATTTGTGTGAGAATAATTCTTAATTTATTGTCAGGTCATAAAATTTTGCCATAAAAATTTAAAACAAATATAATATTACTTTCAACGAGAATCATTTTAACACACAACTGGTAAGAAAACTCCTTCCTTAACATTTTATGATTGAATAGAAGAGGTCGTAGTTACCATGACTATTAATATAAATCTACAGTGTAGAAAAATAAAATATAATAAGATCTCTTGTCGATTTTGTAAGTTTTTCGATGAGATTGAAGGCCTGGAGACTCGGCAGGCTACTCCATAACCTTCATGTGCTTATTCTTTTATAGTCACTCCTTTGTTGCCATGGTCGTAAGTTCTGGGTTATTACCGTGCTAGGAGATACATTTTTAACCCAAAATTTCCACGAGGATAGTCCATCCTCCCTTCACAGAGAAACACGCCCAATACATAACGTTTCCAATCCCATACTTGACGATGTGGATATTTCTTCCTCCAAACACTGTTGTTTTGTTCATATAATCAAATGTCCCTCACTGTTAAAATAACCCTACGATTGAAATTAAAAATGGTTCTTTTCTGTCAGTGGGCAAACTAACAAAATCGGCAAGCGGATATATACTTATGTTCTCCTCCATAGGTCGTTTTTCAATTATTATCATAATTTATAATTGCTTATTAAATATAAGACTTAACAGAGACGGATTAACGTCAACACCATAATTTTTAACTTTCAAAGGTCATTGGATCATGTTTGAGCTGCGTCCAGATTATGATTATCTATCCATGACGATGTCAAGGAGTGTGGGATTGTATTACTTTTAGTATTTAATCTTAAAAAAACTGTTTCCATTTTAGAAACTAAGAGATTAATTGAATATGGATGTAATTCAATCATCAACTTCTGAATATTTATAAAATCCACAAATCTAATTGAAATCAATCGGAACACATAACTATGAATATTTTTAATAGTTACATGATTTATTAAATTGTATGATTCATATGAAACTGGTAGAAAAAATAAAAGTAAAAAAATAGATTTTTTACAACTTTACTTGGCATATTTATTTATTTATGAAAAGGAACTCATTCGAAATTTATGAATTCAATGATCGAATCTTATTAATTTATTTAGCAGACTTACTTTTATCGGATAAATTCTGTCTTTTTTTAACAGAATGATTGGGGCTGTTCATTTCATAAGAATAAAAATTACGAACATATTGTACAAGATATTTTTGTCTAAAACGTTATCAAATTTGGGAATATTTGACATTTTGCTGTCATTATCCAATACAAATGTTATTTTTTAATTAAATTATTTACAGTAACAGCAAATGCATGCCTTGAATTCTTAAATGCCAATAATGTGTTTCTTATAATAGGTAATTTAACTTTTTTTTGTATTATTTGATAAAAATGAATTATAGTCAAGTACATGGCATCTGTTGGTCTTTTGAGTCCACCTCTATCCATGGCATCCAAAAATGAATTTAAGATATAATTTATCCCAGTTTCATCAACATTAATAAGATAACTTTCTGATGCACAGTCCAATTTAACATAACATTTTTTGTTGAAAACATTTCATTATGCTAAAGGATATAAATTCAATGATGTAATAAATTACATTTTATATTCTGTTAATTTCATATAAGTATGTGATATCTATATGATAAATCATGGACAAAAATTTTATGAATCCTCTTCAACGTTTTGTAAACAAGAGTTGAATGGGAAAATTTCTTTTAATTCACTTAAGGACCTATTGTTCATTTTCAATAAGGATCTAATTTTTTTTTCACTCTCTAAAAAATGTCTGCAACTCAAAAAGAAATTACCATCAAGTTGACGATACCATCTGAATATCCTTTTAAAGGGATCATAATTTATTTTTATGAGTAATACAAACTTAGCGTGCTTTATATGTAGGATATAAGTCTTATCTGTGTGAATTGCAGTTTGAAATGTTTCATTGGATAAACTGTTGCGCTGACCAGATATTGTTTTCAATTTCAATAACTATTCTCCAAATGAAATTAGATACTATGTATATTTGTATTTTTTGATCGATATAAATAGGTTTTCTACTGCCTTGCCTTAATTTTATATGAAAATGTTATGATGTAATTTTGCAATTCTTCGTTATTTTTACCATAATGGTTTATGATAATTACTTGTTTAGTTCATTTATGGCCGTAATTGATGCGCATGCTTATTTCCTTTCAAATACCTATATATTTAATGCCGTCGAATTTTGAAGTAAAAGTATTTATTTATTTCCGCAAGATGGGAAGACGAAACTACAACGGCAAAATAGTTATTATAGATATTTTTGAAAATGTGCACTGTACCCCACAAAAGCTCTGTTAATGAGATCTACAGATTGTAATAATTAAGGTCATACTACAAGAAAAAAAAGGATTCCTGATTAAATTTTTTATTGGGATATTGTAGTGATTCCAATTTAATCAATTATTATCACTTGCTATTTATTAATTATTGACTCGTGTCAGTTATCTACAATTTTCGGAAGCCGATGATAGAATATAATCCTTCTGAGACGCTGTTTTTACTTAAACACTTTAATATATCTTTCTTTTTGATAAAATGGGTCTTTCTTTTTCTCCTGTAGATATTATTTGTTAATTACCTAAAACAATCAAAAATAAGGACGAGATGAAGAAAAACTACGGAGTTAAGCACAGCTTACTTTTTTATCCACTCTCTCCCTTGACTGTCAAACCCGAAAGGAAAATTAAAAAAACAAAACATATGGGAGCTGGTCGTCTGTATTTTTCTTGTTGCCAATTGCTAATTATTATTTTTAGAATGCTTATTTCCTTTTCAAAGTTATATTTAATGCCGTTGAATTTTGCTGTAAAAGTAATTTTGTTATTTTCAAAAGATGGGAAGACGAAATTACGAAGGCATAAAAAATCATTATATAAATTTTTGAAAATATGCACTGTATCGAATTTAAATATTTTATCCCATAATTTTAAAAATGATTTTTAATATAATACGCATTGATGGATAATTTATCAAAGTTTAATTACATGAATAAATATACATATTACTATCTCCTTCTCTAGAGTGCTCCCTGGTATAACCATGAATTACTAGATATCATTAACTATGTAGTTTGAAATGTTACTCAAAATTTAAAGTTTGAAGTGCTGAACTGATAAAAACAAAATAAAATAGATTAAAATATCAATAATACCTTCATATTAAAAATGGTAAGTCATTGCTGAATCTTTCCATGCTTTTGTATATTAATACTTGAATTTAGAATTGATCCAAATGATTTAATTGAATAATATTATTTTTACCTTGGTCTTTTTGATATGGTCGTACGTTTCAATCCTGTAGTGATAGCTCATTTTCAAAGATTATACAAAAAAAAACATAAAATATGTGATTTTTTATTTATTTTATATTCTAACGAGGTATTTTTCGTCCCAGTACAAAAATCTTAGTCTTAGTTGTGAATAGAATGAATAATTTTGGTTAATATTGTAAAAACTCTTTCCTTAAAAAGTTATTAACAATCAATAAAGTATTACAAATACTCACGATATATGTTAAAAAGTAGAACAACTTCTTGAGTAAAAGACTAAGAAGATGTAAAATTAGAGCCCTCCCTGTAAAAACACTTACGAATACCATGTTCATTCAAAATTATATATTTGTGTTCTTTCTTCCTTTTTTCCCTCAGCTTAAGTACACCGGTAAAAAAACGGTTCGAATTCATTATAACAAAAAACAACAATTATTTCATATTCATTACTAAAATGTCATAATTTCATAATTAATTTCAAAGGACTTCAGCTTGAAGTAAAGGAAGGCCTTAAATTATATGTGGAAGATACATTTATCCTATAATATATGTATGAGAGCAAAAACTTCCGAGGGCAAAATTTCCCAGGGTAGAACTTCCCAGGGTGAAACTGAACAGGGTGGAACTTTCTGTAATGGATATGTAGATGTAATTCATGCCAAGAACTAGGCTGGTCATTACCTCTGAACTATGGAATTACTGTAGCAATCTTCAGGGTCAAGGCCCTTCGAATCCGTGTCTTCTGACCTTATGGATGTCACCGGGAAAACTGAATTGTAGTCTTCAGACCTAAATAAAAACTAACACAACACTAGTCAAAGCTTTTGGCAGTTAGTCGTAAGGACGTTTGCCCGGTATACTCAAAGCCAGGCTCATGAGTTATAAATAAGAATTTTTGCTACAACGAAATTACAGACATAACTTGGTTTTTTGTTCTATACAATCAGTGTTTTCTTTTTCTGTATATTTGTATCAGCATCCTTTCTACAAACATGCAATGAAATAAAACTAATATCAAATCCATCTATACATTCATAGATAAAAATAAACATATTTATTCCATAAAAATCAACTTTTCAATGCATTTGAAGATATCTTCCAAATTAGTAAGGTATGAGCAAACTAAAAATATATATATTATCCGCAAGGTGGTGTGCGAGTTTGTAGCTGGTTGTTTTTAAAAAATAAGTTATGATGAGAAGAATGCTTGTAGTGCCCACCTATGCTACTAAAATAATATAATCATTAGGAGAGTTGTATCATTTTACTGCAAGATGGCGCCACTCTATATCGCTTTGCATGTAATATAAGTAAACAAGACATATGCCTAGGATTGTAAAACCGTGCGTATTTTGACTATGTTAAATAAAAAGAAACTGAAAATCAACATTGTAACCCCGATATTTTGGAGTGGAGTAGCTTATCTAACATTATGTTTCATTAGATCAGCTACAACCAGCTGTGACACGGTAGGAGGATGAGAAGGAAATAAAGTATGACAATGGCAAGAATGTCTCCAATGTCAATCCTCAATTCTACTCGGATTCCAACAAGGACTACCCCTTATAACTCCACAATAAATCCTCAAGGTTACGAATGTTCCATCAGGTTTTGAATAAGATTGAATATAGTACGAAAATAAGTTAACTACTCAAGAGTTAAATAACAGCCGAGGAAAAGAAAATTCATTCTTCAGATTATGAATTCTAAAAAAGGCGGACAGCTAAAAATACTCACGATTTGTATCATTACTCATGCCCCAAGGAGAAAGAGTACGGAATCACAGATTTGGGGTGATGAGTCTATCTCAAAAGGACTCACTGACTTGTGGTACGTTAAGTAATAATAGTCGTGTCCCCAGTTAAGGCTAGAAGAAATGGAAGAAGCTCCATCGATAGAAAGAAAGGAATATTTATTGATGAATCATTGTGTTTGTCCGAAGATGGTGGGTAACCTCTTATTTATCTACCGGATATACTTTTACTTTCAACAAAATAGACTCATCATCCCAGATCTGTGATTCCTTACTCCTTTTCCTTGTAAAGTATAAACAATACAAGATTACAGATTACTTCTTTATCATTATTTATTAATTATTTCATCACTACTTTCCTTTTTTTCTTCTTCTCCTATAGTTACTCAATTTATCTGATCGAGATATATACAACAGTAAAGTTCGAACCGATAATTTAAAATATATAAAGGCGGCGAAGATATCAAAATTTTCTCTAGGAAAAATAACCAACGTTAAAAATGTAAGGGCCTAAAATATTAGTGACAAATTTATCGTTCACGATGAAATATACAACCGTTTAGTTTACATATCATTAAATAGGATCAACGATAATATCATTAATTGTTGCTGTAGTCATTCTGATATACCCACATTTTATCAGTTCATTCAAATTACTCACCTGTTCGACATACATTTTAGTAATAAATACAGAGGTGCCAAATGGAGATCATTAACCACCATCAAAGTTTTACATACCTTTACAGAGCCCTCTAAGTATAATACCAAAAATAGTTCAACCCCTTGAGTTTTTGTAGTATCACGAGGGTTCTTGCTGGTCAGGGAAACCGTGGAGGTAGGGTTTGACCCAGGGTTTGGACCAGCAGTTCCCTTGCACAAACACTTTGTGCTGAGGTGTACTATAGACTATTAGAAGGGGTCCTTAATGCTCAATGATGCAGTGGCGGTGGGTAATGTCCCACTTTTGGTACAAGCAATTTACTTGCATAACCTGTGGGCGATGGTGCATTATAGTATATTTGAAGGATCCCTAGAAACTCAAGATAGCGGCGTCGATAGGTGTTGATCCCTCTTAGAGACCATCTGTCCAACTGCATAACATCTTGCCCTATGTATATTTTGCAAAATAAAAAGGTGCCTCTTGTGACAATGTCAATACAATATCATACAATAGTTTTATTTTCCAAATACAATATAAATTTCAATAAAAGTGCACATGATTATCTAAGTGTTTAACAATCAAATTACCTGCAATCGTTTTACCTGCAATCATTTTACCTGAGAATGTATATGAATGTAAAATAACCACTCCATTGGAAATTATATAGATTGCCCACTTTAACGGGGATTTTGTACATTGCCCCTAACACATATATATATTTGATATTTTGTGAGTGTAACTGTTCTCTCAATCAAAGCTTTAAGGCAAGTAGCGAAACGTGATCTATAGGTCAAAAATATATAGGTGCATGGAATTTTTTTTGTTCGGTAGAGGTACTTTTTAGTTATTATTTGGAGATATTATTTGTATGTTATGTAATATATTTTACTTTCTAGGAGATACTTCTTCAAGGTCTGGAAGACAAACTTAGCTATAGAGGCCAAAACAAATCTCGAGTCCATGTTCCCACCTCGGACAATAATTAAATATTATATCTTAAATTAAACATTTATCATTATAATAACAATTAATAAAAAAAGAGAAAAATAACTGAGTGACGTCATATGAAAAGTGACATCTTACGAAGAAATGTTAAAACGCTAGACCATTGTCTCTCCTCGAACTTATGTTCGTGTTTTGTTATTAATCGATATAATTCAAATGTATATATATATTATATATACCTGGCTATGTATACACATAGACGTATACACGCACATACGATGTGATAACCCGCCTTTAGGTATACTATTTGTATGTATTCATTGTACTTTGTTCCCTCAAAATTAAGGGAATAACAACTTCAAAGGTACATTTTGAAAAAAAAAACTTTAAGAACCAATGTAACTCTGCATAATTACTTTACCGTGCCATGGAAGTCTAAATACTTAATTTTGTTTTCCTTCTTTTCCACTTGCATCATACATCCTGCTTCTTATTTATTCTTTATACAATTACAGCTCCCAGTGCATATTTAGTATTGAGATACATTTATCCTTGGTAATTCCTTGGAAATTAACATATTTAACGATATCCGTGGTAAGTCATCTATTTTTTACATAACATTTTTGTCAAAAATATTTATTCAAATTTAAATTTGTTACATATAATGGAAAGAAGACCAATCTTTATTGAAACTTCTTTTATGTTATTTTAAATAACTAGTGATCTGCCGCAAACTGAATTTCACTGCTCGAGTATTTTCGAGTTTATAAAAAAACTACTCGAGGAAATACGAGCTATAATTGCTACTCCCTTGAATACTCGTTAAACGTTTGAATACTCATTACCAGTGATGAAAATCCAATGTATTTTTTAGCTGGTCCGTTTTTTTGGAATTGTTATTCTGAGGAATTAATTTCTTTTTTCTTAACAGTTGTCATGATTATTTAACTCTTGAGTAGTGAACATCCTTTTCTAAATAGATTCAATTATATTTAAAACTTGATTTAACATTCGAGTGTGCCCATAAAAGATGGAGATCGCCATTGGAGTAATTCTATCAAATGCGTTTGTTTATATCCTTCTCTCCCTGGTAACAGGTGACTGTAGCTGATCTAATGAAACGTCATGAACATTATTATTTCTCTCCTTCAAAACATTCTTCAAATTTTCAGGGTTACCATTTTGATTTTCGGGTTTCTTTTTTTTTTAACAAGCCCACTCTACACTAGATTTTCATCATTACGAATGATAAAGACAAAAAAATCATTGATTGAGGGGGACTAAAGTCCCTCCAGTCCATCCCCTGCGGACACCCATGACACTAACTAACACTTTTAGCAGGCTAACCAATTCTGCAGTGAATAATATCATAGTTTTTATGTGATTATAGTAAATTTTTCATTTGAAAATTGTTTTTGCCTTTTCTCATAAGAAAGAATAGGCTTGGCATTCTTAACCAACTCGGATGAAGTAATTTCTTCCTTTTGTGGACGGGAAACTTTTGGAATCTGAATAAAAAGACATGTTTTGAGGATTTACATGCTTTAATATTCTCAAAAAAAGAAGCAGGGCAGAAACATAATTCTTGACGAGTTACGAGTAAATACTCGCATTTTAGAGCCACAAGCCGAGTTTTCGCTGTCTTTTTTGTGTACTTGATAAAACTTGAGTACTAATTTACGAGTTTTGCTTGTGGCACATTTCTATATATCATGAAAGAAAACTTGGGAAAGGAGAAATACGGTCTTTCTTCCAGGTATCTAGAGTTCTCTCAGAGTTACCTTGCTAACGCAAAAATGCCCTATGTATTTTTTTCTCAGCTGTCGATTCACTTATTGCAATTGATACGTCAGAGCCATTTCATAATTTATTCTTTTTGAAAAATAAACGAAGTAATAAGCTGTATTATACCTACTTATCCTCTGTTCATGAAAGAACATGAATACAATTTCTTATTAATCCCTAGTCGTATATATATTGGCCATCACATTATTACAATAAAGAAATTTTGGCTATCATATCCAAATACAAATGTAAAGATATACTTTTCATGTAATATTATAAAAAAACATATAACTCATTGATAAAATTCTGGATAAATAATATGACAAAGATAGTCTGGGAAGACTTAAGAGATAAATATCAGATAGTATGACTAACGTATTTAGCAAAGTACCTGATGATTTTAGGCCTTTTTTAAGAAAGATTGAAGGATAAAATAAAGGTCACGACGTGCTCCATGACTGAGCACGGTGTTAGTTGAATAACTTAAAAATATACATCGGTTTTTCTCATGAGCTGTTTATTTTTTTACATCTTTTCCCCATCAGTGTTTTGAACGTTGATTGGTAGAATTCAAATTATCTCTTGTTAAGATGAGAACACTTTTCATCAATAATTTTATATTTGAAATGATTCCACTATCATCTGATCCTTTTCTTCTGTTTCTTTTTTTAAAAAAAGGTTACGAGATACGATGAAGGCAACAAATTATGAGAAACAAAAGTTATTTAATGATTAATCAGATGATGCTTTGAATCAAAATAAACTATAAATAACCATAAACAAAAAAACAAATAAGCATTTGTATACTAACAAGTCGACATTTGAATGAATAGTAAAAAAATTGTCAATTTTTAATGACTAGATATCAATCAACTGTTAGAATTTTTTATGGAATGTTGTTTTATTGAATATCTACATTCCTACTACGAAAAAAACTTGATCAAAAAATCCCAATTTATTCATATTTTATCCCCATTATTGTCAAAAACAAAATAAGTGATGGGACGATTTAAAAAAACTCCAATCCTTATATGATTCTAGTAAAAACTCCCGATTCTTTAATATTTTGAATAACAGTTACATAATAACATTTTGTCATAAATTTCTAAGAATAACAATTCATACAATAAATTGCAAATCCTATGTTCGGTGAGTGTATTCTAAGGCAAGTAATCTTACACCAAAAAATTACAATGTATATTTTCCAAAGGCAAGCTTTCCTGCATTCTATGAGACAACAAGCATTAAATTTACAAAACTTATTCGCTTCAAATAAAATTTTCTGAACAGACTCACATGTATTTTGAACACGTTTCTTCAAGTTCAGTTTGTGTGTTTCTTCTCAGTTTTTGAGCATTTTTTATCATAAATTATTTTATTACGATATTTTATAAAATCATATGGCTTAAGTCATAAATTCTAATGGTTGTTAAAAAAGTAAAAAATAGAAAAATATCAGTAATAAACGATAATACATAAGAATCGGACAAAATAAATTATTTTACCGATTCCGATTTCCGAAAAAGCACTCAATTCTCTGATTCTGATAATAATTAATCGTCCCATCGCTAATCAAAATATTAACAACACCCCTCTCTTCATCTAAAATGGACAATATTCGGACCAATCTTACACTTTTTTGGAAATGTATAAAATGATTACTAGGGCAAAGATAAATGTGCTGAACCCTATTCATTATTATTATTATTTATTGTATTTACTCTTCTTATTTTTTCAAATAGTCTTTTAAATAACTGATATATACATATTTTATTGAATAACTTTTTTAAATAATATTTTTTTAGAGAAGTTCAATTATTTGTATTATTTTTTCCTCTTTGGAAATGGAAATAAAGCCTTTTCTTTCCAGTACATATTGTTAAATTTTGAAAAACCCGGGGTGAGCCCTCAATCGAGAACTAGGGCTATGGCAAAGATAAATTTGGCCTTGCCTTTTATTAATTTCTTTTTTCGACAAATGAAAGATTTTTTTTCAATAAGTAGTTTTATTTTTTGAAAAAAATTAAATCAAATCAAACGATAGAAGTTTAACCAGGTGGAGATATTTTGTAAAAGTATAAAAAAAAAAATGAAACAACATGTTATAAGAAAAATTTATATTATAATTTTTTCCCTTCAGGAGTGAAGAACTACTATAAAACCAAATACTTTTCTATTACTACCGTATATGTGATAAGTTCCTTACATGCTCAAATGTTATAGACGAAACAGTGAGTTTGCACTGAAACTGGATCTGATTAATACAAATAAGTTCGTATGATTTATAGTCATTTTACTCGTAATAATAACTAAGGGTTTAATAAATATTTATCTATTTTTTTGTAATTCTTATTTCAGATAGAGGTGAACGGAATCTGTATTAAAAATGGCATCCCTTGGAAGTGTTGCCCAATCGTGGCTAACGGATCCCCCATGGCAAAAAGTGTTTAAGCATACATTTGATGTAATAGAAGACTACATAAGCTACGCTCTCATAACTGTGGGTACCATATTTTTATCTGTGAGATTATTATCTACTCTCGGAACAGGGGATTTAAATTGTGTTATACTTGGTGTTGAAAATGGGACATTAGGAGGAATAGATCCTTATCCATCTGGAGGTACAGCGGGACTTTTATCCTATGTTTCCAATGATGAAAAATGTATTCGAACCGTATATTCTAAATTCATGGAGTATATGCCCTATATACTACTAATTCAAACATTAATATTAGTGATTGTTGAAAAATTTTCTTTTAAAATACCAAGGATTGCTCAAAAAGTGGAGCGTTTCTATATAAATATAGTTGAAGAATCTCTTTTTGGCAAGGATCCTGACGTATCCGAAGATTTGACCGATCCAAAAACATCAACTGAAGTTATTTCTCGAAGACGACAAAGAAATGAAATTTGTGTCTCCTTAAAAAGAAGCAAAATCATTGGACGTGTGTATGTAGCAAAAAATCTTTGTGAAATCATCTTAGATATAGCTTTTTTATCTATCAATATTTTCTATTTATTATACACGGATGATGATCTTCCAAGGACTTGTTCTGTCTTATTCAAAGGCGTTGATGGTATAAATGGCCTAGTTGAAACGGATCATAATATTTTTTTTTCAATGCCGAGGGAAAAAAATGAAGTTTTTCATAATAGGAATATATGCTCAAGTAGTTCTTCTGGGTCTTCATGGAGTGTGTTCATTAGGAGCAGTCATCTGGTATCTCGGATTTAGAAGTATATCGAGCTTATTAAGAAAGATAAGTGTTGATGATTTGAACATTCAAAAAAAGAAACGTTATCGCGGCGGAAATAATGAATTTTATGGATATCAGAACGGAAATGATTTTCTGTTTTTATTCGACTTCCTAGCACATACGTGTGGGATTGAATCCACTCTTCGTGTTCTTACTCATTCTGATGAGAATTTTTATGAAACTTGTCGTCCTAAAATCGACACAACCACAGACTTAACTTTAGAAGAGGATAAACTCAAAATCGTTTGGCGATCGGCAGACATAGAAAAGCTGTTTAGAAGAAGTTCAGTAATCAACATAGAAAGCTATGAAGTTACGATTTATCCAGCAGAGACTGTACAAAATACATGTACTATTCCGGCAAACACATATGACAGTGAAACGAATGATGATGTTTTCTACTCCATTTGGTTTTATGATCTTTCTGGAGGACGTACCGAGTATGTTGTGACAATAGCATGCATGGTTGGAAAGTCCAGAATGAAGGGTGAAAAAGTTGTTACTAATCTTTCTCCATATGGACCTGAAATGCCACGCTCAGGTATGGTAAAAAGTGTATCCACTGATCAAGCAGAAATATTTTGGGATCCACCAAAAGGGGAATTTACCAAGTATACACTGGCTTTAGAAAGAATTGACAAAGAAAAGCTCGAGGATATTTACGTTGGAGCTACTTGGTTAAAACCGAATATCCCTCCCTTGCCAGGACAAATATTTGACGAAAATACTTCTGGACAGTTAAATTTCCAGAGATCTACGCGTAAAATTGAAAATCTTAGCTTTAAATTAACGTCTTATACTATTCTTGGGTTGGATCCAGGAGAATTGTATCGAATTGAGTTAGGAACTAAAACTGGTAATGTTAATACACGGCAATATATTCAAGACACGTTGCTCACGAAGCCACAATCAGTTGAAGGGATGCTAGTATCTAACGTTGACGAGGATTCCTGTTTAGTAAGTTGGGTTCATTCTGAGGAAGGACACTCACATCTAAAGGGTTATCAAATAACATTGGAGAGATTCTCTGATTCTAAAGTTGTCCGTGTATTAGTAGTGAAAAGAAGTGAAAAATTATTTAAAATAGCTAGGCTAACACCAAGTTTAGATTATACACTTCGAATAGAAGCACTTTGTTCGTATGAAAACTTAAAAACAGAGTCTGCATCAAATGAGGCATGGCTAACAACTCTTCCAAATCCCCCTAAGGATCTTCATACTGATTCCTTGCCAGGAACAACATCTGCAGTTTTGAAATGGGAATCTCCTCCAAATACAATCAAATTCCGACTCTGGATTGATTGTGAAGAAATAAATTATCATTTTGTTACGGATATGCCTGGAGATCGCTTACAATACAACGCCAGTAAGTTACCTGAAATTACTGGAACCGGTCGACAGTATACTGCGGCTATAGCATCTGTAATAACTTCAAGTAGATCTAATCAAGATGTGACAAGTTCAAAAGCGACAATTTCCTTTGTCACGAGACCTCTCCCTCCTACAAACATTCGAATATCCTCAAATGAAAAATTGACCATATTTTTCGATCCATCCCTGACAGAAAATGTGGCTAAATATAAAATCAAATGGAAAGGAGAGGAAGGTGCAGCAATGGAAGGAATCATCGAGATTTCTGAAGAAGAGCCCCTTAAATATAAATTCAATTTCGACTTTGAAATTAATGTTGTCTATAAAATCAACATCTATGCACTTCTCAAACGAGGATTGGAGGATGACACCATTTATGAAAGCAAAGAACTCCATGAAAAACTAATTTTGAAAAACGACTCCCAAATATTTTCACTATATCGAGCAGAGGAGGAATCCTAGTATTCATTGTAGTATCAGATATTATACGAATGTTGTTAAGCAAGTAACATTTTTTATTATACCAAATTATTTTTTACTTCATTGATTATTATTTTATATAAAGCTGTATCTGTGTTACAATCTATTAATTATATTATTCAACCAATTTCATTTATTTAGTAATTTAATATTTATCTACATAAATTAAATATACATATATTTATTCTTAATACTCACTTGGTAGGGAGGTGTATTCCATTATGTTACGGTAATTTTGATGTCAAAGATGCACCACTTTTTAGAGAAAGGGGATAAATTCATGGAAATCGACGAGTCCGACCGTCACGTCAGGTCAGCACTGTTTTGAATACCAAGGAACATTCAAATTAATGACAAAAATAAAAAAATAATGGTATTCTTTTTACTATACCTTATATGAGGAGAATTGTATAAAATGTGTTCTTTTAATTATGAGGGGTAAAAAAATACTAGGAGCAATGTAACTCGTTGAACAACGCGTTCGGGATTTTTTTTTCTCTTTACCTCAATATGTGAAGATTCGATACTCAGTCGTCCCTAGAAAAGAAAATATAATTTATCAGTGATATATTAACAACTAAGAATATCGCAAACTCTCCTCCCTCAATTACTCAAAGAGATTCAAAATACAAGTAACAATATATGAACATCTAAATACTAAATTATAATAAGTAACACAGCTTTAAGTAGGAAGCGTGATATTTTAACTTAAATAAAGTGTTTGGTTTATTTTACTATATAATCATGGGAAAGATATGTATTACACCAGGTTGTCTACAATGCAAGTTAGTCCGAACGTATCCAAAAATGGTAACTGTGCACACTTCTACGAAAAACTCAATGGCGAACTCTTTCATCACCTCTGACCTTTTTTGTTTCGCTAAGACTATAAAACTCAGTGGACCTTTGTTCACTTTCATTACCTTGGATATTATTAGACGGATCAATATATAGGGTGAATCATATGTCTTAGAACAACTTGAACTGCCAAGAAAGTACACTAATATTTATGTCTCGAAAACATATTTTTGCTTCGTTGCAATTACCATTAAATTTCCTCTAAAATGAGTGCCAGTTCATTCCACATGGCCATCATTTGCGGTAACTAAAGCTCTCAGAGGCTTCAGAACTGTTTTACACGCCGTACCAATGACCTCCTCCGACAAGTTATCCCATGCAGACTCTATGGTCGCTTGCAAGTCCTCGACGTTGCAGTAGAAAGTAACACTAACTTCCCTCTCAAGAATGGATTATATGGAGAAGTCCATTACGTTAACACCTCAGGAAGAAGGGAGAACATGTCCTTGCTCCAAAAATGCTCACAAGTGGTTTGGCTTCACTATTACACATACTTTGCAGTATGTGAAGAACAGGTGCTCCGTCCTGCTGGAAACAGTAAAACCCTTCCCATTGCAGTTCGTGGATCTGGGGAGGTACTCGGGACTGTAACATGTCCAGCTATACAGGGGGATTGACCTTCACACCCTCCGGAATAAAGTTCCAGGGCGTCTTCTTAGAAGGTCCGGCTTTTTATACATAAGTATGTTATCGATGCTCCGACCCAGCAACCCGTCGTTGTGACTGTTTTAAGCAAGCTCCACGGTGAAGATCTTCTGGTCAGTCCGAATGATTGAAACTTGCGTACAAAAATTGAGGAATTTCTAGAACACCTTTTCCGAGTTAGCATTTTGTTCATTGTGGACTTGCTGAGACCTTAAACTTTTCTTTATCACACCCAGGAGGCCACCATGTAAAATGTTTAATTTAGGTCGTAACCACTCTCTGGTTAACTATGCCGTAAGAATCTTATAAGATGTTTTAAGTAGAGAAATTGGACGATGATTTTTAATATCATCACCACTTCTATTTTTTTTAAGAATCATTGTTATAGATCCGGAACTTATAACATCAGGTACTTAAACTTTTCGAAAAATGTGGCTAAAAACTCGTTCAAGGATTGGCGCCAGTTTCTTGTCGAAAATTTCGAAAAACTCAAGGGAAAATCCTGGTGGTCCTGGAGATTTGAAATTCTTTCGGAAGAACATTAAAATTTCTTGTCTAATATTAGGCGAGTCTTAAGTTTTATGATATATTTTCATTTGTAGGGACACTGATATAGGACAGAAGTGGTATCCACCCTTCCGTATCTTTCAGTAATCTCCAATATAGACAAAAACTACAGAATTTTTTTTATAGCAGTCGTGACAACCATATAATTTCGTATAAAAGTATCAAGTATCAAGCTTTTTTAGAAATTTTAATTGGGTCTTCAGTAATTTCTCCTCCTGAGGATACTTTAAGAGATGAAAGTTTTTTTCCCCAAAAAAATGATTTATTTATACAAGTCCTTGACTCATTCCCCTCAATAACACAAAAATGTAGATTTGATTTCCCCTAATAAGTGTTCTGAACGTTAATTGGTTGAATTTTAATTAATTTTTGTAAGCCTGTGAACAATTCACAACAATTATAATAATTTTTTTTAAATTTATTCTCAACCAAAACAGACAGGCATAATAATAAAGGTGGTGGATAATAAAGGTGTTTTACACACGAGTTTTGTAATTTGACAGAAGGAAGCAAGCCCATTTTAATGACTCACATATTTGTAGAAAACGCTGGACGGATTTATATGTTGCTCAAAGATGACAAGGAATATAACTCAAAATGTAATATTTGCTACTTACAAACTGGGCTTGGCAATATATAAAGGGAAAATTAAATTTTTTGTTTATCCTATGACCTTGTAAGTATCAATAATGAAAAAATAGGTGAACAGTACATCGTTCTACGATTAAGTATTTAATACGGTAGACAGCTATTACCATTAGTTGCCATGTAGTTCTAAGTTTGAACAACCTTATCTAATCATTTGTGAATATTTTGTTTAGATAGGGCATATATACCATTATTGCAGTGTTAGGTATAGTTTGATAATAATAATAAAAAACAACCATTAAAGCAAGGAAATCAATTATATATTAAAAATAGGTTGATAATATTTTTTTTCAATTTAAAACATTTATGTGAAAAAATAAAATTACAACTAGATCTTAATTTGTTATTTATGCTGATAAAGAGTTTATCTTGCTAATAGAACTGAAGATGATGCATTGAATAAGCCTCTGTTACCTTGTGATTGTTCCTTTACTCTCCAGAAAGAGTGACATATTGTAGTAAATATTTTTAATAATACTCGGGAAATCAAATTTTCTAAAGATTTTCCACTTTCATATTGCTTGCAATAGTTTGTAATACAGACGAATAATCGTTATACAACTAATAGTAGGAAGGATTTTGAAATTTCTACTCGCCTGACAACAATCACAATGACACAATAGCATTTGCATATCCAAAATAAAACTGAATTAATCAATATGATAAAAAAATAAAATAACGGAGAACTCATAAATAGGGAATGTAAATTTGGAAGAATGTTGTTGACACTTTATTATTTTTTCAATCAATACTAAAAAATCGTATTATTATTTTGCTATATTTTAAATATTCTTTTGAGGAAAACAACTTAAAATTATTTAGTATGGAAAACATTTAATAATCTATTTATTTTTTTTGAGATCCTAGATCATTACCAGAGTAATATTCTAATATAATGACAACTGGCAAGCAATTTGGCTGTTAAAAGAAGGATTCCCAGCTCAATAATTTTGGGAATTTCAATAAAATTAAGATATTTCAACATAATTCTACAGAAGCTAAGAGGTTTGTTATTTATTTTGTAAAACACATAATCACTTAACAGTTCCGAATAACTATTTATGTGTAATAGCAGAATAGAATATGCTTTGCAGACCAAAATATCAAGAAAAGAGAAGCACATTATCTTTACCAGTCTAGAGTCATGTTCCACTTGTTTTCCAATGACAAGTTACTCAGTAGTAATAAAGCAATCAGGTGTGTGCTTGAAGTGTCCAGCTTATGTAATGATCCGTATAGACTGTATATCACGAAGTCCAACTTATAAATGGAATTGATATAAATGTGAAGGAGATAAGTGCTCTATATACATCCAGGACACTGTATGACCCTTAAATAAAATAGTTTTCTTAGAGTAGGCGACGAAGTAAAGTTGACTTTTAATAATTTCAAAAAATAAGCTGTGGGTGAAGGACAAGAACTCTCTCTGTTCCTCACTGGGTATCTTGTCCATTATTCTGTTGTTTTATGGAACTCCTTAGTTCTTATATGTAGAAGTACACGATGATTTCTTGGTAGATCTGAAGGAATATATGTATAGGGACAATTATTAATCAGATTAGAAGTCTGCACAATTAACCATCTTTCTATTAAAGAAGCTGAGATTCTCCGAGTGAAACACTTGTTTTTGGGATCTTGCCTTGAGAGTCGGTATCCCATGACCAGACCATGATATTGAAGAGAGTTATATCATCCATCACCTTGATAAATTCTCAACTCACGTTGTTATATCAATGTTATTGTTTTCACTTCTGAGTGAATACAACATCTGAGTGACTTCACTCTGCTCAGCCAATCAGAATGCACAATGTTAGATGTGTTTTCGGGTACCACCGGATCCCAAAACAGGATGCAACTTACCGCCAAAACTTGAAAACAATTATGCGCCCTTACAATCCCCCAATTGTACCCCGAATGTTTGGTGGTGTTTTCGAGTTCTTATTTGCTTTAAATTATAATCCGCTATATGTTCCTCCTATATATTCGGGGTACAATTGGACAGGGGGGAATGTGAAGGGCTCTTAGTAGTTTCTTCAAGTATCAGCGGTGGGTTGCATACCGTTTTGGGACCCAGCGTACCTGAAACACCCCTAACATTCGGGGGTACAATTGGGGAGGTTGTGAAAGGCTTTGAGTAGTTTCTTCAAGTTTTAGCGGTGGGTTGCATCCCATTTTGGAACCCGGCGGTACCCAAAAACACCCCTAACCTTTGGGGTACAATGGGGGGGGGTCTTAGTAGTTTGTTCAAGTATCAGCAGGGGGTTACGCCCCCTTCTGGACACAGCGGTACCCGAAAATAGCCGCAACATTCGGGGTACAATTGGGGGGCTGTAAGGAGCTCTTAGTAGTTACTTAAGTATCGCCGGTAACGGAAAGCACACCCAACATTTGGGGTATGAAATGACAATTTATAAAGTCTATGTCCTGTTTCCTCATAAATTTATACGAAATGGTTTTATACGAAATGTCCTTATACAAAAATTAATATATACGAACTGTCCTTATACGAATATGTTTTATACGAAGTAACCTATTACCTGGAAATTTGACTCAATTCTATTTTTGCATTCTCGAAAACTACAATTACCCATTATTTTGGAGTAGTTTGTTTCAAATTTGCTTTATAATAATATATAAATATAAAATATTTAAGATAAGAAAAAATTATGCACGTATTCAAACTTATTAATACTATGTACTACGTAAAATAAATAAATGAGTGACGTCATAGAAAAGCGACGTCTTGCGAATATATTATGACATAACAGATCAAAAAAGTCTATAATTAGCAAGAAAAGAGAAAAAAATTCCAAAATCATATGGTAGTTAGTCAAATAAGTCAATCATACCAACTGCTATATATATCTTATTACTCTTAGAAATTCACCGTCATATTACTTCTTCACACTTATTAAAATAAATTATATATATATTGCGTAATATTAAAATATACATATTATATTTGTGGCGATAACATAAAAGAAGGTTGAAATTTTGTAAATGAAAGAGAGAAAAACGCACTATAAGTTTTTTACTTCAAAGATGGATTTAAAAAAAAACCAAATACAATATTAAAACACTGAAAAACTGTCCAACAGGTTATTAATATGAATGATATTTGTTAAAATTTTTATATTAATATATTATATACAAATTCAAGCAATTCGATCGTACGGTATTTGAACTTTAAATCGAATTTTGATATCATTAATATAATCTATTTCAGTTGGTGAGGCATGCTCATAACCAGCTAATTCCTTGCTTCTTTTCGTTATTTTCGCAAATTGAATACTTATTCACTCTTTTTTAAAAATAATTTTCGCTTCATGACCTCTCAGTATCTTTTATTTTCAATGTTACAAAATAACCGATTCTTATGAGATTCGATTAACCATAAAAAACTTAGTCAATTCATCTATTATGATAAGGGACGCCATCCACCTTAACCCTGGTTGATATCTCGGCCCATGGGCTATGTTGCAACGTGACTAATAAAGGGGCTGTAATCTACCGCATACTCATGTAGTATCATAAGGAAACGGCATCAACTAAAGCTGCAGTTCATATCACGGCCCACGGGTTGTGTTGCGTGCAAACGAGACTAACAAACGGGTTGTAATATACCGCCAATTCATGTAATACCATCAGAGACGCTATCAACTATAGCTGCAGTTAATATCTCGGCCCACGGGTTGTCTTGCGTGCCAGCACGAGTAACAAACGGGTTGGAACCCACGACCAATTAATGTAATATAATCAGAAACGGCATCCTCTTTAGCCCTGGTTGATATCACAACCCATGGGATGTTTTGCGTGCCAGCACGACTAACAATCGGGCTAAAGGTTTTTTTATCTCCAAAAATATAACTAATATTAGGACAATGATGTATAAATTTATAATTTACATTTTAAAAAATCCGATTAATTATTATTTTCACATGAAATAGAACATTAACATCGAGACTTACATATTGTAAGATTTTTTTACAGTTACAATGATTTTGGTGGCATTTTCCAGAGCAATTGCATTTGAAAACCTTCCTTTTCAAGAGGTAACAAATTGCACGAATCAAACTTATCCTCGCAGGTAGTAAATTTATTTTGTGTAAAGCAAGATTTAAGTACACCGTGTTTTGTGCCTAATTTGTAGATACCATTGACGTCTTCCTCCATTACAACCGCTTTAATATTACTAAATTCGGATCTGCCGTAGTCAACTAAATCAATTGGTACCATGACTGTGTCACCAACAACTGCAGGGTTGAAGCGTTTGTTCAAAGATTCTTTCATGTTCTCTGTATACAATATTTTCTATCGCAAAGACGACATATAATTTCACCCCTTTCGTCCAAATTTCAACATAAGACGGATGAATGATAAGGTTTCAAGCACATATGACTTGAATCGAGATTTACACATCTCTCCGTGCATATCACACATGCATGATCATTTACAGAAATTGTAAATATTTATTCTGTTTCATTGTCAATCACTTCAATTCCTAGGGATTTACCAAATTGTTCCTCAGTTTTCTATATACTCTAGATCATCATTGGGCAAGTTTGAAGTCACAATTCTCATTTGAGGCTTTTGTCCATACATTGTATACTTTCTACTGAGCCTTGGAACTATGAGTACCTAGGTTTTCCATGGACTAATATGCACTCAGGGTACTTTTTCAGAATCTCCTTAAGTAGCTATAGAAATGAGATTCAATGTAGCAATAAAGAAAGTATATTTATAACATTTTACTTTTTAGAAAATTTTCGCCCATTGTCCGATTACAAGATCCGTGGAGCTCCTTTGTCGCAGAGTATATCTACCAGATTGTGGGCAACTTCTTTTTCAGTTTTCCTTTTCAATGGATGTAGACATACAAATTTTGTAAGATGGTCCTGATAGTTTAAAATAAATGTATAATCGTTAAATCCACCTGCAAAGGTTAACATTATAAATGATGATACATAATTCAAATCATAGAAGTTAAAAAATTGATGATTCACCTCACAACGAGAGGTCATGTCACTGGAGAGGATAGGCTTCACCAAAGAATTCTAGACACATGGAAGAATCACGCTTTTTTTCACGTTACAGGATGGGTGAAATATTTTCTTTTTCAGAAGTTAACAATAATTTATTTATGAGTACAATCAACCTTTTATGTAATTTAACATGATTATTATTTGTTTCGTTCCCTCTGTAGAATAAAACAATAAACATAAATAAATAAGTATTTTATATTAGTATAAACTTTATTGATTAGAAGATAGTTTTATTATTTTTTAGTTTTTGTACAATCTTTTTTTTGCATTTTACAGCAGACCTTTAAATATTGATATCATCATTAAGTTTTCTTGAATAATTTTTAGCCATAATATTTAGTAATTGAATGGAGCAGTGATTAACTAAGCTTTTAAAGGAATGATTAGATGGACAATTATGACCTCAGTAATGATCGAAGACGTAATTTTTTCCGAACAAATAACTAAGAATAGTATTCCTAAATGTTAGTGGAAAGACTACAATTTTGATTTTTCAGTTTTTTCATTATAAGATGACACAATATAAATTTTTATTATTAAAGAAAAACAGAAGACCTTAAGAGAGTAGAGAGACCTCCTCTATTTATTTGGTAAAGAAGTTCGACTTTGGAATTGTTGTAACCAGATTCAGTGAAAGTAACTGAAGGAAAATCTTTTGAAGATGCAAGGGGGCCGAAACAATCATCGCATTTGAGCCTTGATGTATCCAAATACCACAAAAAGAAGGACTTATTTACTTACCATCTTACTTTACCAGTGATTGGTACTTGCCTCATAACACTAGGCTATCAACGGTTCTCGGTTCAAAACCATAAGAACAGGTTTTTTTTTTTACGAGTATATCTATGGTCCAAATTTAGCATTTTTTCTACAAATTGCACGATATTCCAATTTCAACCGTTGATATCAGCAGAGAATTATTCTTTAAAAATGGTCACTTAGGTTTTCAGTTATAAACACGTTTGGACTTGGTGGTGTGTTACTGCCCGTTTGTTAGTTGTGCTGGCACGCAAAACCTCCCGTGGTTTGCAATATCAGCCGGCTATAGTGGATGCCATTTCTGATGATATTACATGAATTAGCTGTGGGTTACAACACATTTGTTAGTTGCGTTAGAATGCAAGACAACCCATGGGCTGGGATATGAACTGTGGCCATAGTTGATGCCGTTTTTGATGAAATTATATGAATTTGCGGTGGGTTACAACCCGTTTGTTTATCTCGTTTGCATGCAAAACAACCCGTGGGCCGGGATATGAAGTGCACCTATAGTTGATGCCGCTTCTGATGATATTAAATGAGTTGGCGGTAGGTTACAGCCCGTATGTTAGTTACATTGCCACGCAACACAATCTGTGGGCCGGGATATAAACTGTGGCTATAGTGGATGCCGTTTCTGATTATATTACATGAATTGGCGGTAGATCACAGCACGTTTGTTAGTCATGTTGCCGCACAACACAGCCCGTCGGCCGGGATATCAACCGGGGGATACAGTGGATGGTGTCCCTTATCATAATATATGAATTGACGAACAGTGCTTACTTTTAATCAACCCCTGTGGACATGCTACATATCTCATGAGCCGAGCATCAACTTTTGGAAGATAATGTGAAGTTTATGATTATAATGATTTTGCACATTAACGATCTTTTTCAGTTATTATGCACATTAACGGTCTTTTTCAGTTATTATGCCTATTATCTAGTTATTATGCACATACACGGTCTTTTTCAATTATTATGCACATTAGCTAGTTATTTTCCATAATAACGGATTTCTTACTTTAACTGCAATATTATTAACGACGAGGGATTAACAAGGAATTGTATTCCTGTTCTTTTGGAAACGGAGCATGTGTATAGAATAACTGATTACTTCGTTTATTTATCCAAAATTATACATATCCAAAACGTATCAAGCGAGAGGAGGGATTCGACAGATGACAACAAAATTCCGAGGGTATTTTTGTGTTAGCAAGGTAATACCATATTAGAGGAAGGGTCATCTTTTTTTACTCAAGACCAAAAAAGGAGAAGTTCAGAAGTCGATTCTTATACTATTTTACTTCTTAAAATCACTTCATCCTAGTAATTTTCTTATTTTTTATCATGCCTCAGAGGTATCATGACTTGGACTCATATTGGACTCGAAACATTGGGAATTTGACTCTGAAAAGTACGTGCTATACCCGTCTGAATACCCATGTGCATGCGTGACAGGAGATCGATTCGTGGGTGGATATTTGTATGTATATTAAGTTAATAATGAGATAATTACGATCTCAGAGCGGTGTAAAAGACATTTAACTCAGTATTTGTCCATTTCCGAAAAACTTTCCATTTGAATACTCACAGTGACGATAACTATATACTTTATCAAATATGAGATTTGTTATTCGATCTTTAGAGCATAGATTCTTAATTATCTCTTTTAAAAATAATTTTGTATGTTCAGTAAACCCTTCTTCCACAGTTAAACTAAATGAAAACTTCCTCCAGCGTCTGAAAAAATGATTAGAAATAGTTAAATGATATACAATATTCATGTATAAATAATTTCAGTTCCAGCTTATGGTAGAAAACTCTCCTGAAACAAACGATAGAGCTGGACTGGTAGCCATCTATAGAGAAGCGAAAGTAATTAAGTACGGAATATACCATTTATATCAATCACCATTCATAGCAAACTTCAGTTGCTCCAAGACTCACTGGATAATATTTCAAAAATTGAATTTATGTGTAATTATGAAGCATATGCATCCAAGGACAAATACAAGTTTGCCTTGGAGCAACTGAAGTTTGCTATAAATGGTGATTGATATAAATGGTATATTCCGTACTTAATTACATTCGCTTCTCTATGGATGACCACCAGTCCAGCCCTATCGTTTGTTTTCCTATTAATGAAATCGTCCGATCTAAAATCAAGAGAGCAAATCCTTGAATATGTAGTTAGTGTCTAACTTTTTAATTGAAACAGCCTTGCTCCAGACATTTCTTGTTAGCTTATTCTGGGAAAATCGATGTAAAGAAGAATAACATTCAAAGTCTCCAAGTAGAAGAGATCCTTATAGGAGGTAGCCCCCTTTTGAAGCCAACAACAGAGCAATGATTTACCATTGTATCCTATAAATAGTCACAAAACTACGACCAAATTACGGTCATTAATTTTATTGAATATATCATGTAAACAGAACTCCCTTCTTATGTACAGTGTTGCTGGGTCGGTTTATGCGAAATCAGCTTGATGTACTTCTAAAATCAGCTGGATTCAAGAAAAAACATTTATTTTGTTATAAATCTATTATCACATCTTATAATATGAAGGAGTGTATTTACTGTTTCTGGATCCATTTTATCCCTTAACTTGGTTATTATTAAATTCATTTGGCTGAATACCCTTTCAACTTCAGCATTTGGAACTAGGCAAACGCAGTATTGTTAAAACAACAGAGTTAGGCTAAGCAAAAGGATATAGATTACTAGATTAGACGACCAGAATTTTACTGTGTCTTTAGTTTCTAACCTATTGATAAGGGTTATATTATACCATTGTATTTCTATTTTTGTTATGTCCTCGTAAGGTATATCTAATGGATTTAATAAGGGTACTATTGCATTTTAACGCCAGACAAAGTATTCATATCTCGATCCTCCGACAAGTAAGAGGTCATAATAGAGAGGAAATTTTCAGCTTCATATCTGAAGTACAATTTAGAAACAAGCTATTCTTCCAGATTACAGGTGAAAGGATCAACGCAATGCTGGTTGGAAGGACGTATAACTAACTCTATTTACCAAATTCTCAACCGAAAGAGTCAAGTCTTCAAGCAATTTTGTAGGATCACTCTCATTGGACACAAATATCTTGTTGACTCTTTCGACATCATTCGTACAAATTTCAAAAATAAGAAATAACCATTATTATATTCATCACAGTATAAAGAGTTGAATATTTTCGATATGCAACACCTTTCCGTTGATTTGATATTACTAAAATTAGCTTTTTGCTCCATCCATTGACCATTAACTCTTTGTACAGCAGAAACTATAGATACACATCTTGCCTGGCTTGCTTGCACAATTTTCAGAGATTCATGTCCATCATTTATTAGTTTAAATAAATTAACATTTAAGCCTGCTGTTATGAGAAAGATGTTGCAAACGAGTTAAAGGTTTCGCTAACCGGAAGTTCTAGGTTCCTGGGCATTGTATTAGAACTTACGTGCGAAACAGCCAACTGTGCTAAATGACATTCATAGAGAATATGCATAAATGCGGAAACGTCTTCTTTTGATTATTTGTAGACCGAAAATCGACTAAATTATTATAAAAAATCAGCTAGGATTTCCAGCCATCAGGTAGATTATATTTTTTTCAGGTAGACAAGTCAAAAATTGGCTATATCTAGCTGGAAATCAGGTAAGCTGGCAACACTGCTTATGTATTGTATAAAACATAATACGGGCATTAATATCACGCCAATTTTTCCCCTGCATTGGGATTGAAGGAAAAAAGAATAATGAACAGGTCCCTTCCTCTTAGCTATAGACTTCCTTGAACAGATCAATTATCAATATATATATATATATATTGAATAATAATTCAATACTTGGGAAGAATTGCCCAACTAAAAAATTATTTTGGGTCCTTTTTTCTGCTTCTTTTCAGAAGAAAGATTGGGAGATACAATAAAAGTAATGACATACATTTCTCTGATATAAATCTATTAAAACATACCCGAGTATAAATAATACAGATATTTATAATAAATATATTTACATAATTCAGAAAATAAATTAGAGAATTACAAGTCTTTGTGGAGGATGTCCAACTTCACTTTCGAGGTGAATTGTAAATGTACCACAAATAATATCTGTGGGAGATTGCCTGGTTAGCTTAAGGTTTAATGGAGTACGCCAACAATATCAAAGATGTTTTTAGTTCGGCCACGCTCAAAGTAATTGTACTAATAAAAGGCTCCAGATTTTTGAGTATCATCCGTTCTCCTGCAAAAGCTGTCATCTTTGCGTGATGATCAACTTGTTGGGACTGTAGTTTTAAAAATAAGAGTATTAATAAAGTAAGTATTACAACTTAGACTGATAGAGAGGGCGAACTAGAGTCTGACATTCCTCAGATTACTGGCTCTTTCCAATCAAAGATAACGGTGGAGCCTCTAGAGGGGAATCATTTTAGTATAATTTAAAGCAAAGTCAATGGCAAAAAAAAGTTGGCTAGGAGACTTCTGACGCAAATCAAAGTATTAACACTGTAAAAGATGCAAATACCCAAATGAAGAGTATGTAAACCAAAGTAAGACCTTAGTATCAACAAGAATGGAAAGATTTACCCCTAACAAATTGGGTGAATCTGTCTTTGAAGATCAGATGAAAGCTGGTTTAGCGTAGATACCTGCTAAAAGCAAGTATAGTAGTCCACTAGCTCTAGATAATCCCAAAAATCTCCCTACGACATATCTAAGGACAACATACTACCATTAAGCTCTAGGTCAGGATCTAATACAAAAAGACCTGCTTCTGAAATACGTATAGAAACTGACAGCGATGGTTAACTTAAAAAACCCTCAAAACATTCATGATATCCTTCTTATTTTTAAAAATTTAATTCGTTACTGAGTCTGGAGAAAAAAAAAAGATGCCTAGGCTACTGAGTTTTCTTGATCTTCCTGAAATTATCATATTGTCCGACACAAGATGCTGCTTAGAGAAACACTTATGTTTACCTGATTACTACTTATTCTTATTTTCGTTCAACAAGGACTTCTTCAACCCGAAACGAGGTGTTTCATTGTTAATTACAAAGAGCTAAATACCAAAGTTTTATATCTATCGATATCTAGACGGAAATCTTATCATGGGCAAGTGTAACATTTTCGACACTCCTTTTGATGTTCTAGGCATAAATGGGCCTAATAAAGATGACTCTGAATTTGATAATACAACTATTTACCTTTCATAGCACACAGACCAACAATTTTGAGTGTGATTTTAACATAAAACTGAAACCTGGTAGGGACTCGAACATCTGAACAAAAAAAACCTCTTCCCCCGTGCAACTGCATGTCTTTCTTCAATAACTTTCTATGATTTTTATCCCACTATGGAAACAATGAATGATAATAGACACACCTTTTTCTCGACCGATAAGCTATCTAGACATTTGTCCTTTTGAATAAATATGTTTCTATTTATAGGTTCTCCGGGTGTGTCACTTAAATTATATAAAATAATTGACACTAAACTCTCTGATCATAGGGGTTCATAGATTTATATGGATATGTCTCTCTATAAAATGTTAAAATAAAAGGCCATGGAAACTGAATTCAACCTGAAATTGACTGAAAAATCATAGACATAATCGAAACAGCAAAATGTCTGATCAAAAATAGAAGGAACGTTTTTACTGAAGTTCAACATATGCTTGAACGAATAAAACGAGTCTAGGGCAAGCTCGGGCCAAACAGGCCGGATAACAACTTCAAAGGATTGATATCCTTGAAAATATCGAAAATGAAAATATAAAGGAATACAAAAGAAAATATCAACTTCAACCATTGTACCGAGAAGCTGACCTATTCAATTAAGTAACACTCAAAATGAATTAAATTGATGACCTTTCTAAATCAAGACTATAATGATGGATTCTTAAAAAGAAGAAGACTACAAATAAATCAATTTTAACAATAACAGGAGAAATGACTGAAGAAATAAAATCCTTTTATTTTAATATTTACGATTGCTTTGATTGTACGCTATTAAACACATGTACAAGATGTAGTGCTCAAAATGCCAACTTTTGTGATATCCTAAGGTGCAATAAAGATCAAAACTTTGACAGTATTGCAGATGAAACATATGTAATTAGAAAAAACAAAGGCTTAGAAGATATCATTGAATGTCATATGAACATAGATTAAATAAAAAATTCAATAAAATTAGGCACCTGTACCCTCTGGTTTCACCTTTGAATTTTCTAAGGATCCCTTAGCTCCCATTGTTTTAAATCTTTACTGAATCCTTTTGAAGAAATAATGACTTAGTTTTAAGACATCCAAAATAAAATTACTTGGCTCATGGATTAGGGAGAATAATATTGAAATTAATCTGAAAGACATTTTATCTAAACTGTAGAAAACCAACATCTTTTTGAAATCGTTACAATTAAATATGTAGGATATATTAATAGTATGGAATACTTATATTATTTCAAAGGTAGTCCATCTATTACGTGTAACCCTTATTCACTCAGATACTTATGGCTGTATTTAAAAAAGACTACATGATTCCAGAAAATATGGTGGGCATTTAGTCATCGTTATGACTGTGTTTGAAGAGTCTTTACTAGATCAAACAACTTTGGCCCAGAGGCCATTTATGGAGTGAACATTTCAGAAAATTTCTAATGGCGTGGGGTGCTCATTACTTTACGGATCCTTGTGTCGAAATGGCAAAACACTTGAAGAAACTAAGTCTATTCATCAAGAAAAAATTTATTTTGTCAAGGCTCGAAGGAAATCATCAAAAACTTTGAAAAAAAATTAGGGTGGGAGATGCCAGTAATTGAATGTATTTATCCACTGGATGTGAAGAGTAAAGGTTTGGGTATTACTGCTGATACTGCAATGTATCCAACTCTTACTAATCAAAATTGCACTAAGCTATTATTGCTCCATCTTCCGTGGGGAAAAAAAGTGCAGAGTGCTGAATTGTTCACTTCAGAATGAAGAATTCAATAGTACCGGTGTCCTTCCTTAGAAAGTGCTCCCAAACTTCAAATTTAGAGGTTTTTTAGGAATATTTGAAGCGGTGGATAATCAAAAGGGACATTTGTGTATGTGTCAATACTCTTATAAACTTTTTGTTAACGTTTGTAGAGAAATGGTCCATATATAGAAAACTTACTGGAACTTTTGAGGTGGGAGCCAAATTTTATAGAGACAAGAGAGGGGAGTGCCTTTTATGCGGAACATTAGAAACCACAGTCCATTTTTTCTGGGAATGTTTGATTTCAAATAACGTATATATGAGAGTTAAAATTTTGCAAGGAATACCTTCGAATGTAAACTAGATAAGGAAGATTTTTTAACTTTTTTTTAATGCCACAGGTCATGGGAAGATCATTGCTATTTTTGCAAATACCCAGTATGTGTTTTAAACTATGAGAATGCAAGGGAAAATGGACACTACTGGAATATTATCTATTGCATAACATTATACTCGTGTTTTATTAAGTATTTGGAGGTATTTTATTTGAGATTATTTTATGCTGTATTTTTGTAATGAATTTTTGCTTCCCTAACTTTTGAACTTTTGTTTGTCATTTTTTTATATAATTATGTTTTAATCAAGGGTAAAAAAAAAATAAAAGGTTAGACTATCATGTCATCGGGCTTGCTAGAATTTTCAATTTGATGCATTGTACCAACTGCTGGGCAAGACAGGCAGATATTGACAAAACATGTTATCACTCATAGTTTATGATGTCACTATTGCCAGAATTTTCAATTTAATGTATCGTACCGACTGTTGGGCATGAAAAACTGATTTTGACAAAATACGCAACCACTCATCTATTATGCATCAATATTAAATACGTGGTGGAAGTCAAATATCAGTGGTTCACGCGTTATGGTATAAGCTTGTATTTCTAGTAACCTTGGTTTTTATGTATTTTTTAGGTTTGTCATAATGTATTTTTAAATTAAATTACTGCCACAAGTAAAGGCCGAAAAAAAATCACTACAAAGTATATTTGATATTAATCAATTTAACCCTACGTTTAAAAAGTTTGCACATCAGATATATATTCCTGAATTGACCTTAAGCAGTAATTTTCTATTTTTACTCTCCATAACTCCAGAAAAGCTTTCAAACTCAAATTTAACAAATAAATAATTAAAGACTTGAAACAATCTCAAAAGAAATCATCTGAAGACTCGAACTGTTATGAATAAAATATAATTTAGAACTTGGATTTGTATGTAATGACTTGTTTCACTCAATCACAAAGACTTTGGTCTCTATTTGGACTTGTAATACAGGAGTTACTTTTCCCTCTATCTACAGTTAAGGAATTAACAAATTTTGATTGGCTACAATGTGCATTCTTGAAAAACAGCTGCATTACTACAGAAGTATCCATTGTCCAGAAATATTTATATGGCTTCTTTGGTAGACATAACAGATAGTTTGAGAACAAATGAAATATATTTGATATGTATATAGATATACGATAAGATTGTGTGGAAATAACATAAAAGCAAGCTGGAATACTTTTTCTCAATATTGCGATAGTATGATAAACATATCTATTGCTGTGAGTACTATAATTTATATTAATTTAAAAATGTTACAATGTCCTTAGGAGCTGCAGTTTTTAAGGTTAACTGAACCTGATAAAAATTGGTTATTAAGTAACACTGATTATAAAAGATACTGAGACCAGTAGCACAACTGGGGGGAGGGGGTCACACTGGGTGGCACAATTTTTTTTGTGGTGGCATTTTGGGGACCCAATGTATTATTATATAATATATTTTTTTCTCATTTTTCTAGTATTTCATTATTTTTTTGCATTTCTCAAATCTCGGTATTTGAACTACTGTGTAATTATTTAATTGTCAATAATTCCAATGCACTATCATTATACCTTGTACATCGTGAATATTTATTCTTTAAACGTTTATATTTGTAGTTTCATCTAAAAAAACATTCGATATTTTTGGTGCTATATACTTTTGGTGAGCTTGTTCACGTTCTTCATTCTATACCTTTTAGTTATTCTTTTATTTAGTCTTCTTTTATCCTCTAACCAACAAATTGTAAATCGTATTAATTCTCCGTCTATAACTAAGCTAGGATCAGGATCAACGGTGTATCATTGTGTGGGATTATAAAATAGATTAGTTGAGGTTGGGGTTTTTATTTAACCAACGGTGGCAGACAGCCGAAGAATATTTGTTAGGTACAACTGTTGATCATATTAAACTATTTACTTATTAAACCTATTTTATTATTGTTTAATCAATAGTTAATTGACAGATTTGAATAATTATAGGTATTTTCAATTATTTATCTAATAAAACTTCGTGTATTTATTAAATTTATTCTTAGTTATCACCAATAAATTACTAGAGCATATCTTATTACCCCTTCACAGATGAAGTGAACTAACACGGAGAGCCGTGCAGCACTCCGAAGAAAGAGAAAAACGAGAGAACAAAAAAGGCGGAATAAAGGAGCCATACTTAAATTTATCAGACCTGCCCATGCAGACGAAACTAATATTACTGCAGAAGTTCGTGAATATGATATTGAAGAAATTCATGGAGTTGAAGTTGGTGAAGTGCAACTTGAAAAGAAGATAGAATATGATCATAACGTTGATGAAGCTGATTCACAACAAATTACTAAACAAAAAACCTCTAATATTAATTTGAAAGATATTGGGATGTGGCTTTTAATAGGTAATTACAGTATTCGGGAAATGCTTATACAAGGATCGAAGGCCTGTGCAAAATATTGACTTTGAACTCAATGAAATTGTATGTACAGGACAAATATCAAAACTGAACGGGGGAACTAGAAGCCTCTCAAGAAAATGTTTGTTCGAACTTTACAAAGCGGAAAAAAACTTGAGAACCTGGATGATATACTCTCCATCGAAAAAACCCGTGTATTGCTTTTGTGGAAAGCTGTTTTCAAATTGAAAACTCCAAGTTTTGATCTACGGATGATTTCAAATCTTGGTGGAAATTGAACTCTAAGATTCGAGTACATGAATCTTGTCTTGTACATGAGAATACGTTAACTTAGTGGAAAGAGCTAGAAATTCACCTTTTCAAAGGCAAGACAATGGATGCCAAACACCAAATTCTAGTTAAAAATGCAACAGAAAAATGGAAGCAAATTCTTAGTAGATTATTGGACATAATTATATTTTTTGCTTAGCAAAATCTAGCGTTACAAGGCCATAGAGAACATGCTCGAGTTGGGGAGGAAAATGGAAATAAAGGAAATTTTCTGGAGCTTGTTCAACTGATAGGAAAATACTACCCAGTGCTGCGTTAACATTTGGTTAAAGTAAGAATTTCTAGATATGCATCTTCCTATCTCTCACCACTAATTCAAAATAATTTGTGAACCTCCGGGGAGATCAAATGAGAAAAAAAGGTTATTGATGAAGTGAAAAAGAGTAAATACTACTGCATTATTTTTGATAGTACTCCAAACATTTCTCAAATAGACCAATCGAGTCAGGGTTACGTTATGTTAAGATAACTGACAATGTTGTAAAAGTATAAGAATCCTTTTTTCGTTTTATTGAGATGAAAGGCAAAAATCCTGAGCAAATAACATCAATGATTCTTACGATGACATTAACGTCGTGGACAAGCATTTAATAATGCTGCAATAATGGCAGGTCATCGATCTGGTGTTCAAATACGGATCAGGGAAGTTAACTCAAATATTGTATTTGTGCCATGCAACAATCATTCTCTAAATTTAGCAGCTGTGCATGCAGCTTTTGTGTTTGCACATTAAATTAAATTTTTTGGCACATTGGACCGTTCATTTTCTCAGCCTCAACTCCTCGGTGTATATCTTGGTTGAGATAACTTGTGTAACTATCAAAGGGGCATGTGAAACAAGATGGAGTAGTTGATCAGATGCAGTGAAAGTTATTCACATCAAATTCCCGGAAGTCATCTCTGCAATTGAACGTTTCATAAGAGATGTAGAAAACGTAACTAGGAGGTGTGATGCAGTTTAATTCTTCAGGCGATGCTGTCATTTTCTCTTGTGACATTTCTTGGTCTTTGGAGTGATATACTTCGTGAAATTAATGTCACTCAAAAGTTCCTCGAAACGATAGAACTGGACCTACAACAATGTCCCTTTAAATTATCAGCCTTGAATGTTTCTTTACTTCAAAATTGCGAGAAAAATAAAAGAAAATGTGTTGGCGTGCTCAACAGAAATTTGCTCTGATATAGGAATCAGCACAGAGCGTCGAATTCGCAAAAAGAAAGGAATGGGATACGAAGAAAGTGTCGATGCCACTCAAAGTTATGCCACTGAACTAAGAAGAGAAAGATTGTCAGTGATAGATCGACTAGTTGGAAAAAAATCCATAGATTCGAAAACTTCCAGAATATTGCAGAGAAATATATCTTTCTCACACAGTCCAAATTGTTAGATAAACTGTATCATTGTAATGTAGATCCTCTTGATGAAAATATTCAGAGAGAAGACTTTCTCATTGAGAGGGCAGGACTGCAAAATTATTTTGCAGCCGTTGATGCTGAAGAAATGGAAATGCCTTTACAACTGCTTTAGTTTATTCAAAAATATAATTTTACTGATTCAGTGCCAAATATGGTAATACTTTTATGAATCTTTTTAAATCGTGCAATTTGTGTTGCTTGCTTCGAACGGTCTTTTTCTAAACTACAACTCATAGAGAATTATCTCAGGTGAACAATGAATTATTTTCTTGAAAAATAATATTATAGTTTATAAATTTGAGTGAAATAAAGAATTGCTACGTTTTTTTTTCTAGCTTGGCATACCCATATACTTGTATTATTCAGTTTGTGGCTTTTTCAAGTTTTATTAGAATTTGTATGGGGCGGCAAAATTAACATCCGCCTGGAGCGGTACATTGGCAAGTTATGCCACTGACTGTGACGTTATGACGCGAAAATTATTTTTAAAGAAGAGTGTATAAGTATTCACGTTGCGAGAATAACGAAAGGAAGAAAGGTATTAGCTGATTGCGAACATGCCTCACCAACTGAAATGGATAATATTGTGATATCAAAATTCGATTTTAAGTTCTAAGACCGTACGATCAAATTGCCTGAATTGGTATTTAATATGTTATTATAAAAATTTAAACAAATATCATTTATATTTATAACCTGTTGGACAGTTTTTCAGTATTTTAATATTGTTTTTGGCTCTTTACAAATTCCTCTTGGGAGTTTCATTGAAGAAAAAAACTTACTTTGCATTTTTCTCTGTTTCATCTCAAAAATTCCAACCTTCATTTATATTATCGTATGTAGGTCAATAGTATTTTAGTATATATAGAATTTGATCTAACATCTTTTAAAAGAGAATAAAAATTAAACTCCTTCATATATTATAGTACATAAATGACGAACTCATAATGTAGAGGAAAGCAAAGCTAATATTATCACCAATCAATTTATCATAGGAAAACTCTTCACATTAGAAGACGGACTCCTTTATTCCCTTCCTCTTTTATATCAGTGGTTATCGGCTCCAAATGGGGTAGATACGCCAATGCAAAGGGATCGTAAATTGATTTCGAACCAAATATGTATATCATCCACAACACTGCCATAAACATAGCAAGACAGTTATATTGTTGTAGGCGCTCCACCGCCGTTGTTCCTCCAATTAGTTATACCAAATTAGTCGATTTTGTACTAAATTAGCCAAATTTGACGGCATTTGGCCGATTTTTTCCTAACAAAATGGCTAAATTTTCTGTAAGAAAATTGAGAATACCATGTCAATGGTGGGCTAAGCTGCTGGTCGCTCGTAGTCAAAGAGGTTTCCATTAAAGGATCATTCTTGAATCAAAATCATCTACGGTTCCATATAAAACGTTGTAGAAGTCTTATGAATGACCTCAAACATCATGGTGACAGGGTAAACTTCTTCCCCAATGAAGAATTTACAAAATTTATTGTTACTTCACATTTATGTAAATAGTCTATAATTCATAATCCCAATGTATGAAAGTTTATTGCACAAAAAAATGACTGTAATATAGAAAATATATTTGTCTGATGACAAAAATAATTAGATCAACACTAAAGTATTCTTTTAATTCCTTAAGACACTCATTACACAATTGTATAAATTAAATAAACACCTTTTAATTTCATAACTTATTCTACTCTAAAAAATCATCCTTATTTAAAATTGTACAATCTTTATAAAAAATAATGTTTTTATCGATTACGAAAAAAGGTTTCCATTTTTTGCAACGAAAAATTGCAATTACTCGGGATATATCCAGCTAATTAAGGTAGTTTTGGTACCATTGCATGATACAGCTACAATTACATAATTAATATTATATAAAAAATACAAAAATTTGCTTTTTAGATTTTTTGTTAACATACGTATAGCTAATTATGTATTACTTTTCTTTGCATATCCACCATCATATTGAAGCTTACTAAGCATTCCAACACTAAAAAGCAAATTTCTTGGAGACTTTTTGGATTCCAATATTTTCAAGTATTTACATTTGTGTTTATGAATTTCTTTCATCTCTCCTCTCTGCATAAATTATTTGTATGTTTAAGTGATGACTGATGAGTACTTTAGTCTTAAGAGTGCTCTCTTATAAAAACAAACAAAATTCATTTTGAGATACCTTTGGTTATATTTTATTCAAATCTTCAAATAAGCTCAGTATAAGCTCATAATAAAATATTGAGTATAAGTCGGTTGCGTTGTTTGAGTCACTATAGCCAGTCGTGAAAGCTGAATGAAAATTACTGTCACTGAATAATTTGCATGTGAAACAAAATACAGCCCCTTTTGAGGGGAAATACAGCAGCCATTCTCTTTCCAAACTTCCGCTATGTGCCAGTTTTCTTGAAAACAAAGTTTTAGGAAAGTATCTTTTTTGGGGTTTTTGTTGCCTTTCAGATTGTAATGTATTAGCGTCTCCTTCCCTCTGATTTTCTTTTATTGTATTTTTTTGTATGTATATATATTGTTAAATTACTGATTTTACTTTTTTATAAGTATAAATAGTTTTGTGATCTATGGAAATACCAGAGTAGGTTTTTGTTTTACTAAGAATATAGATGCTCCTTTATATAAGCCTTGTCTTATTCCTCCACGCCCTTCCTTCTCCTCATTTCTCCCGTTCGTCATGGATCCCTCCTTTTAGCACTAGAACGACGCATAGTAACGACCCCCCTTAAACGACGGTGGATATCAAAAATGTTACCCATTTATTTTTTAATATTTGTAACTGTTCGTGGTTGATAAAATTAAAAGTAATGTGTTAATTTTTATTTTCTCCGAAGATTTATTATTTATTTAAAAAAATTAACATAACTTTTATAATAAGACATATAAAGAAACATAATTGCAGGTAAAACATTATTAGCTTTTGAACTCTTGATCGATATTTATATTAGAGATCACATTGTAAAATGTACAATAGTTGAGGCTCGATCAAAACTTAAGAATGATGTATGGACAACCAGCAAACGAGAAATACTCCAACTGATTGCAATAATGTATGCGAGAGGAATCTTAGCCAAAGGACAGCCGGTAGAAGTCATTTGGTCATAAAATTGGGGATCAATCTCTTTAGGAATACTATCCCTTGCGACAGGTATAAGCAACTATTGAGATATATCCGCTTTGATATTTGTTCCACAAGATCACGAAGACTTCAAAACGACAAGTTCGCCTTGATTTCATTGGTATGGGATCGATTTGTCGAAAATTGTAAGTCATCATACAGGCCAGGTGAAAATATTACCATTGATGAACAACTATTCCCAACAAAAGCTAAATATCCATTTACCCAATATATGGCTAAAAAGCCTGATAAATTTGGTATAAAATTTTGTTTATCAGTTGATGCATCGTCCAAATACATGGTAAATGGATTTCCTTACTTGGGAAAAGATTCTCAAAGACCAGTAAATAAATCTTTATCGGAATATGTCGTGAAGAATCGATTCCAACGTTATTGCGTCATGGTAACATACTTTTTGGTACCTCAAATTGAAGCACATGGTCTCCAGGATATTTGGTTCCAACATGATGGTGCCACTTGCCACACAGCGTGCGTAACAATGGACTTATTGGGACATCATTTAGGTGAGCAATTAATTTCACGTTTTGACCCGGTAAATTGGCCACCAAGATCGTGTGATATCTTGACCAAATGACTTTTGTCGGCTGCCCTTTGGCTAAGATTCCTCTTGCATACATTATGGCAATCAGTTGGAGTATTTCTCGTTTGCTGGTTGTCCATACATCATTTTTAAGTTTTGAACGAGCCTCAACTATTGTACATTTTACAATGTCATCAATAATATAATTATCGATCAAGAGTTCAAAAGCCAATAATGTTTTATCTGTAATTATGTTACATTTTGCAAATGATGATGGACCTGAGACTTCCTTCAAAATGTTTTCTTGGCTAAAAACAGGCTGAAATTTCTCCATTTCCTATTTGTTTGTGCCAGATTGTGTTATGCTTGCCAACATACATTGACTTTTCTAATAAGTCGGTTGATTAGCAAAACTAATAATGGTATTCAAGAAAATTACCGACAGGCTTGTCTAAAACATCAGAATAGTCATCAGAATCAGAAGAACTTGATTGAGGTGGTTGGACATATTTATCATCTTTTTCATATTTGAAATCCTCACCTTCTGAATCGGAGTACAATGTGCACTCAAGATAATATCTTATTTCTTCAATGGATAATTTTTTCTTGGACATCCTTGCACAATAAAAGGTGGAAGCAGAATGGATAGTTCAGAAAAATCTACGTTTATATTTATACTAGAAATGTACACGATTCCTATCTTGAGAATTTTATTCATGTTTGAACTTGCTTAAGCCTGTTCAAACAGGCTTGAACCTGTTCATACACAATACACAATTGTAGAACAAACATATTATTTGAAATGATTGGGTATCAAATATGATACCCACGTCTGTCTAGGTACCGTTCACTGTACAAACGAAACGAATACTAATTTTAATTTATAATTTAGTTTTTGTGATTAATAAAATGAATTAGGAGAATTTATGAACTTATAAACAAATAAAATCAAGAAGTTTCTCAAAATATTTCATTGAATCCCAAATGGGTATCAAAAATGATACCCTCGTCGTTCTAGTGTTAATAAATAATTGGTACCTCGGCAACCTTCGTCATGACGCAACACAGATGCAGTCATATTTGCATCCTTATTCTAACATGTTTCAGGTCCCCTTCCAATACAGTATTTCCTCATATCTTCATCAATTGTTTCTCAGTACGCAGGATCCAAGCTACAGGTAACGTTAGCAGGATTGCTACCGTCTTGTGCACTCTCTGTAGCAATAGGTGAGACACTCACGGAGGAATAAGCTAGCACATCATGGGCACCAGAAGCACAGCCTGCTGTGTCTGTCGGTTCTGTTTTCGAACCCTCGGTCTCACACTCGAACACTGTCGGACACTCCTCATTTGCAAGCAAAGACAAGGACGAGGCAAGGTGTTTGCAGTTAGTGTCATCCGCCTCCACATCTTGACCCTGACAAACACCAGACTTAAACTACCCTGTTAGCTTTGGAATCTTCATTAATAACTGCTTATCCCTTTTTTCTATCTCCTGCTGCACTTTACGTCTTTGAGCGCCACTGAGTTTATTATCGGACATTTTGTCGCTGTAAAATTGACAGGCGTTAGGATTAAAGTCTCTCTGAATAAGCGAGGATGACAAAAATAAAATGGACTGTAATTGATTACTGATGAAATTATGATCAAACACGTGATTTTCGTTGATTACAATGTATATTTCGAATAAAAAAAAGGGGAAAACAAAAAAATAATTAAAGTACAACGTGTACGTAAAAAAACCTCTCCTGCGCGAGGAAGGGGAAACCAAAGGGAAAAACTCAACCTATACGGTGCAAGGAGAAAATCTGATTCTTGTGAAGGGAAAATCCACATGATGCAATCCTATTCACGATCACATGCATGTTCGGATATGCTTGTAACCAGAATCCAACAACAGTCGACAACATTGTGATGGAAGTATGATAAATCAAATCAATGAGCTGATTAGATAGAAGTGACCCATGTTTACCGAATCAATTCTTTTTTTCCTTGTTTATCATCCCCACGGACGACTAAAGGTCCATGCATTTTTGCTAACAAATTTTCTGCCCAATTCAAGGGCCCCACGTTCATTGTATCATATAATAATGGCAAAAGATATAATTCGAAAGAGAAAAAAGAGCATGTAACTTTAACATCCGAACCAAGAGGCTCCTATATTGATCATCTTGCTCCCGAAGGAAAATATGCCAAATCAACTGCTAGTTCTATATATTTTCATTTTTATCCGAATATGAATTGATAAAACATTACGCTTTATTGGAGAAAGTAATTGTAAGCACAGGGGGCTCATGGTGGTATCATGCAATTAATAGAGAAACTTTTGCGCCATCGACTTGTTCGAATAGTGTGTGAACTTTTTACTAATGAATGGCCATAATGTCCATAATAACTGAGCTCGATGGTCCCAAACATGGAGCTAATTCGTTTTCAGGTATGCTAGATTATATGAATAATATATAAGGGATAACGGATATATCGTAGCAAAATTAAAATTGCGTTTGATTTTCCTAATTACTGAAACCAAAAATCAATTAGAAGCTATAATTCATTCATAGTGAATAACTAAAAATGTGAAACTTTAAGAATAATTAAATCTGTGTAAATAAAACAAATGAACCCTAGAAATTAAGGGACGGCAAATAAAATTTTTAAGAGTTTAATAGACAGTTTTCGTAGTCCAAAATTATAAATTGGTACAATGGGATGCTTTAATTGGAATATTTAAAGACTGAAAATATATTTGGTAATAATATATTTGACACTTGGTATCAAAAACGACATTTGAGTTATAAAAATGAAGAAAAACATCAAAATAAATGCCCGTAAAACGTGGTACCAACAGACAATATTCCTTTATTAGCAGTATGTTTGAAACTAAAATACTCATATAATGAGGCAAGATAGAGAAAAGTTGCCAAATTATGGTCGAAAAATATATTTTTTATCTATAAGACTTAAAAAAAATTAAAATCCTTTAACTTGATTCAAATCGATAATTTTAAAGAAAGAACATCAAAATTTCCTTTTTTTCTACATTTTACAGATTTTTAAATCACAACCCGTCCATGAAGAACGTTTCATGGTTATTTTCTTGTTTAGAGTGGAAAATGCAAAATAAAAAATATCAGGCGATACCAAATTCCCAACATGTGTCATTACGGTTCAACCTAATATATATGCTTTACTTGCTAACGTGTCCGCTAATAAAGAATACTTTTATGTGAATACTCTAAAATAACTAACACCAAAGATACGTGTCTAATACGGAACAAGTTTTAAATTTAGTTTAAAAAAACCTGACATAACATCTGCCTTTTTCGTCAAAACATAGTAAAATGTTCAAAAATTATTCTTTTTACTTGACAAATTTTAAATAAGCAATACAAAATTTTAAGTTATCTTTATATGAAAAGCATGTGATAGGTAGAGTTTTATTTTATCAAATTCTAAAAACTGGCATAGTCTGTAGACTTATATAACAGTAACATTAAATTTTTTTTATTAATTTTAGAGATCTACTTTTACTCTTTCTAATAATTTAAAGATATCTTAAATATCATGAAAATTAATGCAATGATGAATGAATGAAAATATGGGACACCAGTGGTCCGTCGATGCCAAAGGGTAAACATAAAAAGAGAGCAAATGATATATCAGTTCTTTACTTGCTTTTCCGATGTGGAGGTTCTCTGTTTTGGGTAATATTAGTAGCTACTAGCCAGTTCTTATCATGTTAGCCAGGGATTACTTTAGTGATCCAAAATCCAAAATCAAAAAAAAGTCAAAGAGAAGGATATTTTTTTATCTAACAGTATATATTCATTTTTATTAAATTTAATCATGAAATATGATTATTTTTAAGCTAAAAATATCAAGAATTATGATTCACAACTCATTAAATGGTAACAACAACGGGGGTAATAGCTTTGGATAGTTCACAACTAGTTTGTCTGACACTATTTTCTTCACTTAAAGACTTGGGTAATATCATTAGGTCTTCCAATATTACATAGTCAATAAATATAACTTATTTATCACTTAAGGATTAGCTATGGTGCATAACCTCCAAGAGATGGTGTTCAGAAAACTCATAAAAGGCAAAAACAAAGGCTTAAATGATCACAAAAACGGGGTTGTTACATTGGGTGTAGCATTATCATTAGCAATTGTGGGTATCCTTCATGATAATAGTATGTTGTTATACAAGCGGTAGATGTATATCTATCCTGAGAGCAAATGATATATCAGTTCTTTACTTGCTTTTCCGATGTGGAAGTTCTCTGTTTTGGGTAATATTAGTAGCAACTAGCAAGTTCTTATCATGTTAGCCAGGGATTACTTTAGTGATCCAAAATCAAAGAAAAAGTCAAAGAGAAGGATATTTTTTTATCTAACAGTATATATTCATTTTTATTAAATTTAATCATGAAATATGATTATTTTTAAGCTAAAAATATCAAGAATTATGATTCACAACTCATTAAATGGTAACAACAACGGGGGTAATAGCTTTGGATAGTTCACAACTAGTTTGTCTGACACTAGTTTCTTCACTTAAAGACTTGGGTAATATCATTAGGTCTTCCAATATTACATAGTCAATAAATATAACTTATTTATCACTTAAGGATTAGCTATGGTGCATAACCTCCAAGAGATGGTGTTCAGAAAACTCATAAAAGGCAAAAACAAAGGCTTAAATGATCACAAAAACGGGGGTTGTTACATTGGGTGTAGCATTATCATTAGCAATTGTGTGTATCCTTCATGATAATAGTATGTTGTTATACAAGCGGTAGAGATATATCTATCCTGTGAACAATTGTATATAGAAAATTCCACACATGATGGATAAGGGGTGATGATCTTTTTGATTAAACTCCACGTCGGTTTGTGTTTTGCAGCCTAAAGTTATGACATATTTAACTGAATTCCGATGTCAAAACAAGAAAATATTATTTTGATCAATCCATTATATCAATATTCTGTTTTTATAATTTATTGTTATTAGTTATATGATTATAATTGTTTAATTTTGTATATTTAACATAAATGTATGATGGTTTATTTTTTAGTATGTATATTGTATTTAATTAAAGCCTTCTTTTTTAAACTTGGAGCTTCAAATATATTTCGAAATACTCTACTTTGTCGTTTCATAAGTTATTATTCTGAGAATATGGTTCATAATGTTATGTATTGTTTTTTCTGTGATTTTATCTAAGGACTTAGGGATTTGTTATAAATAGATAATACCTTTTATTAAGTAGATTTTACATGAAACATATTTATACATTTTGGCTATGCGCGTGCTTTTGAATTTTAATCCCTTAAAGAATAAATATATCATTGTATGATTGTACCACCAATCTAAAAGTCTTCGTATTGCCTTTGCTCTGGTCTGTTACTTCAGTCAGTGGGTAGTATTTGCAATACACTACACATAATTAATTAGAATTTCATGGAGTGTGATGTTTTCAAATCTACTGTAACGGATAAAAAATGTATTAAGTCAATTATACGTAGTATATCTTTATTAAACATTTTGTTAATAAATACTTTCGTTATACCCTCAAAAATTATTATAAAGCAGGCATCTGATGATCACATCAGTATTTTAAACAATGATACCATAAGTATTTATCCCCCTCCCTTCTCCTCGCACGCGTTTTTCTTTACAGGATTATCAACTTTAGTATAACTAAGTGATGAGTAAGGGTGATAATTTTGGTAAGAATACAAAAGCGTGCGAGGAGAAGAGAAGAAATACTTATGGCATTATTGATTAAGTAATATACATCTTCTTCTATCAAGAAAGTTATCATTCCCACCTTTATTATTCAATATTAATATAATATTAGATGCTGATAGCCGATAGAGAACTGAATAAATACCTAAAATAACGTCGCCTTCTGTCTGGATTTCTGAAAATTGAGGCCCAGTAATTTGAAAAATACTTACCGGATGAGAAGCAGATGGGTTGTCGAATTTATCGATATAAATGTGTCTTAAGTTCCCTGTCTAGAATTACACGCCACTCATGATCCTCATCTCATATCAAGAGTATGAATATTCATCTATAAAATCAAATTAACGATGAATACATCAAGTCAGACCTTAACTTTGATCTCACAAAGATGCTTATTGCATGTTATATAACGTTATCCATTGCTAATCATACTACATTCACAAAATTTATGGAGAAATGCACGGGTAAATTCTTCCTTTCCGAAGGAGCCATCATTAATTAAGGGAGGATATTGGTAATGATGTCATTTATAGAAATACCTCCATTGTAAACTTGTGAAGTTAAGATAATTTTCAGCCTGTTTAACACCAAAATACGAAAAACTTGGGTAAGATCATTAGGTCTTCCATTATTACATAGTCAATAAATATAACTTCTTCATAACTTAAGGATTAGCTATGGTTCATAACCTCCAAGAAATGATGTTCAAAAAACTCATCAAAGGCAAGAACAACTGCTGAAAAGTGTCACAACAACGGGGGTAGTTACATTGGGTGTAGCATTATAATTAGCAATTGTGAGTATCCTTCATGATATTAGTATGGTGTTATACAAGCATAAATAACGGAGGGGGGAATCTTTTTTTGATGCCCTTTATAAGAAGTAATATTGCTTTTGCACTAAATCTTTAAGATGGATCAATTCTAACATTTTTTTTATTAGTAGATTTATTGTCTAATTTTATGTTTTTGACATTTACTTTATTATTAATAATTATTTAGATCTCATCCGTTGAGATATATCTATCATGTGCACAATTGTATATAGCAACTTCCACATTAAGAAAAAAAAATGATGATCTTTTTTATTAAACTCCACGGCTAGCATTTGTTTAGGAACTTAAAGTTATGATATATTTGACTGAATTCATGTCAGAACAACAAAAATATTATTTGGATCAATCTATTATTTCAATATTCTGTATTTATAATTTATTGTTATTAGTTATATGATTCTAATTGTTTAATTTTGTATATTTAACATAAATATATGATAGTTTATTTTTTAGTATGTGGATTATATTTAATTTAACCCTTCTTTTTAAACTTGGAACTTCAAATATATTTCGAAATATTCTACTTTGTCGTTCCATTAGTTATTATTCTGAGATTATAGTTCATAATGAATTACAATGTCATGGAGTGTGATGTTTTCAAATCTACTGTAACAGATAAAAACGTCTAAGTCAATTATACGTAGTATATCTTCATTAAACATTTTGCTAATAAATACTTTCGTTATACCCTCAAAAATCATAATATAGATAATCACATCAGTATTTTAAAGAATGATACCATAAGTCTTTCTCTCATCCCCCCCCCTGTTTTCCTTGTTCGCGTTTTTCTCTACAGAATGATCAACTATGGTGATGAGTCATCACTCATGACTGATGAGTATTTGTAAGGAGTGTGCTCACTTATAAAAACAAGCAAAACTCATTTTGACATACCAGCGTTTATTTTTTATTGAAATCTTCAATTATACTGAAAAGGATCACATACATAACTTAATTATTTCATAAATACCATTAACAAAAACAAACAGTACACACCTCCAATATCTCATTAATACGGCTACATTCTTATTTCGTAAATCAAAATAGGTTTATTATACACACAACAAAGTACTTTATTCAGTTCACCTAGTGACTTGTCATATACTAAGACACATACGTATAAACTTTGCTATATTAATATACATAGATGTCCTATAAAATAATGAAAAATGCTTTTTTTTTTACCATATCCTTAGGAGCAAAAACAATCTCTATTTTCATATATAAATTGTTACTTAATTATACGGAATTTACAAATAAAAGTTGCAAAATTATTTTCAGATTAATATGATCATAATGGTTGATGATAAATAACTATTTGACAATTTGTTTTCAAAGTGCATAAGATATTTGAAGACAATGATCGAATAGCTATTTTTATATTTAAAAAATGATCGATTTACTATATATTCTTGTAACTTGTTCTATTTTGAATGAAAGAGTACATTAATATAATAGCTCATATTTACATTAAAATTGAAAAATAGATCTTTCACATTAATTATGTTTTTGATGGAAAACATTTTTCCTAGAATTGGAAATAAAAGGAAAGGGTTGCGTGATATCATCGCAACTTTTGTATACCAATTCATAAGTCTGTTACGGGAATGCTGAAAATGTTTTTTTTGGATCTACAAAGATCCTAATTTAGTGGCCCTTTCACGTTAATTTACATTGGCAGTTAAAATAATTGTGGCTAATTTGATTACTAAACAATTCATTGCAAGCAATTTAATCATTAAGGATTTGATTATGAGATAATTTCAATGGAAGAAATTTGATAATTATATGCACTTGGATTGAAATTTTTAATGTATTCGGACAGCCACGAGATACTCAATTTTATTTTGTAAAATATAACTCGGCCAACAGGTTCTGCAGGTAGACAGCTGGTCCCTAAGGGGGATCAAAACCTGAGTATAAACCCTTCTAATATATATAATACATCCCGGCGAAGGGTCATGCAAGTGGAACGTCTGTTGAAAAGGTGGGTCATTACTAAACTCCACCACTTCCTGGAGCATTAAGGGCTCCCTATAATATTTATAATACACCTCGGCCAACGGGTTGTGCAAGTAAACTGCTGGTCCACAACCTGGGTTAAAAACTACCGTCCCTTCTTCCCTGAGCATCAAGGAACCCTTTAAAAACTCTAGAATACACCCCAACTAAGGATTTTACAAGTGAACTGTATGTCCCCAAACGGTGGATAATTACCCAATTTATTATGACAGAGATGTGAGAAAATCAGAGGCGGCTAATCAATAGCACTTTGAAACTGCAGCACTCTCTAATAATTTCATATATACACATTTTTGTTAATATATATTATTTGCTTTTGTTTTTTATTTCACATCAATATCACATTTAATGGAGAAAAATACAACATATATATCAATAAAGAACACACCCCATGAATTAATTAAAGTTAGTTAAAATAAATAAAAACCACACCAGGAAGAATAAAATATTTATAGAAACAACTCATAGACTCGAGGGACTTTCCTCGTGCATTTGTTTCCCCTATTGCTTGAGGGACATAATGACATCATCTGTTCTCCTATCTGGTCTGAACCCAAATTGTGTTTCAGGAAATTTTTTATCTAAAGTTAGCCCTCAGTCTTTCTGTTAGGATCCCAGAGTATATTCTACATCTATCTCCAGGATTGTTACGGGTCTCCAGTTTTTGATGTTCTAATTTTTCTTCAGAAACAAAGATATCCTTCGTGGAGCCCTTTTCCGAAGAAGATTTTGTTGAATAGTTCTGTTAAAATTCTTGACAACTCTGAGAGAGCTTGGTAAAATTATCCAGTGAACCCTGACCCTGATGTCTCTCGACATAGCCCAAGCAAAATAGTCCAAAGGATTAAGGTCGGGAGAGTTCGGAGGCCACAAATCCATGGTTACGATGTCATAACAGTTCTCGGTTAACCACTGCATGGAGATTTTGGACACATGGCAGGGTGCTGAGTCCTGTTGCCACATCCAGGGCCTGTCTCCGGCCACCCCTTGGATCCAGGGCAAAACCACCTTCTCCATAACATCCAGGTAGACCTATGTATTGACCTTTAGACCCGTTTCAAGCATGTGGGGAGGCATAACATGACCTTCACTGCTGACCACCCTGAACACCATGACCATTGCAGGGAACTTGGTCTTCATTACCTTCCTCACATGGCTGGTGCAGGTGGCTATCCACCTGTTGTTCTGCTTCTTGACCTTCTGATCTTGACGGAAATTCTTTTCATCAGAGAAAAACCACAGCATCCCAGGCTGCTTTGGGTGCTTGAGCTTGTTGAGCAATTTTTTTGACTTCATCAGCCTGTTGTCCTTTGCCTTCTGGGTCAAGATCTGGCCCACCTGCATCTTGTAGCTCCTGCACCTTAATTTCTCAGATACACCGTCCCTTATTGTTTTCTCATGGCAGCCCAGCTCCCTCGCCATGGCCTTCATGGACCTGGTAGAGTCATCCTCAACCATCTGCTTCACCTTGTCGACAAAGTCGGTGTCCCTGACCTTTCTGTCGGCGCCCTCTTTATAGTGGCATCCAGTGCCGTATGTCAGGAAGATTTTTCGGTCCACTTTACAAGGGTGAACGGTTGATTTTCAGTGGTGAACGTGGGATATTTAAACAAGGCAAATGCTACAGCATAGATTAAATCTTGCAAGAATATCGTCCAATGGACTGTCTGACCATTATTTTCTTCAGGCAAACATTAGGAAAAATAAAATGAAAAGGAAAAACTCTAGATGGAATGTCAATGCCGACCTATTCATAAAGGAAGGAGTATAATGGAGTATAAAATGCACGGTGCAAGAATGAGAGAAATTTTTTGAACTATACAATTAAGTCAAACAATTTAAACCTCCTTCAATATTTTTAAAACGGATGAAGATAATGAACGGAAACGGTTACATCGACAGAAAATAAATTATGTTCACAAGTCTTGATGTTCTTAACTCGCATGTATACGTGGTGATGTATTTGAAAAAAATGAAGAAAAAATGCATGTGTTCTTTATCATGATTAGAAGAACAAGTTATTCCTCTCTTTCCTTGACGCAAAGGTGTCAATCAAACTGTCCATGTCTTCATGGAGCACCTTGTCCACCATCACCCTGTCCATGTTCAAGAGGGTGAGGGAGGAGAGCCTCTCCTGGTACATGGTGGTCCTCATGTGGTTCTTGAGCCTTCTGAGACAGGAGAATGACCGCTCCGCCTCACAGCTGCTGATGGGCAAGATGCCAGGATAACGATCACCTTGTATAGCTCTGGCATCAGGCGGGCCACTCCCGAGCTTATTAACTCCGCAGCAATTTGTGACGAAACCATGTCTTCTGTGTCAATATCTACCTAGAGAAACATAAGTTTTAAACATATAATGCAAAATGAAACATTATAATATTAACCTTGAATTGCTGGAAGATTGCATGGTCTGACTGGAGCTGCTCGAGTTCAAGTCTGTAGTGCTTGGCGACACGCTCAATGACACAGGTCTCCACTTCACTGTCATTGACGATTGCAATGAGATCCATTGTGATGTTTGTATCGTCGGTGGCAAATCTGCTCTCAAGCTCTAATACAATCTTATTGATTGCAACATCGAAATTTGTTTCACGGAAGTAAGATTCAGTTGTTCCTTTCCACTTTATTCTCCTTGGAATCTTCGCCTCCTTGAATTCCAAATCAATTGAGTCCTCCTTGTCAAATACTGATTTCATCTCAGACGACTTCAACTCAGCAAGTTTCCAGATTGATTCAAAGATTTTCTCATTCTTAAGATCTTCAAGAGTCCTAATCACTAGGTTGACGTGTTTCCGGGCCTTTGTTAGGTCAACCTTTCTGCCTTGAAGTTCATCTGACATGCTAGATGTGTGTCTGAGGAGTGTCTTCAACAGTTCAATGGCAAAAACAAATTCGTGACTAAAGATGCTGTTGAGCAGAGAAGTTGCTGTTGAACTCGACAATGCATCTTTATCTTTTCTCATTATTATGAGGGTCTTCATGATTCTGACCATCCCTAGAGATACATCGTGTACAGCATCGTAGCGGAGACTCCAGCGGGTAGCAGACTGGTTCTTCAGGGTCATCACCTTGGCATGCTCCTCATCTTTACTTGTTATCTTCACCGACTTGTAGATTGCTGACCTCTTTGGTGACCCTTCAATGAAGTTGTATAAAATTTGTACTGTCCCCATTGTATTTCTCAACAGGGTTATATCTGAGAGAAGATCCTTGACTACAAGATTGAGGACATGGGCGTAGCAGTGGATGTAGACGCACAGTGGGGCTGCTTCCTTCCACCTGGCGGCAAGACCCTTCTTGATGCAGGATATGTTGGAGGCACCATCCGCAGCCAGGGAGACAGTGTGGGCGGGGTTAAGGCCGAGATCCTTGACAGCCTCGTGAAGCTTCTCAAACAAATATTTGCCGTCAGTCTGGGTAACTTTTACAAACTTTAGGAAGCTCTCTTTCTTGATGCCTTCACTCGTCAGATATCCCAGTGACAGACTGAACTGCTCCGTGTTTGACATATCTGATGTCTCATCGACAATCACAGAGAACCAGTAGTCATCATCGCCGGCACAAGTCTTGACATCTTCAATTATATTTTCCGTCACTTTGGATGCTATAATCTCTATCAGCTCATTTTGGATGTCAAGTGAAGTCCATTTGGCAAAACCTGCCCCAGCTGAACCAAATTTTTTGACTTCGGCCTCCAGTTTATCTTTAAGAATATGATTTTCGTGTGAACGCAGGGACAAAAGCTCCAAGAAGTTTCCTCGATTGTTTTCATTAGATTCCGTCAACTTTTCTCTTGTTTCGAAATCGTCCCTAAAAGCCAATCCTTGCTTTGCGATGAACCCAACAGTTTGGAAAAGATACCTCAAATAAGCTCGCCACTTCACGACTTCCTCAGCATGTTGAGACTGAACATGGCCGAGAACCGAGGTATTCTTTCTCTTTGATGTGAGGAAATTGATCCACTTTTCCATCGACAGTTTGTGTTTTTTGTTGTTAGAATGAACTTTCAACGAGGAACTGTTTTTCCATGTTTTGAACTCAAATTTCCCTAGGTTGGAAATGGAAAATTTGGAACAGGCGAAACACTTGGCTGACTTTTCAACCTTGTCATATTCTAGCCACGGGAACTTACGGAACCAATAATATTAAAAGTCTCTGGAGTATTTGTCATCAATCTGAGGACTGTATGTTTGTAACTTGGGCTGTAGAGGATGATCTCTCTCGACTTTAGGCACAGTTTCCCGCTTAGACCCCAAACGTCTATAGTCTCCACTCTGGTTTTGGTCTGGATGTCCTTCCGCTTTGGCTCCTGCCCGGTAAGTATCGGGTCACCCAGTTGGCTCGATACGACGACAGGATACTCTGGGCCTCCGTCCACAAATTCAAATTTCTGCGATGAATTGAGATACCCGAGAGTGTTAACTGTAGTTTAAAACCTCCGTTTTATCTATCTGACTTAATTTGGCCCCAATATTGTCTTTGAGATATAGTTTATTAATTTACTAATTTTATAAATGTGCCGGTGAATTTTCGCTACTTTAAGTACAATTTTTAAGGATTAATCAGAATCATTTTTTCATTTAAATGAACTATAATTTGTTGGAAAATGTATTCCATGTTCAATTTTGAGAAAAATTATCTAGCTTCCTTTTGGGTGGACGTGCTACAAATATGTAATTTTATTATAATGACTCAGTACTATTATGAGCTGGTCATAAGTTACATATATATAATAGATTTTAATAATTAATTATGACTTAATTCATCTATATTTACATACCTATATGATTGGTGGACGGTTGAGTAAGGTTTTTTTTTTTTTTTGGTCCGCTGAAGCGGACAAAGGGCAATACTGACATAAGGCCCTGGTGGCATCAACATCCCAGGTATCCTCTAGCTTCTTACGGATACGCTGAACAGTCCATAAATTCACTCCTAAGGTTGAAGCAATCGTTGAATTGTAGATTTCACCTCCATTATTAACCAATGCCATGACTGCGGCGGACCTCAAAAGCTCCTCGTTCCACTTATAGCTCTGTAGCTCCTCATATGATGACGGCATGATGCTAACTGAACTACGTATCGACAGCTGACGAGAAGAGCTTGCCTATTTGGTAACCAGTTTTTTATTTGATAGTGTCGTCTTCAGGTTATCAAGGTTTAAAGTAGGCGATAATTTGATCCCCACTCCCTGTATGTCCGAATGGGGGGTAGTTCATTCCTTCTCTCCACCATATCATCCGCAGTCCAATGGGCATGCTAAAAGAGGAGTAAGGATGATTAAAAATGGGATAAAGAAAAATATAGGAGCATCACTTGAGGAAATGTTATTTGCCAACAGGGCAACGCCGTTAGAGTGTGGGAGCACGCCAGCTGAGCTGTTGGGCGCACGCTGTATTTGTACATGATTGGATGGATAACTTCCAGCTTCTCCTTCTCCTCCTCCTCCTTCATCACGATCTGAAAAATTTAAAATCAAAACTACCATGTGGTGCCGTTGCTACGGCCTTGGCCAGCCCAAGTAGGTAGCTGGAGTGATACAAAGGAAGATTGGGGATGTGCTGTGGTCAGTTCAGACCCCACAAGGAATGGTTAAACGACACATTAATCAACTTCGTCCTCGAGTACAAGTTGAATGAGGGTTGGTGTTATGTATTGTCTTTTATATACTTTTAGCTCATGACGTAGGGATTTGTTTTAAATAGATAGTAATGCTCCTTTTGTTTACAAGTTGATATATTTTAATAGTTATGTCTATGTACATCCTTTTAAGTGTAATCCCTTATAGAATTTATATTTAGTGTACCACCAATCAAAAGGTCTTCTTATTGGCTATACTCCGGTCTGTTACTTGCGTCTGTTGGTGGGGTTCGTAGAACACTACATCTTACTTCACAACCACCATCTATATCCCTTTGGATAACATCTATGTCCTCCCTCAATGTTTCCACCACTTCAGTGTGCTTGAGTAGTTCATTATTTAGTTTCTATCATGTTTTCCGATTTTGTTGAGCATATGGTTCCCAACACAATGAAGTGATCCTACAACCAATTTGTATGAAATTCTTTCTAAATGTATATCTGATAGTGATAATTTGTTTAAACCATACATGTAGTCTATTAAACTCATGGTAATATTTTCGGATAAATGTCGGCTTGTAATTATGGGTAACATCTGCCAGATCATTCATAACATTATTTTCCTTCCATGATACCAGACTTTTTGAATTTGTTAAGCCATATAGTGATGTGTAATCCTTTCCATAAATTTCAAATACATTAAAATTTCCCACCACTATCACTTTCTCTTTCCTGGGATTTGCTCCTAACTCCTTTAAATACCCTGCAAGTATTTTGGGGTCTGTAAATCAATGATGTATAACTTTTCTTTTATATCTTCTATTTCCAAGATCTTCGTATTTCCATCTTGGTCCATAAATATGTCCTAAGGGTCCATTTCTTTGGGTTTAAGATTGCCACCCCTATACCAGAGTATCTCTTGCTCTAGGTTTCGCATCTAATTTGTATTTTTTATAATTTCTTGAGACAAACAACGAATCCTCGTCCACATGTTCATATGAACGATACGAAGCTTCTTCATATTGTTTAAATTTTAATTCATCGGAAACTTGGTGCATCTTCAGAGGGACAATTTCCTTTGGATCTCGTTTCCATTGACTCTTCCCCGGGCTTGATGTTCTTTTTGGTATCTTTTTCTTTAGTAGTCTTGGACTTGGGGTAGGCTTCTGGACCTCCTCTTTTCAATTTCTCAATACTGTTTTCCAGTCATCTCTAAGACGCATAACGTATGTAGACTTCGAAAAGGAATCAGTTGCTTCCTCTTGTATACCCTTTAACCCTTCTTCTTTGATGATGCCTTTTATGCTTCTTGATACTTCTTCAACGGTTTATATCTAGCATCCTAGTTCTACTTTCTTGTGGTAATCTCTTGAATACTCTCAACACTCTCCTTCCAAGTGGGCACCTCATTCGACATTGTAACCTTGGGAGTCTCAGTCTCTTTTGCATCTTAATTCACATCAGTGGTTGTCTTACTGGGAATGAGTCGCGCTTTAATCTTTATTTAGGATCCTTTCATATGCAAAAGATTGTACACCTCTCGCGTTACAAGCTAGTTTGGTATGCCTCAGATAAAGCATTGATGACACTGCTTTTTAACACTATCAAATTTTAGTATATATATTGTTATACATGAATGTAATAAAATAGGTATGATTATAGTCCTTCACCATACAATTACTGCACATTTTCTCGTTTCTATGAACAATGAATATTATAAACAACTACGACGAAACAATGACGATGTCTGACGAAGAAAATATTATGACACTGACGAAACTCTGACAGAAACTAATGCCTTTTGATTACAAAGACAAAAAAGACGAATGCTATTAATGAGTGTTCGTGCAACATGCTCCTATGGTCTTAAAAACAACTCATAACACAAAAAATTTCTTAAAACGTATACAATTTAACAGATTTTGAATATTTTACTTTCTAACTTCGATAAATGCTATTTTGCAATTTATAGTTATGGCTCATAATATAAGCCATAACCCCTCCTTCCCCCCCCCCATTCTGGATGCGGACCACCTTTGCAAACACAGTAGGAAATCAAATGGATCATAAAAAAAAATGTAGTTCCACACTAGAGGTCATAACAGAAAACAGTTAATTGGCGTTTGGGTATGAGCCCACTACGTGCCCCAATACTGGTATTTTGCTGAACCTGTGAGCAGAAAAAGTAAATAAAGTCTCGAGTTAAGGTTGCTTTTCCTGATTACAATAATTTGGCAGTGGGTTATGAACTTACTCCGGGTCATACTGACATATTTTTCGAACTTTAATACCATATTTTTAAAGCATAATCAATTTGAAAGAAAATATAAATTGAAGAAATACAGTTGTTTCCAATGCAGAGGAAGTTCTGACAAAGACGAAATTCTGACACACGAAACTTAGAAAAGACAAAAATCTGACACAAATCATAACAAAGACGAGACAAAGACGAAACTTTGACGAATATGTAACACTGACTAAGACTAAATTCCACCGAAGACGAGACGAATACGAAATGGAAAATAACTATGACAAAATAATGATGATGTCTGACGGAAACAATATTATAACGTAGATGAAACTCTGACGAAGACGAAAGTTGACCAAATGATTACAAAGACTAATTAATGACTTTAAAAAAACAACTATTGCCTGACAAAGACAAAACAAAACTGAAAATATCTGAAGAAGTTAACACTGGTTACAAAATGCCAATTTACAGAGAAAAAACTTGCAAGAGTCGTGCATAAATCCATTTTTTTAGAAAAAAATTCAAACACGACTTATTAAATAATGAATAAAAGAGAAAAAAGATCACGCGCATCAACCATTTCTGCCTTTCTAAGAAGTCTAAAAGTGTATTGGGGATCCTCATAGAAATGCTGGATTTCCATTACTTAAAAAGGGGAAATCAATTTTACGTCATTTGTATTTTATGTAGATAAATTCGTCTTCTTTTCCCCAGTTTATTTTTTTTTAAATCCGTTGATTCATTTAATCACACCATCTGCTGGAAAATAAGTCATCTCAAGATAGTCTTTAATATTACAAATAGGGTGTAATAAATCAAATATAAGGTATAATGGGCGTTAACACATTTGATTATCTAGTATCTAGTAAAGTTATAAATCAAATTGTCGATGCAAAGTATATTAATTTTCACCCGACATTTAGCACCATCAATTGTTATAACTACACAAAATAAAAGTACGTTGTTTTAATTCTTAATTTCTCTTTTTTCTTTTGCGATAAAAATCATTTATTGTCTGGAAAGCGAGGGAAAATATACATATACTCGAATTTCATATTATACAATTCATTAGCAGGTATTTAAATATTTTGCACAATACTGTATTTCATGAAAATTTAATTTAATTTTCTTGATGCTAAAGAAAGTTGTGTTGCTTTATTGGAATATCATATTTTATTAAATCTCCGATAATCAGATTAGATAATTTGTGTTTATATCTATGTATTGAAAACTTGAAAACGAACTAAAAAGTTACTGTTCAAGTTAATATAACAAATTTATCAAAATAATAATGTCAAAATAACAAATATACTAAACGAAATATATTTATGAAAAAATGCATTTAAATTTATGGGAAATATATATTAAAAAATTATAAACTAATAGATCTACTTTATATACTATATAACATAAAATCATCGTATTAAAAGAAGTACCTGAAGGTTCTCAATTATTCTAAAGTTTGTTGGGGAACCTTATGCTCATTTTGATCACCAACCACCCACCCATTTGTTATGTAACAGCACCCCTATGAATGATAGTCATCAGCTGCAACTGATTTAAATATAGACCAGGAAAGGCCCAAGCAAGGGCATAGAGATAACACCGGATAATGACAATAAATGTTTATTTGGTCAACAATCTGTATCCGGAGAACGAAAGTGTTCCATAAAAAAAATGTAGCTTCAAGAGGTGGATCATTATCCACCGCAACCGCTTCCCCAAATATCATGCACCCTTTTTAATAAGGAAATTACAACTTTTGTGCTAGTTAATGACCGTCATGCGGCTCCTTTGCAACCCGAGGGGTCCAAATATTTTTTAATACTGAAATGAATGCCAAAAAGGTGACCCATATCAATGAACGCGATACAATGTGGGTATATCAGGGTGAATACAGCATTGTGTAATGATGTAATAAAAATAACATTAGAATCCTTGATACTATTTAATAATTTTCGACCAACACAATTGTATATTTCATATAAATTTTATTAGTTTCTTCAAAATAGACAAGAAAAAAAAACTTATAAAAAATATTTTTCAACATTAAATGTAATATATATAATAATTTCCAAAAATAATCTTTTAGAACAAATATAACATACCTATATAATTTTACTTAATTTTTACCTAAATATTTTTACTTAATATATTCGAAACATAAACACATTAATCGCTAGTGAGTAGCGCCACATTGCAGAAAAATAATCCTTGAATAATAATTATGATTATCCCGCCAAAAAATACTATCTACTAGCTAGAGAAATCTAGACTAAGTTGATTCACCTGTTGAGAAAAGTCTTTTCATTTTAATACAAATTATTATTTGAGACTTGATGAAAAGGATTTTAATTTTTATTAAGTGATAATTAAATAAAAAGTATTCTTGACAAAGTGGTTCTTGCAAAGATGAGTTGGACAACCACAGAAGTTAATTTCAAGAATTTACTCTTTTCAAGAAATATGAAACGTATGAAGACAATTACAATTTGGATTTAAATCCTTTAAAACTAATCCATCTATTAGTCAATGTTACTAATACAAGGTTAGGCAAGAAGAAAATGGCCTTTCTCTGTCTTTAGAAAGAGTTTCTAGATTAGAATAGAATGACTCTCTTCATTTCTATGATATTGTCAACAAAGTTCAATCATCGGAATTTGTTTCTTTAGTGAGTAAGGACTGACTCAACAGGATAACGAATAGCTATCATCCTTTTGGATCAGGATATTTCAAGATAATATGTATATAGTCCATTCATGAATTACTCATTCTCATTAAGTTACGGAAAGGGACAAACATTTCTTTTCATGAAAATCAAGATAGTTTTTATTGAGGAATGATTACTTTCCAGCTCCTTCAACAAATAAACAACAGTCAACATTTATAAAGAATTTATCTTTATACAATATATAGAAATCTAAGTACTAGTATGTTTATCATTTATACAATGGAAAAAAATAACTATGTTTTGTGGTAAATTTTCTAGCATTATTGAATTAAATACATAGGACTGATAATTATCACTTCAACTTTTCTTTTTTATGCTAATTTTATACATATATGATGATATCCATAGGGCCTTTTATATATATTTTTCTATTCTAAAATCCATTTCAATTTATTTATTTAGTCTTTACCTTGTAATTGCTTTTATTAAGTTAGGAATTTAAATTTAATAATTTATTTAAGGATCCATTGGTTGTGGCTAATAACGAATTATTTGATTTAAGTTTATTTCACCCCTTGTTTGAATATAATAATATTAGTAAAAAGTAGTGATTTCCATACTACCCATACAATTTCATAATTTAGGAAGACGAAGTGGATCAGGAAAGTGATTACAGCAGTTCTTTTAAATATTTGATTAGAAATTGATAAGATCCAAGATCATTCTCGTATTTGAAAACTTTGACTTTAAGTCCTTTGGGATGTTTGAGGTATATGATGTTATTGAGCAAGAACTGATCAATTTTTTTAAATTGATAATACATAAAGTTCAACCATGTTCTAAAGACTTTTCCAAATGATGTACAGTGCATTTTAAGCATAATGCCAATCTCAATATCATCCGTGTTTATTATAGTCTTCTTGTCTCAGAGCAATCTGTCATTCAAGACATGTAGTTTCATTTGAAGGGAACGGATATTATTCTTCTCTCGAGTACCTAAGAACAACGCAAGACGACGACAAATGTATATACTACATACTATAATAATAATTAATCAATATCTTACAACTTACAAATATACCACAAAATTGCAATTTGTAAAGATGAAATATTATTAAAATAGATAAAGAATACAATGGCGTCACAAAACCGCTGACGTAATCTTAAGCAATACTAGCGCTCTTAAGTGGTCCATACTGATATTAGCCCAAGCGACAGTGAGTCATACACCTGCAGATAATATATATTACTTTATTTGAAGCTTTGTCCATTTCAATGTGACAGAATGGACGCTGTCAGTCGCAATGTTACTGAATTTTAAAAATAAAGTATAAAGTCTTATTTAACAATATTGGAAGGAAAAATAAAAATGAAAACAGTCCACAATCAAACATACAAGAATAAATCATTAACAAAAATATTAAAAAAAAAAGAACACATATATTAAGAAAACGTTAAAAGTTATAATAAAATTTTCCATAGCCAATTTTCCACCTTTCCCTTAACATTTGTATGTATATTATTTATTTACTAGTACGAACACGCTATCTAAAAGATAGCCTATGGAAAAATTAAAAACGTTTACTTATATTTAGCTTATTTATGTTAAAATTCTAAACTAAAGCGATCTACTATAAATTATAATTTTATAATAGGTAAATTTCTATCATAAAACCTTCTTATAATACTGATTTTGGTAAAAGTAAAAGCAATTTTCCAATGTTTGACCCTGCGATCTATTTATTGCTCACTTGTCAAATTCCTTCTTCAACCATTATGAAGATTAAAGAAACATACTGAGATTAATCCTTTGATCTTTTTCCTAATTCCCTTTTTTAATTTGTGTTTAATTTATGTACGTTCTGGTAGTACCAAAATTCGTTTTTTGGATTTTTAATTTTTTGGTGCATTTTCGAATCAACATACCTTGAAAAACTTTGAGACCCGTGGAATCGGTCTTGCTTCATGAAAGAAATCAACTTATTTGCAAAAAAATAAAACTTGACCTCCAGGCCATGAATCTGGTCGAATCAGAATTAAACATAGCCTTTTGTACCCAACTCAAAATTCTAAACAACTTTTATTGATTTCCAAAGTCTGTATCTGTCTCCGTTTCTTAAATAAAAGCATTTTTATCATTGTTTTTCTAAGCAAGACGTGCATCACACACAAACACACACATAAATTATTTTAATCCTATGTAGTATTTAGCAAGGTTAATAGAAATACAAGTTTATACCATAAACGCGTGTACGACTGATGTTTGACTTCCATCACGCTATTGGTATTGACGTCATAGTAGATGAGTGGTTGCGTGTTTTCTTCAAATCTTTATTTCTTACCCAACAGTCGGTACGATACATTAAATTGAAAATTCTGGCAATAGTGAAGTCATAGACTATGAGTTGTTGCATATTTTTTCAAAATCTGCCTGTCTTGCCCAGCAGTCGGTACAATACATCAGATTGAAAATTCTAGCAAGCCCAATTACATGATGGTCTAGCCTTATCTTTCTAATATCCTTGGTATGTAGGATATATTAAATACAGGCGCCATTTTTATATTATTATAATCCTTGCCTGCCCCGAAGGGTTCTAAATATTAAGATGAACCAACACTGACCATTGGCAATGCATTAAATTCTAGTAAATGAACACACTATTATAAACATAAATATGAGGACTGCCAATATATTGAGAAATAAACTTTTTCCGTACTGAAATCTCTGCTATGTTTAAAAGGATATATTTGATTAGCTTAGATTCGAAGGGAAACTCCTGTAAAATACCATTATCTCCAATCAGAAACATGGAAACAAAACGCTTTACAAAATATGTAAATAATGATAATTGGTTCTGGAATAGAAATTTGCTGAGTGTTCTGCGCTTAGAAATGTCAGTTTTGTTTAAAAAATATTTGACAAGAAGTTTTAAAAAAAATATAAATTTTACTTACAAATCCCACATGGATTTTGTTTTCAATGTCCATTCGACGTATGAGATGTTGAAACAAGAAAATACCAATGAGTGAAACCAAAATTTCCGGTGTAAATGTGGTTTTTAAGATACAGCATTACGTAGCCAAAAAGGAAAAATACAGGCCAGCCTGCACAATCCTGACTGTTTTTCTTACTAGGCACGGGTTAGCGTGGCTATTGTGCACTACTAATAATATTCATTCATTTAAAAAAAAATCATTAAGCAATTTAACATTAAATTCTAATTTTTGCATGATATGAGATGAAGTTTATTAAGATAACAGAATTACGTATATGCAAGTGCATGAAATATCAATAAATATCCCTTTGTTTACTTTTGAAAAATGAATGGATTAATTATTAAATGCATTTATTATAAATAAATGCATTTAATAACTCTTTTAAAGAAATCGGTTGAGTTTTTAAGAAATGATGTACAACTATTTAATTTGTATTTGGTTACGTTCTACGCAATAAAATTAATTTTGATGAGATCATAAAAATGCTTATATCCAATACAGAAATACTAAATTATACATTGAAAGATTCATTAATATTATCAAGCTCTTTGTAGTTAATATCTTGCCACTTCACCCAATAAACTTTTTATTAGTATTACTTGGTGTTGTGTCATTCCTTATTCATTGTGTCCAGTCCAGTATTAGGACAAGTACTTTCAGTCCTTGGTACCGGTACTTAAGCAAAAATAAAAATGAGTGGCGTCATCAAGGACTGAATTTTATTCGTTTTTAGGACTGAAGATTACCCGACCAAGCCTTAACCGGACATGATTTCAGTGTCAGTCCTAAATAAGTTATCAGGCGTCAACGAACATACACAGCTTACTTTAAAAATATGAAATATAACTCATTAATACATCCTTGGTACTAAACTCCTTTTTTCATAAGGACACTCTCACGTAGCTACTTTGGATGTCACAGCTGATTCTAGCTGATCTTATGAAACGTCCTTAGGATTATTCTTTCTCTCATCCCAACCATTCTTCAAATTTTTAGGGCTTGCATGTTGATTTTCGTTTCATTTTTTAACATACCTATACGACACTGGATGTTCACCTTTGCATATGATATATATCAAGGAGCACTATATATAGTGCACCCTTTAACTATTTTTATGACATGCATGCAGATACACTTAATCAATACAGATAAGGTATTTAAATTTTATTACATGTTTGTAGAGCTTTTCTTCAAAAATCTTTTTTTTCTGGACATATATTATTATTATGTTTGAACATATAGTAAAATGAATATTCTATAAAAAAATACACCATTTTTTAGATATTAATGATGTTCTTATTTTGACATTCAGTGAGAGAGTTTTAAACATAATAAAGGTTGTGAAATCCCATTGTGATATGAAATATACCTAAATAATAGTATACCTATAATCATGTATAAAAATTTCATTTATAACAAAATGTAAAAAGGAATGCTATAAAAAAGTAAAACTATATATGTAGATATTTGTATTTTTCAGAACTTTTTAAGGGATCTTTTGAAGCAAGCGAAGAAAATCAATGATGTGTCTGAAGATGAGCTCATTCAATACACAGATGTTATGGTAAGTTCTATATAATTGGCTCACTTGTGTTTTAAATAATTAGAGGTCTACATAGCAGGGAAGGTGTGCATTCCCAGCCCAACAGCAAGGGATATAATATTATATAGATTTGGGTATGAACTGTAAGGAGTATAGTTATTCTATTTATTAATCTAAAAAGAATAAACGACAACAGGCAACATGCCAGTTGGAATAATAATAAAATAAGTATATCAACTAGAATTGGCACTCGGTAGAGCGCAAAACCTCCGTCTAAAATCAAATTGAGTTATTTGTTCCAAAGTTAAGACTAGTTACTCATATTTTACGTTTTTCTTTCCTTGAACTTTGATACTGACCTCTCAAAATTACTATTGCTGTTACCATATACATATTTATCTTCGTACCAAGTCTGATCCAAATCCAATCCAAATCAAACAGGGGGAAAAACATAACCTCCGCTCAACTGCATTAGTGTAGGTAATTATATTTAGAGAAGTAAAAATGTGCACATCTTTAAGCGCAAGATGATACATTGTAAAATCTACTGGTACAAGTTCTATGTTTACTGATTCGCACACCCTTAGCTGAAAAATGACTAGCCACAGTACTTTTGTTGTTCACGAGGTTAATAGTGTTTCTCTATAAACATTCCACCTTAACAGTGACACAAGACTAAAAAAGGAAAAAAAATCCATTAAGATGCTGTTGGCTTCAATTCTTAGAGTCTCTATTGATTAAACCATTCAAAGCTAAAGAGTTAAAATGAGCAACATAATTTTCCGTAAGGTAAATTTTATTTATTAAGTTAACACAAATTACAGAGATTTACCAATACTTTTTTTTTAGCTTATGTTGATATCCAATTATAAACTTTCAAATTTGATCATGTCAAAATAAGGTAACTTGCTTTGAAATGAATAATTTTTTAAGCAAACCTCTGGTCAAAGTCCGAGGAAGTCGTGTTTATTTCCTCGTAAAACTTAAAAATAGAAAAATTGACTAAATGTCGACGTGTAGTTTTAGGCTTTTTATTTTTTGGCATTAAAAGTAAACTTTATTGTATATTTATGAAGAGATTACTTCAAAAATTGTAACCTAAAACACAACTGTTACACTTTTAGTATTCATTTGTGTATATTAAAGTGTATACATGTCTGAAATTTGAAAATTTGTTGTACAACAGCCTCTAAATAGTATGAAAAACTGCATTTGTATGTTTGACAACCTATTCACGCCTTGGATTGTAACAATACACTCGTCAACAAAATTTTGTTGTTAAACCATCTCTCTAAGACTAAAAATGTCGGAGTTACAAAAAAAAGGGCAACAGATATGCGACCTACTCTTCAACAGTGTCGAGATGGCTGCAGAGCAGTGTTAAATTCGTCAGCTATTTTCAGTCTCATCTCGTCTTTGTCTCGTGTTCGTCTTGTCTTGTCTCATATTCATCAGCAAATAGTCTTCGTCAGTCATGAGTCTTCGTCATCATTTCATCAGCTTTTGTCTATGTCCAAATATTGTCTTTGTCAGACATCATCATTGTTTTGTCATAGTTATCTTTTATTTCGTCTTGTCTTCGTCAAAGTTTCGTATTGACAGAGTTTTCTCTGCATTAGAAACAAGTTTTCTAATTTAATTTATATGTTCTTAGTTATTAATAATGCTTGTAATTATTGGGTTTTACAGTACCAAAAAATATTTTAGTTTTGGAAAATATAATTTGTTAAAGTAAAAAGTAAAATATTCAAAATCCTATCCTTACAGACTTAATAATTAGACAAAAACGCGTACAGACGATATAAATATCGGTGCAAGTGGTTGGAAAAGCTTTATAAGAAATTATCATTTCATTTTTTCCCGTGGTTATTATGAATTAACATGCAGTTTATAAAAAACCAATACATACAAATTAATTGACTTCCCTAGTTCACCATATTCAAGTTTGAATACATGAGGTATTTATTTCAAAAAAAATACTTCTAGAAAAATTGATTTGTAATTTATTATTTTTTGTAAAAACACGAATCCTCAAGCGGGTTCACGCTTATAAACAAGTATAATTTTTCTTATACTATGTACCTTGAGAAAGGGAATATATTTAGTCTTAAGTTAGAAACCATACGGTGTAGTTCCTTTATTGGTAACACCGATAACAAATATAATGCCTATCACCCATTCTTCCTTATCTTGAAACGAATGTACACCAGCACTCAAAAACTTCATGTGGAGCAATTCAGCCAGGCACGATGCTTCCCGTGACCGAAACGTGTGTTCAGAATGTTGCCTCTGAAAGTTCGAAGAAGAGACCCTGAAATATGGTTCTTGAAAATCGATTTCATGTTTAATGGACAAGGCATCACAATGACGCGGTAATCGCTGTACTACCACCTAACGTCTCGAGAAATATTCTGATGGAAGAGTTATCGGGTTCTTTTGTAGCCCTGAAGAAAAAAGCTTTGGATCTTTATGGTATATCCCCTCACGAAAGCATGAAAAGGGCCCTTGATCTTTTGAACCACGAATCATTATCGGCTAAGGATATTTTGGCTGCAGTGGATCGTACAGTATGTCTGGAAGGACATATTCGGGTAATAACTTCCATTCAATGGACTCCTGTCAAAACACATTGGGTAACCTACATATATATTGAAATAATTTACGTGAAAGACAATTTTAAGAATGTATAATTCCTTGTTGACTCTGGAACTCATGTCTCCATCTTACCAACGACTTTAGTCAAGTCTATCAAAGAAAAATCCAATTATCTCCCTCTTATTGCATTTGAAGGGTAGCAGGTCATCCCAATCGGTACGGTGTTGGTGGATTTTGGTTTGGAAACCATACCCCTAGTGGATTTTAATTTGAGACTCCCAACCTTATCATCTGTTCTGTCAGCTGAGTATGGATGTGAGGTTCCCCTCCTCTCCCCAAGATTGACTCTGCCGTTGCACTCAAGTACTCAGTGACACACTCCATCGTCAAAATAGGTGCCCCATGTTTTCCCAGGCTCGGAGGCTTAGTGGGTCAAAGCTTGCCTTCCTCAAGTCCGAAGTGCAACTCTTGCTTGACACAAGAGTACTACGGTGTTCCTCTTCTCCTTATTCTTCGGCAGTGAACATAGTTGAGAAGTCAAACGGTGGGTTTCGATTCTGTAGGGATTTTTGTTGACTCAACTGTATGTCAGAGCGCAATAGGTAACCACTACCGAATAAGAGAGACTTTTCTCAAAACCTTGGGGGCTCCACGATATTTTCAAAGCTAGACCTTTGTGAGGCCTATTGTCAGATACCAATTGAGAACATAGACATCCAAAAGACGGCAATCATCACACCCATTGGCATTTTCGAATTTGTACAGATGTCATTTGGGGTCAAAAAAATTTTATGTTTTTGGATGCATTCTTTTGCCGCAGAGAGGTAGTATTCCTATATTTGGACTACCAACTAGTGGCGTCTAAACCCCTTGATGAACATCGCTATACCCTTTTTCACGTTCTTTCTAGATTGCAGTAGGCCAGCCTTTCTCCTCCTAAGATAAATCTTTATTTCTTAGGACCCCATGTAAGTGCTGGGAGAATATGTTCATTAAAAAATCGAGTGAAAGCCATATAGACCCTTGCCCCTTCAAGATACGGGAAGGAAAGTCAATTTCTATTGTGTCTGATTCTATAGTATGCTAGATTTGTGTCCAAATTAGTGGAACATACTGGCAAAATGCACCCTTTACTACGCAAACATGCAAAGCTTAATTGGAAAATTGAGCAACAAAGAGTCTTTTAGCAAATCAAATTGGTTTTATCAAAGCAAACCTTTTTTGATTACGCCTTAAGAATACCCTCACGACCGATACTTCATTATGTACAGAATAACACTTCTTTTGACCAATGGAATTGGAGTTCATGGATACCATTGGCGTTTGGGTCGAGAGCTCTTACTCAGCCTAACCAATATATATATACGTTCGAGCTTGAGCTCCTTGCAGGTAAAGTGGCAATAGCACGTTTTATATGGTCGATAGAACTGGTCAATTTACAGGTTTCTCTGACCATACGCCGTTAATGGGTGAAAGGAATCGAGGAACCTATCGTGGACTGCAAGACAGTACAGGACCTTCTCCTTTATTGCTGGGTTTCATTGCAATACTGGGACAAGTATGGAAAGTCAAACTTCGTGACTGACTCATTATTTAGACTCGTACCTCTGCTGAGACTAGAGACCTTGCACCTTTTTAAAGACGTAGCTCGAGATCAATAGGTAACCAATCCGCAGGGTGCTCATTTTAAGTCAAGATATTTCACAACCAAAACATTTTAACGCACAGATGCGTGTGTAGTTTCTCGATCAAAATGGTGTACAGTAACTTCGTATAAAACATATTCGTATGAGGACAATTCGAAAAAAGCATTTCCGTATAAAACTATTTTGTATAAATTTATAAAGAAATGGGGCATAGACTTTATGAAATATCGTTTTGTACCCCAAATGTTGGGGTTGTTTCTGGCACTGCCGATACTTAAGTAACTACTAAGAGCCTCTCACAACCCCCCCCAATTGTACCCCGAATGTTGGGGGTGTTAGACACCAAAACAGCATACAACTTAGCACCAAAACTTTAAAAAACAATTAAGAGCCCCTCACAACTCGAAAAAAACCATTAAAATACCCTAGCAACCCCCTAATTGTACCCCGAATGGTGGTTGGAGTTTTTGATTTATTATCGGCTTAAAATTGTAATCTGCTATGTTCGTCATAATGTTCAGAGTATGATTAAGGAATTGTGACGGGCTTTAATAATTTCTTCAAGTATCAGAGGTGGTTTTCATTCCGTTTTGGGACCTGGTGGTACTCGAAAACACCCCCAACCACCCTGGTAAGATAATGGGGCTATAAGGAATACTAGTTTCTTCCAGAATCAATGATGGCTTGCATCCGGTTTTGGGAGCCTATGGTAACCAAAAACAGACCCAACATTCGGGGTACGGTCGTGGGGGGGGACGGTTATGGGACTTCTTGTAGTTTATTTAGTTTAGAGGGGGAGGGGGGTCGTTTCCTGTTTTGGAAACCAGTGATACTCTAAAACGCCCCCATATTTTTCGAGTACAATTGGGGGTTGTAATGGGATCTTAGTAGTTACTTAAGTATCGGCGGCACCCAAAAATGCCCTCAACATTCGGGGACTAAAATAATAGTTCATAAAGTCCATGCCCCGTTACTTCATAAATTTATACAGAACTGTTTTTATACGAAACGCCCTTCTACAATAATGTTTTATACGAATTGTCCTTATACTAAAATTTGTTTTACACGAAGTTACCTATTACCGATCAGAGCATATCGCCACCAGTACTCTACTCTGAGTAGTAAGGATCTCTTTAAATATATTATATTACACCCCAGCCCACGGGTTACGCTAGTGAACAGGAATTACACAAGGGATTTCAAAACCTATAGCTACTGCTTGAGTATAAAAGGTCATTTTTAATATCATATTTTACACAGCTGCCCTCGGGTTTTCCAAGAGCACCGCACTTGTTAAAAAGTTGGTTATTAGCCATCACTTCATTGAGCATTAATGATCCCTGCTTATAGTCTATAATTGAACCTCGGCCGACGGGTTGTGCAAGTGAGCTTGTGCTTAGAAATCCCATCACTCAATATCTCAAAATTCATATGAAAGAGCAAATTGATACATTCAAGACATTCTTATGATGTGACAACAAAAAAAAGTAAGTTTAACGATAGATAGTGATCGTTCAGTATGTCAAGAATTACTGCTTTCACTCTGGTATTAGACAAACTTCATACCAAGCAATGTATAGCCATTCGATAAGGGTCGGACATGATAGCTTATATTTATCCAAAGAGTCTGATATAGCCACAGAGTAGCTTCTATTAGAGATGTGAGGAAATATAGTCTTGGATAGGCTCGAAGGAGAGGGCATAGTGAAAACATCAGTAGAGGACAAGAAATGGGTATTCTGTCAAGAATCTGTTTATGGATAACAAAGTTGTTCCATCTGCTTCCTTAAATGATACGCTTCAGAACTTTCCAGCCTTGACATGGAAAAAAAAATGATAGGACATATCTGAAGATATCACATTGACAATCTGCTCAACTTTGTCAAGTGCAGCAGGGAATAGCTAATCAAAAACATGAGGAACAAGGAAATAGGATGATGCAACACTCCTCATGGTAGTTTAACGAGACTAAGATAGGACAGTGCGTCAAAGTTTTAAGTATTGACCGTGGAAAGTCCGATCCTCACAACGTCTTCGCTGCTGTGATTCCTGTAGCTGAAAACAAATAGATTAAAGACAAAGAAAAATGTCTTAAAACAGCTCAATGTAAGAAAGCAGTTTGAGCCTTGCAGGGAGTTATTCCTCAGTGTTGATGAAGTTCCAATAGAGAATGATATTGCTGCTGACCACGAAAATTCTTTAAGTGGTGCAATTACACAGACTTGAAATAAATAAGTTCAAAAAAGGACACCTTTGTAATAGCAAATGCCATAAAAGTATAACATGCAGCCAAAGTACTTTATTTGGCAAATGTTTTTATGTAAAGGATATATTAGGTAAAAATAAAGAGGTAAAATATTGGCTAAGTTTAAAGTTTGAGTATGTCTATTATGAAGAAAATAACAAAATTGATATGAAATGTACAACCGTGTTGTTTGAATATTATAAAGTAGGATTAACAATTCTGTTTTAAATTTTTAATAGATCTTTACTTGTTGCTGTAGTCATCCTGATATACCCACATATTAACACGTTCATTCTGATTGCCCGCCTGTTTGGCCTACATTTCTTTATTAAAAACACATGAACTGTCCGGTTGCAAAGGAGCTGCATCATGGTCATAAACCACCACCAAAGTTACAAGACCCATAGGTTGAGGTGTATTATAGGATATTGAAAGGGTGCTTGATCGTCAAGACACAGTGGCAGTGGCTATTGATTCCCATTTTTGAAAGGGGATAGCGGCTGCGATAATTTTTGATCTCCCTTGTGGACATGCGGTTCACTTGTGTAATCCGTGAGCCGGGGTGTTTCATAATATGTTAGTAGAGGTCCCTGATACTAATAATAGTGGTGGCAGTTAGATTTGATTCACCATAGATACTAACTATCCACCTGCACAACCTGTTGGCCAAGGTATATTTTGCAAAATGAAATTGAATCTTTCATGACAATTTCTTATAATGCAATAGTCTGATTGCGTGAATGGTACCAAAGAATGCAAACGGCACCAAAGAATGTAAATATCTCTCAAAAAATACTTTGTCTCATAGATTCAGGAATTATTAATAACGGACTAAAATTTAATTGATTTTGAATATTTTACATTTTAACTTCAAAAAATGCTATTTTGCAATTTATAGTTATAACTCTACACTTTTCTAAGTCTGAGCCCTCCATTCTGGATGCTGACCGCCTTTGAAACCCCAGTGGGAAGTCAAATTGGCTCATATAAGTAAAAGATGTAGTTATACTCTCGAGGTCATATCAGAAAACAGTGAATTAACGTTTGGTTATGAGCACACTACGTCACCCAATGGTATATTGGACAACCGGTGAGCAAGAAAAGTTTATAAAGGCTCGAATAAGGATTCCTTTTCCAATTATAATGCTTTGGCGGTGCCACACAGACATTTAATTATTAATTAAATTTTATATGCTTTAAGAAAATTTTTGTGTTATGAGTTTGTTGTAAGACCATGGAGGGTATGTTGCACAAACCATTAGTAACAGTAAGTTATTAGTTTTTGTCAGAGCTTTGTCAGTGTCATATTATTATCTTAGTGATACATCGTCATTGTTTGGTCGTGGTTATCTTTTATTTTGTCTTCGTCTCGTCATCGTTGGATTTTCGTCTTTTTAAGAGTTTTGTCTTTGTCAGTTTGTTTTCGTCTCTGTCAGAATTTTGTGTTCCTCAGGTTTCGTCTTATTCAGTTTCGTCTTTGTCTCTTCTATGTCATTTTTTTTCTTCAGATTTTCGTCTTCGTTTCGTTTTTTTCATCAAAAAAAGTTTCGTCGACTAAATGATTTCGTCTCGTTAGGCTTGACAAAGTTAACACTGCTACAGATACTTTTAGCATCTCCATCCGGATGGCTTATAACATACAGAAACCTATTACATCCCTATAAAGTACTATTCAGTATTTTACCTGATGTATAAATGCAATACTTTTACTAATCTACCTATCTTTTATTGAATTACCTTTTTGTGGAGGTACACATCTGTGTTAAAATAGTGGCTTTTAGAGCTCAAGACAATATTGTCACCTTTTATCTTTAGTGTCTAGTGTCTTCTTTACTCGTCACTGCCACCTCATCCAGGTAACGAATCTTAATAGTAATATTATTCTAATTCAGTTAATTGTAATACACCACAATTGGTGAAAAGGATGGAAAAACTCCTACCCAATTGGAAGCTCGCTGAGCTCTGTGAGGTGTGTCATGGAATTGGAGTAGGATGTAAAGGAACTGGAAGGAAAGAGAAAGGCCGAGTTGTTAACAATTATTCGAGAATTCCTCTCTCAATGTAGGTGTGATCCACAGAGCTTCAATTTTGCGACTGTTGGTCCTACAATACCTTGTACAAGTGATAAAGAGCTGTTCCTGATGTCCGCGGGGCATCTAAGGGTGATCCTATGTGTAAGAATGTAACATATATGCCTCACTTATGGGGAAATGTCTGCCATGAAAAAGAAAGCCTTGTTGTTACACTGTGCTGGAGCGAGAGTGCAAAAATGGTTCAAGGCCCTCATCATGCTTTTGGAGATGGAGGAAGATGAGTGGGAAGCAGCAATTAGAGAAATGTGGAAGTCCCTCTGTAATGCTGAGTCAGTCATGTTTGGGCGGTTTAGGATAAAGAAATAAAACAGGCAATTGCCCCATTGATGACTTCATCACTTGGCTCAGAGGCCAAACTAAGTTTGCAAAATTCATATGCAAGGGGTGTTCTAAAGTACACTTTTAACCCCAAACTTCGTCCAAATGTATCTGAAAAAGGTTCCTCTATTCTTGAGGAAGTACTTTAAATAGCCAGGCAATAGAAACTTCCATTAATCACTCCAAAGAGATGGAGACAAAGGACAGTGTGTAACGCTTGGAGTACAAGGTACCTAAAGGTTTACACATGCTCTTCAAGAAGAAGTCTGTATATAAGTCAAGCTCTATACCTTAAGAACGAAAGTGTTGTTTTTGCAACGGTAGACATGTTTTTATTAAGTCATAGTGTCGTGCAACCGACGTCATTGTAAGAGGTGTGGCAAAACAGGTCACATTGCCATGTGCTGTAAGTCTCCTAAGTCGTCGTAGTCATCAATCTCATGCCAAGTATTGACGGTAGAGGATAAGAGGGCGTATACATATTTCTATGTTGATGGTCAAAAGATTAAGTTTTTACTGGATTTGGGGTCCAATATAAATATTCTTCCGAGTCAATACGTTACTGGAAGAAAATTGGCGGAAACCAGATGGCCTATTCAGGTATTTGTGGGTAGAGAGATACACACTATTGGTTCCATCTACCTAAACATGTCAACTGATGGTGCAAATCCCTTGGCAAGACGCTTCGTGATTACAGAGGTGGGTCAACCAATACTGGGGTCTCCTGACTGCCTGAGTTTTCGGTTTGTATTTGGGTTTGAACCCAACCACCCTAATGTATGCCGTGCCCTACAAGAAGACATGGATGGAGAAGACTATCTATGAAAGGAGTACAAGGCTATTTTTGAAGAATCGTGTTTTTAAATGAAAAACATAAATGTGAGTGTGCACCGTAACGAGAGCGCACGCCCGCGTTCCATCCGCACGCACGACCTCCCTCTCGCCCCGTGTGAGCATGAGTTGAGTCTTCTGAGTGGGTGTCTCCTATGGTCGCTGTGTTAAGTCTAATGGCAAAGTGCATATTTGTGCTGACTTCACACAGACGATCTCTCCCCTCCTGGATAGGCATTTCTACCCTATCCTTTCGTGGATAAATTATTTGTGAGTCTTGCCGGGTCTAGCTATTTTTTGAAGTTGGACTTGGTCCACTGCTATGAGCAATACGCATTATACGATGAGTCAAAGATATGTTTGGTTATTAACACCCCATTAGGGCTCTTCAGATACTATGGGCTACCATATGGACTCGCATTGGATCCTGCTATTGTGCAGGCTGCTCAAGAGAAGCTTATTTAGTGACATCCCAAGGGTGAAGGTCGACATTGATGACGTCTTCATCTTTTCAAAGTGAGGAGATGAACACTTTATGACGTTGGGAAGTGTATTGTCGGTTTGTCAAGGGCGGTGCTCGTCTGAAAGCACAGAAGTGTAGCATACTGAAGAACCAAACTGATGTGTTTGGGTTTTATGGTGTCAAAGTAAGGCTGGTGGCTAGATCCGGAACTTATTTGTCTCGTCTTGAATTTCCCTATACCTGTTCCTGTGTATCGTTCAAAACTACACTCATTTCGTTCCCAACCTCTCTACTGAGAAGGCTTCATTTCATGAATCGTCGAAGTAATGTGCAAACTTTGAGTGGACGAAGGAGATGCAAGTGCTGTTTTAATCATATTAAAAATGCAGTCTCTAATTGGACATATTCTTATGCACTATGATATGTCTCAACCGTTGGTCTTGTCAAAGGATGCTTCCCCTGTTGGTCTGGAAGCCGTCCTCTTGCAGAAGGAAGGTGAAATGGAACACCCAGTGGCTTTTGCATCAAGGAAACTTTCTTCACTTGAAGTGAACTATTCATAAATTGGTAAAGAAGTGACTGGCATTATATAAGGTTTAAAGAAGTTTGAACTGTATCTCCTGGGACGAAAATTCAGTGTTAGAACGGACCAAAAACCATTAAAATTCCTACTGGATCCTAGGAAGAAACTTCCTAGCGTCGTGTTGGCGAGACTGTCACATTATGTGATGACCTTATGGTCATTTGACTACATAATTGAACAAATGAAGAGGATAATTCACATGCAGATGCGTTGTCATGTCTCCCTATTGATGATCTATACAAGTGAAAGACCCTCCCGATGTAATGATGGTAAGAACCTTATCGTTGGTGAGTTATCTGGAGGCGACAATACTGGCGGGTTTTAAGAAGGATCACGAACTTACGAGAGCGATTGAGGCTGCTAAAACCGGAAATTGGTCTGCAGTGACTGCGATGGCTTATCTTTGTAAACGGGATAGTGTATCTCTAAAAAACAGTCTATGGATGTGAATGTATAGGCTAAATGTTTTGGAAAGCGCCTCCCGAAATGGATCCTTTGTCGACTGGTTCTACAGCTAGGAAAAATTGCCAACGAATCTTAATAGTAATATTATTCTATTTAAGTTAATTGTAATACACCACAATTAGTCTACCAATTGCTTTCTCATCAACTGTATTCTCCAGATCTGGCCCCCAGTGACTTTTTACTGTTTGTAGACCTCAAAATAATGCTTGCTGAACAAAAATCAGGAATAATGAAAAGGTAATCACCATAACTGATGCCCATTTTGAGAATAAAGAGATATAGCACGGCATCAGAAAATTAAATGACCGCTATAATCGTTGTATCACCCTCGGAGGTAACTAAATTGAATAAATAAATAAATTACAAATACTATTGTCGAAAATATTTTCTTAAAAATGAAACTATTTTGATATTAATTCGAATTATCGTATTATCAGATTGTCTGATTTAAAAACAAATAGATTTAAAAGACACAAACAATATTAATACATATTCATGAAGAAGGTTGCAACGTTTAAACGTCGCTATCAATTTGCTTTATAACAAGATCAGCTCAAATATCAAAGCAAATCCTAAAACACTTCTAATGGTATTCATAATAAAACAAGATTTATCTAAAATAATACATGTATTAATGAAAAATGTATTTTTGATCTCGGAAATAACATTATATTAAATGCTAATGTATGTGTGTGTGAGTCCTGAAATCAATTCTAAGCCAATCGATGGATTTTGCTGAAATTTTTCATGTAGGTTTATAAAGCTCAAAATATGATTCTAGTACGATTTTTTTGGGTCTTCAAGGTCATGGCACTTTTTTTGAGCAGATTATAATGTTTAGAAAATAAAAATAAGAATAAAACAAAGGATTTTTGACAATAATATGAAATTTGAGCGAACAACAGTGAGGAAGTACTAGAGGCTAAAGTACTTCCTCGCTTATCAGTCATAACGTTAGATATATTTTTTTTTTTTGCCAATCATAGAAAATTGTACGTTATAAAAAGAAAACAAGAATAACATTTATGTTTTATAAGATCCTCAAATGTTCAAGCTCCCACCATCCCGAACAAATTACAGGGACACCTCTGTAAGTGGCTGTGAATGGATCTAAACGACATATCGACACACAACTGACCCACAAATATTGGCTTCGTGACAACATTAGTGTCTTTACGAGTAATATTTAGTATTTGTATTTATATAATAGAGTTTGTATTTGTATCTTTTATGGGTGACTATAGCGTTGGACCTAGGAGCCCAAAGATTTGGATGGGTGCTTTTTTCGAACATGTTCAGGGTAAGACGAGGTGCCAATTTTGTGAGGTCATAAAAAGGAACGTATTCTATGGCCAAAACACAAAAATTGTTTTTAGAGCTCACGGAGACTAGCTTAATTATAAATCAAAAAGTGACTGGCGTCTCAAAAACCAACTATGCGAATAAAACTTTTTTGTAAATTTATTGTACATGATGTAATATTGACCATTGCCAATATGATTTCCCGCTCCCTCCTTGTCTGAGGAGAACTGGGTAACCCTTTCCTAGCTAAGAATAAAAACAAGGAATTTCATGCTGTAATATAGAAATTTACAATTGTGAGGAAATCTCTTGACAAATCCATAGGCACCTGAATAAATCTAATTCACATATTTAAAAACAATGGTCCCTCCTCAAGAATAATGGATTAAAAATAACTTTTGCGTGATGATGGTGTCATCAATATGGAATGTGTTTTTTTTTTTGTAAATTGGATCCCCACTTATGAATTGGTTTCGAAAAATCTGGTCAACATAATAATATGTAATGGGTTACACAATAATTGAGACCTCTCTTCAAAAGAGATATCATTGGGGAAGTGAGTTCTACTTTGGAAAAGTTGAGGACCAGGTTGATAAATTCTTTCTTCTTCCTATCCTAGTTTCTTTTCTGTCTTCCTCTCTTAATATCTCTATTTTGAATAAATTTGGAAAACTTTTTTATTCGTATAGTTGATCTTTGATTTATAACTCAACCCTTTATCTAGTCTCAAGACCTCCAAAAAACATTTTTATTGTTTCAGGTATAAAATAAGCTCCCCTTTTATGCCCCCCCTGAAATTTGTACCCCGTCTTAGTCTGACCAGGCTCAAAAAAGAAATAAAAAATATAAAAATATTGTAAAATTTCAGCGTTCTAAGTCCAACAGTGTGTGCAACCATAAAGGAGACACACACAACTGAAAAACGTTGCTTTGTTAATATAGAAGATAACCCCTTGACAAATCCTCAGTTGTACTATCTATTTTTCATGAACACAGTCACACGTAGTTACTCAATAATCAAATGGGCTCTCCTCAAGAATAAAGGATTAATAATAAAACTTTGAAAAAGAAATTTAATATGATGTGTTGAGCCAAGTTGTACTTTAGCTTGTTGCTAAACCTCATCTAAAGACACATTCATTTTTATATATAAAGTACCTCCTTTTTTTCTTTTTTAATATGAGTAGACATAAAGGCCTTAGAGAGTTTATTCATTTTTATACAATTTTCAATTGGTATATCAGCTGTTGACATTTGAGTTCGAATAAGAGTTAATATTATTACTAATTAATATTCAAATATTCATGATGAACTGGGTGTAAAGTATTAAGTAATTAATGGTCATTTGGATGCATCTAAACCACAAAGCACTGAATTTTCGATTCTTGACACCAGAATGTAAGAATATATTTTTCATATACGATATCGGAATGTTAGCTTTAGAAGAATGTTGAAAAATATCATTCTGAGATAGAAGAATAGACTTAAGAATTTCAATGAATGAGCTGTTGATGGAAGATAAGAATTATCACTGTTTCTCAGTGGGTCTTTCATTCTATTATTCTGTCTTTTTTTTTTCTCAACCGCAAGGTCTTTATTTATAAATATTTAGAGGTACAAAAGTAAAATTGTGTTTGTATAAAGAACATCATTTAACATTATAGTTAAAAATTAATTTTTTCTAAAAGACCTAAAACCTCAACCCAATCAAATAATCAAAGTAATAAATATGACATGGCGCATAATACATATACATAATCAAATACTGTTACCCAATGTACTGAACAGAAAAAAACCTAGCAAAACAACTCAAATATTTAAAACATTAAAAGAAAAATCCGACTCAATTTTTATTTTTTCCAATTCTTCTTATTTCGCCGAATAATCATCCTAAGAGTACATTAATACCGAAGTGATGTCGAAGGAAAATGTCTAATTAATTCGGTGGCATAACTCTACGACGAGTCCTATGATTGGGGAATCCTTAGGGATAAAGCGGTGTTTCTAGCTGAAGCCGATATTAAGATAGTCCTTAGATTTCTTCAGTCAATCGCCCTATCTTTTGTGAGCCGTCGAGCAATAAAAACTTTACAATTACTGACAATCAAACTAATTGCTTTTTCCTCATCTCAAATCTGCTTAATGTTAGACGGAATACCAAATAGCACAAATGCTCCCCAATATCTTGGCTCAAATGTAAAATATACTTTGAACTAAGTAGTACAAAATCCTTTATAATTTTCAAAAGTGGATAGGAAGCAAAAGCATGTTTGACATCGTTTTATATTCTTCCACAGTATTTACAATACAAAGAAAAATTAATCAACTTAATCGATATCTGAAAATAGGAGGTGAACTTCCGACCGTCATTGATACCATTTGGAGAACGCATAATCCTCCTCTCCCATGTTTAAGGAATATTTAAGCTCCTTATGTATTCCCTCGTGATAAGACACGTAACAAGAGATTTCAAAACTTCAAAATTAAATTTCAGATACCAAGGAGTAAGTGGAAGATACTACTTTGCTGATCTCGGTAAAAGGTAGTATACTTTTCCGGTATTCAGAATCGAATTGTAATCCGTATCATGAAATGTAAGAACGCCCTCGTTGATGGCAATTGTTTCCAGCTCTCTCAGTTGTCTTTGGAGGTTCTTAAAGAATGACTTTTTGTTTCCATTTTGGCAAATGACACCTATGGTCTATTGGAATCAAACACAGGTGATTTAACCATATAACTTTTTGTGCAGCTGCCCAGTCCCTGGGATGCAATGCATGCCACTGTATCGTTGGAATATTTCGTACCAAACATCAACATCTTATAGGCAGATGACTCAGTAATGAATCTCCTCCCTTCCGACTGAGGTTTGGACATTACTTGTGGCCTAAAGAGTTTAGCTTCACAAAGGATGATATGTAAGGTTGATTTATCTCCCATTCTATTCCCAAAATATTTACGCTTTCAACTACTTTACATCCTCCAATCATTATGGGAGATCTAGCCCACCATCCACCAATAGGAAGAATTGAAGTCTTTTCCCCGAAAATAGATAAAATTTATCAAAATAGGCGAGTAAAATGTCGATTCTTTTCATTGCTTGTCTGTCCAAATTTCCCTCTACCATCAATGTAAGGTCATCCTTAAATGTTTTTTACTTCTTATGGAAACACCAAAACCTCCACATTTCTGCATAAGTATACAACTCAATTGTTCCATTGCACCCAGAAACAGTAATGGAGATACGGGACATCCTTGTCGACAACTGTTCGCTAAGACTATATGGTTACACTTAATCCATCCATCACTATAGTTGAAATTCCATTGAATAGGAGAGCACGGATTAGATTAAAAAAATTCTTGGAAGATATTTCTTTACAGCACATAAGATAAAATTATGACTTTCATAGTCAAAAGCTTTGCTGATGTCATTGACAATGATTTCTACAATTTTTTTTCTCATTTTAACGGAATTAATAGTTGCTTGAATATTTCGGTAAATATCGGCAATATGTCGTTTAAAAAAACCATTTTTGTTTTGTATAGGTCTATTTGTTTAGCTAAAACACCTGCTAAGATTCTGCATGATTCATTAAGTATTGTCAAAGGCCTTCAATGACTATTGATGTCCCATTACCTTTTTTGGGGATGAGGGAAATCATACCTCGAGTAAAAGCTGAGGATTTTTTGATGGGACTCGTTTGTCCTTATTATAGAAGTATACGATGATTACGTATAATATCTAGACGAAAATATGTATTCTTAAACATACATCTTAAGCTTCGTGGTTAAGATACATTCAATACATGAATTACTTTATACTTTACACACAATTCAGTATTAATATTTGAATAATAATGAATAACCTTATAAACTTAGTTTTATAATAATATAAAAAGCTATTGTAAAAAGGACGCACTGTCCTCTATTTGTAAAACCTATTATCCACATCTTTTTAAGTTTTGTCTTGCCTTCATAGAAAACATGAAGTTCTCCAGATGTCCTTGCTTTGATAAATTAGTTATGAACTTTATTGTGAAAAAAAAAACAAAAAGTAACTTGACTTAATCCCCCACTAATTAGCTTAGATTTCTTGAGTGTCTGTAAGGAGTGGGCTGGAAGAGCTATAGCCCTCTACCAGTCCCAAATTAGAGAATTTTTTCTTTTTACTAAATTTTTTTTCGGTCAATATGAAAAAAAAATTATTTCTATTTTTGCGATTTTTTTTTTCATCCTGATCGAAAAAAATTCGGCCAAATTATGCAGCAAAACATATATTATATATTGTTTTATCTATATTTTCGTAAGCTTTCAATGATCTTAACAAGCATGTATCTGGGACCAGGAGGTCTAATTTTAATTTTTTTATCATTGTCTCCACCTAAAAATAAAATTTATAGTTATATGAGCTCCAATAATCATCTCTAACAGTTTCTTCTGATAGCTCACTATGATAATATTGTAATAAATCTACCATTCCCGAAACTGATAGGTTATTTTGTACTTATGATTGTTAGGAGTCTATTTTGGAGAAATCTATATTTTACTACTCATTTTTTAATTTTTGAAAGAGAAAAATGCTTGGACTTGTTGTTACATGTTTGATTTTCAGATCCAGAGCACTTTTATCAATCAATTCATGAAGATGATGGCGACAAGTAAATAAAAGTATTTCTCTTTCAAATTTTTACTCTAGTAGCATATCGGTACCATAAATACGAACATTAGTTGAAGCTGTGGTATCGTCAGATATGAATATTATATGTCCTCGAAAGCGGAAGCGGGGTTTTACAGTTGGTAATCCTCATAATACTAGAAGCTGTCATCTTTATTTTTTTCATTCTTGAGGACAAAACATATCAAAATCCATGATCATTAATCATATATAAATAAGTAACCTGTAACTACGAACTACGTATTGATTATTTTCATAAGCTTTATAACGTGTAAAGTTGCTTCGTGATGAAGTTTGAGGTAAAGTATTGACTTGAGATTTGGTTTTGTAAGTACAATAACTAATTACGTTTATTGTGTTTGAATAATAAAGTTGTCTACTAAAATCATCAAAATGTTTATTTCAAAAAATTTAAATTTCTGAATCGCTGATAATGGTGGTAAAAATATTTGGAGTTATGACGATGATTCTAGATTTTTGGCATGCGATCTTTGTAATTATGGAACTATTGCTTTTCAAACAGCTTGTTTTTGTGCTTTTGCGGTTGAATTATCTAACCTTGTAACATCAATAATTTATTCTTTTTTCCATATATAATGAAAATGGGTAAACAATCAAAAAGTTTGAATACAATCCAAATTACAAATGACACACCAGACCTTGATGAGAACTTTAAAAATTACACAATTTAACACATGTTGAAACATAGATTACGGGTCTCCAATTCATGTGAAATTCATTTTTGAAATTGTTTAGATATACATCAGAAAAAATTCAAACAGATTGTAAATTATTTCGGACCTCCTAGTCTGTAATTGCCTTTCAAAGTAAAAAAGTCAAACAAGGTTACAACATTTCTTTAATTTGAAATTTATAATGTAGTATGTGAAACCATACTGTCTTCAAATATACTTTGACTTATTGGAATACAATTATGATGAATAAAAACTATTATTTATCAATTCTGAAAGATAAACTCAACATATTCACTTTAAATAGAGTAGGGTGGATCAGGGAAAGTTGAAACACCTTTGACCAAGTAACTTTAAATTAGACAGACCAAAGTATTACACAACAGACACATATCTATTTAATAAAAGTCTAACGAGTTAAAATACATTTATGATGAGTACTTTTTGTGTAATCTTTATTTGAATGGAAATTTATCGGTCCACCTCAAGTCATCGAATTGGCTTTAAGCTCTCGTCTTCACAAATGATCCTTGTCTTCGATATTTTTTTTTATTTTTGAGTAACTCAATTTGAATAGGGGGGGGGAAATTTGAGTATGCATTTCAAATTTTTGAGAAAAAAAAATATATTATTGGTCTTTGGACACCCTAATATAAATAATTAATATGACCAGCTCCCATAGCGTTTATTTTTAAAGTTTTCATTTCGGGTTTGACAGTCGAGGGAGAGAGTGGATAAAAAAGTAAGTTGTGCTTAACTCCGTAGTTTTTCTTCATCCCGTCTTTATTTTCGATTGTTTTAGGTAATTAACAAATAATATCTACAGGAGAAAGAGAAAAACCCATTTTATCAAGAAGAAAGATATATTACAGTGAAAACAGTATCTCAAAAGGATTAAATTCTATCATTGGCTTCCGAAAATTGTAAATAAGTGACACGAGTCAATAATTAATAAATATCAAGCGATAATAATTAATTACATTGGAATCACTACAATATCCCAATATAAAATTAAATCAGGAATACTTTTTTTTCTTGTATTGTGGCCTTAATTATTACAATCTATAAATCTCATTAACAGAGCTTTTGTGGAGTACAGTGCATATTTTCAAAAATTTCTATAATAATTTTTTTGCCGTTGTAATTTCGTCTTCCCATCTTGTGGAAATAAATAATTACTTTTACTGCAAAATTCGACGGCATTAAACATAACTTTTGAAAGGAAATAATCATGTGCTTCAAATACGAGCATAAATTAACTAAACAATTAATTATCATCAGCCATTATGGTAAAAATAACGAAGAATTGCAAAATTACATCGAAACATTTTCATATAAAATTAAGGCTGGCAGTAGAAAACCTATTGATATCGATGAAAAAATACAAATATACAGAGTATCTAATTTCATTTGGAGAATAGTTATTGAAATTGAAACAATACCTGGTCAGCGCAACAGTTTATCCAATGAAATATTTCAAACTGCAATTCACACAGTTAAGACTTATATCCTACATATAAAGCACGTTAAGTTTGTATTACTCATAAAAATAAATTATGATCCCATTAAAAGGATATTCAGATGGTATCGTCAACTTGATGTGAATTTTTTTTTGAGTTGCATACATTTTTTAGAGAGTGAAAAAAAAATTAGATCCTTATTCAAAATGAAGAATAGGTCCTTAAGTGAATTGAAAGAAATTTTCCCATTCAACTCTTGTTTACAAAACGTTAAAGATGATTCATAAAATTTTTTGTGAATAATTTATCATATAGATATCACAGACAAAGATGAACTTACAAGAATATAAAATGTAATTTGTTAAATCATCGGAATTATAGCCTTAGCATAATGAAATGTTTTCGACAAAAAATGTTACGTTAAATTGGTCTGTGCATCAGAAAAGGATCTTATTTATGTTGATGAAACTGGGACAAATTATATCTTAAATTCATTTTTGGATGCCATGGATAGAACTGGACTCAAAAGACCAACAGATATCATGTACTTGACTATAATTCATCTTTATCAAATATTACAAAATAAATATTATAGGAAACACATTATTGAAATTTAAGAATTCTAGACATGTATGTCCTGTTACTGTAAATACTTTAATTAAAAAAGAACATTTGTATTAGATAATGACAGAAAAATGTCAAACAATCCCAAACTTAATAACTTTTTAGATAAAATATCTTGTTCAATATGTACAATTTGTTTGTAATTTACTTTCATATGAAATGAACAGCCCGAATCATTCTGTTAGAAAAAGACATAATTTATCCGATAAAAGTAAGTCTACTAAATGAGTTAATAAGATTCGATCATTAAATTCATAAATTTTGATTGAGTTCCTATTTATAAATACATAAATATCCCAAGTAAAGATGTAAAAAATCTATTTTTTTACTTTAATTTTTTCTACCAGTTTCATATAAATCATACAATTTCATAAATCATGTAACTATTAATAGTTATGTTCCCTGGGTAACTACTGCAAAAACTCGGACACTCTTTTTAAGCAGCATTTTATACAATTTTGGTAATAATAAAACAATGCTTCATTTAGACTAAAATTGGAGCCCCCTCCGCTAGTAATAAATAGAATTAAAGTACAAAAGTATTGTCTCATTTTATGTATAAATGGCGCCTCTGTTATATGTTATTGAAATTTTGGTTAAACCTGAACCACTGAGCCATTGTTAAGATAAAGGAAGTAGCTTGGACGTTAGATTGGTGCCCCATAATTGACATTGACATGAAACATTTCTTTCACGCTTGCTCTACATGTCAGGAGAATATGACTAAGTGAGATTATTATCTACATTAAATAAAGGAAGGCGATTATGCCGATCGACGAGCTTTATCATATACGAATTTTCCGAGTGTGAGTAATCCCTTTCCCACACTTTCCCAATACAAATTTTTCATAGGTGAGTTTTTCTAGATCCTGCCATCCTTACTCTCTCCTTCTCTCTCATAATAATCAGAGTGGAAAATAACGGTATCCACCGGCATGCTAAAAAAAAAAGAAACCAAAAATCAATGTGGTGCCCCTGACAATTGAAAAATGTTTGGGAGAAGAGCAGCTTATCTGTCATGACGTATACTGTGAACAGTGAATTAGCTTCTCAATTATAAAATTTGTCTTGAATAGACAAATACGATAGCAATTGGAATGGATGAAGTGTTAATCACTTAATTATTTGTTATCAATTATCATTAGAATTTCCTCTTTATTATGAGCGAAAATGCATCTGTAAATGGATATGGTGAGGCAAATCAATTGAAAGATTCGAAGAGTTAATCAAAGGTCAAGTCGTAGAGAGAGCTGGAGGAAATGAGAGATGTAAGCGAGGAAAACTGTACAGCTCAATACATTTGGAGCAACCTGGAATTAGAATAGAGAGATGAGAACGATGTTCTTCGTCTCTTCATAAATCATCTTTCTTATTTGAAGAGTAGGAAGCAGGCTGCATTACGAAGTCACTCAAGGAACTTGAATCACCAGAGTTATATATCTAGAACTGTGAATTCATACACCCAATTGATCTCAAGCAAAATTATGAAAACTATAACAAGTGACTTATAGACTCCTTCAACGAATTTTTGAGTATATTTTCATATTATGATACAATGACATTTGAATAATTAACTTTATTTGTAATGATAGTATTCAGTGATATTTATTAAAGAATGTTAAAAATACAACTTTATATATTCAATTCAGAATGAGATTCTGGCTCTCACTTAATTAATATGTATAACCAATATTAATTCCTTTGTCAATGTTTTATTCCAATAATTAATTTATTCATTTTAATAAATGTAAATATATATTGAAAGACTAGAAAAACGGCTCTAATTTTTTTACCCGACACTAATAATCTAATTTGGTTAATTGTGATACGTATGTATGGAGTTGGTTCCAGGCCCTCCAAGATATCAGGCGCCTTATATTTATCTTAACGGTATTGTATTTTTAAATTGACCTAATTCAATATCTAAGATACTTTTTAGAAATAGTTATCATAAATCTTGATGATATTCAAAAACTATTTTATAAATATTTGGGTATAATGTCACAATATATAATAACATTCCTCCATAAATAATCAACTAATACATATAATTGAAGACACATTTAAATTATATATATTTTTTTCTATTTTATTCAATTGTATTCTATTTTTGTATACATATACGTCAAGATAATACTAGCTTTTTTTTTTCTATAATAACTGTAAAAACAAATTAAAATATGTTAACTAAATTTCGTAAAATAAAACTTTTAATAAAAAAAGTCATAAAGAAATGCAATGAGGGTAGACAAAACACGATAAATTATAAATTCCTTCCCATCGGAACAATTCTTAACATTTAGCTCACGCAACCTTTATAATTATAATAAATAATAATTATAATAGTTTATGTATGCCTATTTAAAGTTAATCATCGACAACCCCCGAAGAAGGTCTACGTCCCTCCTCATGACACTTTTAAATTAGATTTGATCCGAATTATTTGTACTAGCATTTTGTTTTGTTTTTAATAATAAATTATTTTCATACATATATACCTATAAGATAATATTAAATATTTAAAAAAAATGTAAATTCCAAGATTTTGCTTTCAGAGATTTTAATTTTTCGTTGGGATTATATTACTTCTTGCAATCTTTGATTAAAATTTTTATTAACCCATTTCATTGGTACAATATAATCTGATGTTATGGTTGTTCGTCCATCCATGAGTCTTTTCCAATATGAATAATCCATCTTGTCTACATTTTAATGGTATTTGATAACCGATAATTAAGTGATAGCACTTATTCCATCAGAATTGCTGTCATATTTGTTTATTTTTCTTTAATCCTATATTTATTAATATTACTTGTTTTGTCTCTAGTTCCAACTCATTAGTCATTACATAAGTGAGATTATTATTAAAATTGATATAAGGAAAATGAGTTTCCCCTACGAATTTTCCAAGTGCAAGTAATCCAAGGGCAAACTTTCGCAATACAAAAGATGGTGTATAGAGATAGGAAGAGAGAATCACAGATGTACAGAAATAGGGGGGATCTTGTAACCCAAACAACATAAGTGTTATTGCAACCAAATTACCGTCAAGTCATTCTCAAAAATTTGTTAACAACCATAATATAATTAAGGTAAAGTTTATATTCACTGGGGAATTCAGTTTCATTGTTCAAAAAAATAGGTGAGTCTCAACTCAAACAAATGGAGTCCTAGTAGAAGTGCAGAGGTGACCAAGAAAATAAGAACACAGGCTCCCCAAAAATGTATTAAGTATTCGGAAGAATACATTTTAATTGGATTCACGTTCACAAACTCTAGTCCTCTCATGGCGTTGTATTTTTTCTGTGGGGAGCAGTCTCAAAACAAAACCTCTATTTCATGTTGGTAGGGAACCAAAGATTTTCAAAAAAAAACAAAAAACTATCGGAATTCAGGTCATCTCAAGACACATTTGGGAAAGCCTCCACAATATCAGTCAAAGCCTGGATGCTTCTTATGCCGTGTTTTTGCTAATTCCTAAATCAAAGAAACCGTTTACTATAGGTTGCTGCTAATTCCCGCTGCTGTTCTGGTGGCTGAGACAATGCTAGACAAAAACGCCGTGGAAAAATTCAGAACTGTGCCTCTGTCAAAAGAGTCCGTTTGCCGCTGGGTATAAAAGATGGGAACAGATGTTGTCGATCAAGTTGACCAAAACTAAGCAACTCCTTCTCCCTCCAGCTGGATGAATCTACCACAGTTGTGGAAACACACAACTTGTTGCTTTTGTCATATACGTTGATACTGATGACATTTATAAGTACATACTTTTCTGTAAAACTCTCGATGGGAGATCAACAGGAAATATTTTTTTTATGTTGCTAATATCTTTTTCTGGGGGAAATGGTCTCAGCTGGAAATCCTCCTGCAGCATCTGCACGGATGCAGCAGCTTCAATGACGTGTTCAAAGGATTCATGGCACGCATTAAGGAGGAAAATCCCAACATGAAGTGGACTCACTGTGTAATAAATAACATCATCAAAATGAAAAACTTTATCAAGTCGAAGCCATTTAATGCATGTCTTTTTCACTGGTTTTGTGATAATATGGTAGCTGAACACACACAACTGCTAATATATGTACTATTTCAACATAGAAAATCAAAAAGAATTATCCCAGATTTTGTGAACCTGTGAAAGTCTTAAGTATTGATTGACCAATAAACTCCTTAAATAAGGCGAAATACAGTCATGGATATCAAAATAAAATATTTAAGTAGTGTAACTTCAAGTCTAGTCTAAAGTCTTTGCCAACTAGTCCAAGTCCTTGAATTTTTTATCGAGTCCTCAGATTTATTTCTCACTTATTGCAGATATTTCAAGTCCATAGCTATTTTATTAGGGTCTATAGTTTTTAGGCTTTTTTTTAGTTCTATATAAATTAGCTTTACAGTCAAAATCGCGTCACAAGTCTGACAGTGAGATCAAGTCGAGTCGCAACGTCTTCAAAATATAAACTCAAGTCCAAGTTGAGTCAAAATCTTTAATTCTATCCACCATCTCTGTTATAATACATTTGTCAATTAATACTTTGGTCCTTCAAAGGTTCGAATCATGTGGGATACAAAGTTGAATTTTCTACGTTATCTTTCTCTTCAAATACTCAAAATATGAAATTTTAATATACCTCATCAAATATGAGATATGAATGATTTGTATCTATGTCAGTATTTTTAAACTTTCCATTACGAAAGTGACGTTGATATTACTTGAGAAGAGTTGAATTGATTTTTTTTTACTTTTGTAATGTTAAAATAATACATAGGGAAGGTGAGGTAAGTTGATACACGTTTTGGTTTTTATGTCCTCAAAAATTTCAGAACCATCTATTTTGGCTAATATTTTGCAGCTAGGTAGCCAAAAGTGTTACCTAACAAAATGTAATGATGCATATATATGATATTCTTTCTTATTTTTTCAATAATATAAAAATTGGTAAATGTATCAACTTACCTCAGGGCAAGGGTAAGCCGATACATGTTACGGGGCATGTATTTGAATGACTTATTAAGATAAAAAACAATTAAGAAAAATCAAATTGATATTCCATAATTATTCCATAATATACATCACACCCTGGTCAATAAATTCACTGTCATGGTTTAATGAAGAAAATAATAATTTTATTCATATTACATACCAAATACACAATATTTCACTTAGCTCATTGATAATACTCATAATTTAAATAATAAATAATCCTTTTTATTCATATTTTGGTGTTGTTTTTGTGGGAATAGAACATGATACTTTGGATCGTCTATTTTTTGAAAGGTTTTTGTGGGGCCATAGGTAGTGGGCATAATACTTTAGGAGATACTTCACTTATTGTTGACGATTTACCATTTTTTATTGAACTACGAGAATTTTCTGAAGAGATGGACGGCAAAGATACTTTACTCTTGGTTGGCATTTCACATTCAGTAATTTCAGAAGCTACGTAATCCGATTCTTCGAAAATATCATAGTTGAAGGGGAATATACCCGTGTTTCTAAAGCCTTATACAATGAATGCTTTTCAAAATTTTCCCATCGACCAACTTGCATATATTCAAATGTTATGTTACCTCACCTTCCCCTACTGTTCGTGCATGCAGAAGAGGAACATGTTAAATGTTGATTCATGTATAAACTTACTCCTTACAAAGTGTCTCAACTTGCCCCAAACCTATAGCATTCAGTTCAAAAGTCATCAAGAAGAAACGAAAAAAAAATGCTGGAATTTAATTATTCAAATCATTCACTAATGTCTAATGAACAATTCCAAAGGGTGAAAATTAGTAAGATAACCATTTAAGACATAGAACCAAAATCTGTAGTGACATCAAATATGCAAATTTGACAAATATATAAATTTTTATCCTTAAATCTTGTCCATTTTACTGAATCTTCTTATAAAATTAAATGAGAAATCATTATGTTAAAATTAACCAACTCTGAATTTTCTATAGCTCTCTCATATTCAGTGGTGTATCAACTTACCCGGGGGTGGGGGTAGTGACTTGCCCCACCTTTCCCTACAGGGCCGTTCAGGTAAATCTTGACCTTCTTTAACTCCATCCTAAATAATAAGGAAACCATTTAATTCTGTTATTTTAATGTGAAAGGTTTAGCTTTAAATTAGTTGTGCAACTTTTACTTCAAAACAAATACTTACGACGGAGGAGACCCGGAGGAACACCATCATCGAATTGGCTTGCGTGGAATACAGCCCAGCGCACATCAAGAATATGCTCGCGTATCCAAAGAGGGCATTCTACTACGTCTACAATCGCTGGAAGGATGAGGGACATATAAGAGAAAATCATACTAGTCCCGGAGTGATAAAAACTCATTACCAGATTCTTTGTAGGGATGAAATAGTTCTTAAAGATATCTCCTGCCTCTCCGATTAACAGCTCTTTCCATAAAGCTGTAAGTAAGCCGTACAATAGTCTCCAGGCCTATAGATACTAACCTGAGGAAGAAGTTATACCGACTCTACAATTGACATATTTTTAAAAACAAAATGAAGGTCACCCGGGCTGCCCACAAAAGAAAATTGCTGAATGCCTTGAAGTCTCAAGGTAACCGAATCAGTTTTCATTCAGATGAGAAATAATGGACTCTCGACAGACCCCACAAAATCCGGAAAGATATTACTCGAATTGCATATTATATTTCAATTGCATGTATTTAAAAATATCAACTTTTACATAATACTGTTCTCTATAATTCCTAAAATTGTAATTCAATTCTCTTGATGTGTAAAAAAGTTGTGCTCTTTTATTGAAATATCGTATTTTATTAGATCACAGATTTTGGTGTAGGAAATTCGAGTATATGAATATCTTCCCACGCTCTGCAGACAATAAATGAGAATTATTGAAGAAAAAAAAAAGGAGTTTAAAAATTAAGACAAAGTACCTTTATATTGTGCAGTAATAAAGATTAAAGGTACTAATGCCAGGTTGAAATTGATGTATGTCTCAGGAACAGATTAAATGGAAACTTTATACGATACTAGATAAATAAATGTTTTTATGTTCATTATAATTTATATTTGATCCATTACACCCCATTTGTAATTTTAAAGGCCATCTTGAGATGACTAATTTTCCAGTAAATTGTGCAATTAAACGAAGAAATGGATTAAAAAAATTAAACTGGGTCAAGTTAATCATACCAATATCTCTTATTACTCTTAGAAATTCGCAGTCTTATTACTTCTTCACGATTTTTAAATAAATTATATATATGTTTCTTAATATTAAAATATACATTTTATATGTGTGGCGATGACATAAAAGAAGGTTGGATTTTGTAGATAAAAGAGAAAAACTATAAATTAGAAATTAGCTATAATAATTGTGCAAAATGTTAGTCATAAGAATATTAGATCAAATTCTGTATATACTACAATACTTTTTACCTACATAGGATTATATAACTATGTATCAAATATGTGTGGCGATAACATAAAAGAAGGTTGGCATTTTTTAGATTAAACAGAGAAAAATGCAATATAAGTTTTATTCTTCAATAAAAAACCAAAGAAGAATTTGTGAAGAGCCAAATAAAATATTATACCTCTGAAAAACTGTTTAACAAGTTATTTAAATGAATGATATTTGTTTAAATTTTAATATTAACATATTATATACAAATTCAGTAAATTTAATGTTGCGGTATTAGAACTTTAAATCTAATTTTGATATCATGAATATAATCAATTTCAATTGGTGAGGCATGTTCATAACCAGCTAATCAATTTCTTCTTTTCGTTATTCTCGTAACGTGAATACTTATACACTTTTCTTTAAAAATAATTTTAATGTCATGACGTCTCAATACCTTTAATTATCAATTTTACCAAATAACCGATCTCGCTCTATAACTGTAGTACAATCCTCTTCTTGACCTCTTGATGAAGAAATGGACTGCATATGAATGACAAGGATTCTTTGTAACGGACCATACCTATTAGTAGTATTCCGTGATTCCTTCAAAATGCATTGAAACCTATGTTTTTTAAGTTTGAACAGTTGTGATTAATTGTGAAGGGGATGAATGATATATCATTTACGAGTCCCATCATGATTCTTATAAATGATGATGATTGTTGTAACTTGTAGGATTCAATCCAGAATTGAACTTGAGTCAGGGGAGAGTAAGTGATCCTGGAGAAGGGAGTTAGGGGCCCGACCAATTTGCTTATATTTATTGTTTATGTAGATTTGAATTGTGAAAAGAAAAGAAGATGATGAAATTGATGATTGTCGATGGATGAGAAGGAATATGAGTAATGACTGGATTTACTTGTATTTATCAAGGTATAAATAATATTACCGGATCGGGATTCTATTTCTACTCACTATTAAAGATTTATCATGACGCCATTTCTAATCCATAAACACCATAATTCATTCGTATCCGTCTCTCATCCATCACTCATCTCCAGTGCCAACTGCCACCTGTCAAGCCTCCCCCTACAGTCCTACACAAAAACTACCAACTAGTGTTGAAACATAAGCCGTATTACGTCACTAAATAAACCTCTTCAATATGGGAATGAAATGTAAGGGAATTAATTTACTGGGAAGGAAATTGCTAGGCATGAAATTACCGTTCATGGTACCATAGAGAGTATGACTTGGTGTCATATTTTCGAAAATACATTCAATGCTACTATCTCCTTGAATGAAATTGTATTTTGTTCTAGGAGAGAATAGGATTGTAATCTCTACTGGAAGAATTATTGATTCTCCTACTAGGACAGATTACGATCACGATCTCTACTAAAACAATCAACGATTCTACTGGATTTCAATATCAACTTCGACATATATATATATTATAACTACGAGGGATCAACAAGAAATTGTATTCTTGTTATTTTGGAAACAGAGCATATGTATAGAATAACTTATTACTTCTTTTATTTATCAAAAATTATACATTATGAAATAGCCATAACGTATCAAGCGAGAGGAGGGAATCGAAAGCTGATAACAAAATTCAGAAAGTATTTTTGTGTTAGCGAGGTAACGCCGTGTTATGGGAAGGGTCATCTTTTTTTATCAAGACCAATGGAAGAGAAAAGGAAAAGTTCATCTGTTGATTCTTATACTATTTTACTTCTTAAAATCACTTCATCCTAGTAATTTTCTTATTTTTTATCAGGCCTCAGAGGTATCATGACTTGGACTCATATTGGACTCGAAACATTGGGAATTTGACTCTGAAAAGTACGTGCTATACCCGTCTGAATATCCATGTGCATGCGTGACAGGAGATCGATTCGTGGGTGGATATTTGTATGTATATTAAGTTAATAATGAGATAATTACGATCTCAGAGCGGTGTAAAAGACATTTAACTCAGTATTTGTCCATTTCCGAAAAACTTTCCATCTGAATACTCACAGCGACAATAACTATATATTTTATCAAATATGAGATTTATTATTCGATCTTTAGAACATAGATTCTTAATTATCTCTGTTAAAAATAATTTTGTATGTTCAGTAAACCTTTCTTCCACAGTTAAACTAAATGAAAACTTCCTCCAGCGTCTGAAAAAATGATTAGAAATAGTTAAATGATATATAATATTCACGTATAAATAATTTTAGTTCCAGCTTATGGTAGAGAACTCTCCTGAAACAAACGATAGAGCTGGACTGGTGGCCATCCATAGAGAAGCAGCTGTAATTAAGTACGGAAAATACCATTTATATCAATCACCATTTATAGCAAACTTCAGTTGCTCCAAGGCAAACTTGTATTTGTCATGAGATGCATATGCTTCATAATTACACATAAATTGAATTTTTGAAATAGTATCCAGTGAGTCTTCCTCATCGTCTTCTTCCGCATTAATAAATTCTTTAAGATGAGACAATAGATTTAGGATGCAATCAATAGTATCCATTTTATTCTTTTTAACTATTTGCTTGAATTTTAAAAGTGGAAGCTTCTTGTCTTTAATATACGTACTAAATTTTAGTTCCCGGTCTATAACCAAGTTTAATTTTACAATAGATCCCTTGAGTTCATTATAACAAATGAATAATTTGTGTTATTCTGATATGATTAAGTAATCCAGATTAAATTATATTACTAGAATTTTTTTCAAAGAAGTCGTCATAATCTTGAAGTTTATTCGAGTCTTCAAATTCCACAATCTGATCATATAAAAAATCTGATCGTATAAAAAATCTGATTCCCTGGAATGCCTTGATTCTGCTGAAGAATAGCTGGTAGGGCTTGGCTTAAGAATACTTAATTGATAGTTTTGGGGATAAATTGGAAAGATTGAAGGAACAGCTTCTTGTTATAATTTTTTTTATAATCCCTCCAACATATGGAACGGCAGCAGATCTTTTTATATGATTCCCTATTAATGAAATCCTCCAATCTAAAATCAAGAGAGCAAATCCTTGAATATGTAGTTGGTGTCTAACTTTTTCGTTGAAACAGCCTTGCTCCAGAAATCTCTTGTTAGCTTATTCTGGGAAAACATATGTAAAGAAGTAGAAGAGATTTTTTAGTAGGAGGTAGCCTATTTTTGCAGCCAACAATAGAGCAATGATTTACAATTGTATCCTATAAATAATTGAATCATAAAAGAACGACGAAATTAGAATCCGCAATTTTATTTTATTTTATTGAATATATAATGGAAACTGGATCTCCGTCCTTATGTATTGTTTAAAATACAATTGCGCATTAATAGTAATAGCATGCCAATCTTTCACCTCCATTGGGATTGAAATGATAAAAGAATAATAAACATGTCCCTTCCTTTTAGCTTTATACTTCCTTGAACAGATCAATTATCAAAAAAAAAAAAAATATATATATACATATATTGAATAATTCTTTCAATAATTTGGAAGAATTGACCAGCTAAAAATTGATTTTGGGTCATTTTTTTCTCGCCCCTTTTTAGAAAAAAGGGTGCAGGGTACAATAGAAGTAACGACATACATTTATCCGATATTAATCTATTAAATAATAGTCCATTATAATAATGTTTAAATAATATATGTATTTATAATTAATATATATACATGATTCAGAAAAGAAATTCGAGAATTACTTTTAAGAAGTCTTAAAAGTCTTTTTGGAGGATATCCAACTTCCCGTCCGAGGTGAATGGTGACCGATCCAATGTACGTTAAATAATACCTGTGGGGGATTGCCTGGTTAACTTAAGGCTTAATGGAGTACGCCAACAATGTCAAAGATGTTTTCAGTTTGGCCAAGCTCAAAGTAATTGTATTAATAAAAGGCTCTAGATTTTTTAGTATAATCCGTTCTCCTGCAAAAGCTGTCATCTTTGCCTGAAGATCAACTGGGTGGGACTGTAGTTTTAAAAATAAGATTATTAATAAAGTAATTATTACAACTAGACTGATAGGGAGGGCGAACTAGAATCTGACCTTCCTCAGATAACTAGCTCTTTCCAATCCAGCATAATAGTGGAGCCTCTATAGGAGAATCATATTAGTATAATATCAAAGCACAATAAATAAAAAAACCAATTAGTTAGGAGACTCCTGACGCAAATCAAAATATTAACACTGTTAAAGATGCGAATGATCAAATGAAGAGGATGTAAACCAAAGTAAGACCTTAGTATCAACAACAGTTGAAAGATTTACCCCTAAAGAATTGAGTGAATCTGTCCTTGAAGATCAAATGGAAGCTGGGTTAGCATAGAAACCTACTAAAAAGCTAGTAAAGTAGTCCACTAGGCTCTAAAAAGTCCCAAAACTGTATTCAACCGGAAATTGACTGAAAAATCATTGACATAATCGAAACAGCAAAATGTGGTGTCAAAAATAGAAGTGACGTTTTTACTGAAGTTCAACATATGGTTGAACGAATAAAACGAGTATATTGACAAGGCCGGAGAACGACTTAAAATGATTAATATCCTTGAAAATATCCAAAGTAAAAATATAAATAAATACGAAAAAAAATATAAACTATAACAATTATACCGAGAAGCTGACCTATTCCATTAAGTAAAGTTCAAAATGAATAAAATTGATGATCTTTCTAAATCAAGATTATGGGTAACTTGTCTAAGTTGGCCCACACGTCATACTTTCTCTTTCTATCCCCAAATTGGAGACAGCCACGGAGGATAGTTGAAATTCAACTCTCGCAACCTTTTAATAATAAGGAATTAAATTTGGGACCTCAAGCGTAGGGAGGCGAAGTGAAGGGAAGAATATAATTGGCTGAGGAAGAGAGGAGACGTGAAGGGAAGCGAAGAATACATTGACGGACGAAAGGGATTTCGACTTTTCCGAGTTATTCGGTTAATTAAGCAAGATCTCAAAAACAATTGTTTCACTCGGAGAATCTCAGCTCCTTTAATAGAAAGATGTTTTATTGTGCAGGTAGGTACCTTTTCATATCAAGGTGATTTGTGACTTCTGATCTGACCCTATACATATATTCCTTCAGATCTTCCAAGGAATCATCGTATACTTCTACATATAAGAACTAAGGAGTTCAATAAAACGACAGAATAATCGACGAGATACCCAGTGAGGAACAGAGAGAGTTCTTGTCCTTCACCCACAGCTTCTTCTTTGAAATTATTAAAAGTCAACTTTACTTTGTCGCCTACTCTAAGAAAACAATTTTATTAATAAGGGTCACTCAGTGTCCTGGATGTATATAGGGCACTTATCTCCTTCACATTTATATCAATCCCATTTATAAGTTGGAATTCGTGATATACGGTCTATACGGATAATTACATAAGCTGGATACTTCAAGCATACACCTGATTGCTTTATTACTACTGAGTAACTTGTCATTGGAAAACAAGGGGAACATGACTCTAGACTGGTAAAGATAATGTGCTTCTCTTTTCTTGATATTCTGCTCTGCACTGTATATTCTATTCTGCTATTACACATAAATAGTTATTCGGAACTGTTAATGTGTTTCAAACTTATTGAGCTGGGAATCCTTCTTTTAACAGCCAAATTGCTTGTCAGTTGTCATCTTATTAGAATAGTACTCTTGCAATGATCTAGGATCTCATAACAAATAAATAAATTATCAAATGTTTTCCTTACTAGATAATTAGAAGTTGTTTTACTCAAAAGAATAGTTAAAATGTAGCAAAATAATAATATGATTGTTTTAGTATTAGTTGAAAAAATAATAAAGTGTCAATAATATTCTTCAAAATTTACATTCCCTATTTATGAGTTCTCCGTTATTTTATTTTTTTATCTTATTGATTAATTCAGTTTTATTTTGATATGCAAATGCTATTGTGTCATTGTGATTGTTGTCAGGCGAGTAGAAATTTCAAAATCCTTCCTACTATTAGTTGTATAACGATTATTCGTCTGTATTACAAACTATTGCAAGCAATAGAAATCTTTAGAAAATTTGATTTCCCGAGTATTATTAAAATATTTACTGCAATATGTCTCTCTTTCTGGAGAGAAAAGGAACAATCACAAGGCAACAGAGGCTTATTCAATGCATCATCTTTAGTTATATTAGCAAGATAAACTCTATATCAACATAAATAACAAATGAAGATCTAGTTTTATTTTTTTTTCACATGAACGTTTTATATTAAGAAAAAATAATATCCAACTATTTTTAATATATAATTGATTTCTTCGCTTCAATGGTTGTTTTATTATTATAAAACTATACCTAATACTACGATGATGGTATATATGCCCTATCTAAAAAATATTCACAAATGATTAGATGCGGTTGTTCAAACTTAGAACTACATGGCAACTAATGGTAATAGCTGTCTACCGTATTATATTCAAAAACGTAGATATATCTATTGTTCACCTATTTTTTTATTATTGAATCATACCTACAAGGTCAAAGCATTATTATAAAATTTAATTCTTCCTTTATATATTGCCAAGCCCAGTTTGTAAGTAGAAATTTCATATTTTGAGTTAGATTTGAGAATTTATTACTAAATATTTTTGTAGTAACATTATGTAAATTAAACCGTATTAAAGCCAATCCTACTAAAGTAACCTAGTCCTAACTTGTCTTGTCACAAAGTCGGATCAAAGTGAAGATCGCTTAATGCATGCACCAACTTCTATTGTGCCTCTTTGCACAACAATAACATTTGTAAAGGTGGAATTAAATAACGTTACAACCAAATATATTAGTACCCTGCCTAATATTTTGAAGTGGCCCATCCAATGTTTTAATATAATGCTTATGAACCATAGTTAATGCAAAATATTACCAAAGTATTAAAACGCCTTTTCGAGTTAGTTCTGCAATGTCGCTATTTGTTTTTATTGAACAAGTTGAACTTTCATCAATGTTGATTGGAATCTGTTCGACCACCATTCCTAAGGTTTGCTGCAATCCCAGACAAATCAACTGGCTAATGAAATACCTTCACTTTTTTAATAGTAGAGTGTTGTACAAAAATATTACTAACTAAAAGTAATCTTAAAATAGTTTGACTAGCTAATTTTTTATTTCTTTTTTTTAATGTTCGTGAATACCCTGAAGAAAATTGATGAAAAAAATACTCATATATTTATGTCCTGTGAAAGGTTGGTTCACTAGTGAGCGCAAAGTAGTTTGTAGTTAGTTTATATTTAATAAAACATGATCGCCCAAGGTCCATGAGGATACCCAAGTTTATCGAGGCAACGAGGTCGAAGATCAACTCTAAACAGAAGGGTTCAATAAGAAAAAAGGCTCATAAGGTGGGTGTGTCTCGAAAAATCCCGTGCAAAGTGGTAAGGAAGAACCTGAGGATGAAGTATTATCGTCTACAAAAGTGGGAGCTTCTCAGCGAGGCCACAATGGACAAGATGCTTACCCGGGCGAAGTTGCAGCTGAAATTCCTAAATGCTTGTACGCAAGTGTCAATCATTTGGACTGACGAGAAGATCTTCAACGTGGAGCTGGCTTACAACAGCCACAGCGATCGGTTGCAGGATCGGAGTATTGATAACATACCGCTAAATAAAAAACTGGCCTTGGGTGATGGTTTTTGAGGGGGAGGCGTCACCACCTGCAGGATAAAGCCGCCCTTGAACTTTATTCCAGAGGGGGTGAAGGTCAATCCACCTGTATACCTGGACATGTTACAGTCCCGAGTACCTCCCCAGATCCACGAACTGCACTGGGAAGGGTTTTACTGTTTCCAGCAGGACGGAGCACCTGTTCTTCACATACTGTAAAGTCCGTGTAATAGTGAAGCCAACCCACTTGTGAGCATTTTTGGAGCAAGGACATGTGCCCCTTCTTCACGAGGTCTTAACGTAATGGACTTCTCCGTATAATCCATTCTTGAGAGGGAAGTTAGTGTTACTTTCTACTGCAGTGTCCAGGACTTGCAAGCGACCATAGAGTCTGCATGGGATAACTTGTCGGAGGAGGCCATTGGTACGGCGTGTAAAGCAGTTCTGAAGCGTCTGAGAGCTGTAGTTGCTGCAAATGATGGCCATGTGGAATGAACTGGCACTCATTTAGAGGAAATTTTATGGTAATTGCAACGAAGCATAAATATGTTCCGAGATAAAAATATTAGTGTACTTTCTTGGCAGTTCAAGTCGTCCTAAGACTTATGGGTCACCCGGTATATTGATCAGTCTAATAATATCCAAGGTAAGGAAGGTGAACAAAAGACCATTGAGTTTTATAGTCTTAGCGAAACAAAAAGGGTCTGAGGGGATGATAGAGTTTGTCACTCAGTGTCTCGTAGAAATGTGCACAGTTACAATTTTTGGTAACTTTCGGACTTAGTTGCTCTGTAGTTATTAAGACACCCCGGTCCAATATTTCCCATGATTTTATACTAAAATAAACCAAACACCATATTCAAGTTAAAATATCACGCTTCTTACTTAAGACTATGTTACTTTTTTATTATTATTATTATTATTAATCGCAATGTTCCAGCCACCTTTACAAAAAAATATTTAAGTATAACAAAAGAAAAAAAATACAAATGAATTTAACTATTAATAGGAGATGAGATAGCTTTAAAAATAAAAGAGGCGTTCACACTTCTTCGTTGGGATGACTTTGTACTTCTTCTAGAATTCTTTGAAACAAATTATTGTTTATTTAAGAAGCTTTGTAAAATTGGGTTGTCAGGTAGGAACCATATCCCTTCATTAAAATATCCAATTGATATGAGGTAAAAAGCCACGCGACATTTCAGTGGCTCCAAAGGCCTCGTGCATCCATCCATTTTATTAATTATTATTGATTTTTTAATTAAAACTAATAAATTCCTAGCTATGGCGGCCTCCCTTCCTCGTTCCATAGGTCCGAAACGGAAAGTACGTGCCCTTTCCCATAATTTTAATTTTGCAAGGATCTTTGATGCAAGATAAGTTTTATGTCATTTCACACGACGTATAAATTTGAAGTTGCATTTCCATTTCACCATATTTAAACTTTACCACCTTTCCTCCTTGATTTTTTCAATAAAATTATTGCATAAATGTGTCTTGTAGTTTATATGAGCATGTAAGCTTCAATATACAATGTCTTTAACACTTTTTAAAGATCGAAAAAAAAAATCATTTCTGTCTTTCTCCTCCAGTCCTGTGCACTGGAATCTAAATAACGGATATGAGACAGTCTTATTATCGTAAAATCTTTTAAACTTTAAAAATCTTTCAGCCCTTGATGCTGCTCTTGGTAGGAATATATTAAAAGATGTTGTCGATTGTGGCTGTATTACTTATCATAATTTAAAATTTATATATTCATATATTGTTACTTGTATTTTGAATCACTTTGAGTCATTGAGGGAGGATAGTTTGGGACATTCTTAGTTGTTAATACATATATGACTGATAAATTATATTTCTTTTCTAGGGACGACTGAGTATCGAATCTTCACATATTGAGGTAAAGAGAAAAAAAATCCCGAACGCGTTGTTCAACGAGTTATATTGCTCCTAGTATTTTTTTACCCCTCATAATTAAAAGAACACATTTTATACAATTCTCCTCATATAAGGTGTAGTAAAAAGAATACCATTATTTTTTTATTTTTGTCATTAATTTGAATGTTCCTTGGCATTCAAAACAGTGTTGACCTGACGTGACGGTCGGACTCGTCGATTTCCATGAATTTATCCCCTTTTTCTAAAAAGTGGTGCATCTTTGATATCAAAATTACCGTAACATAATGGAATACACCTCCCTACCATGTGATCATTAAGAATAAATATATGTATATTTAATTTATGTAAATAAATATTAAATTACTAAATAAATGAGATTGGTTGAATAATATGATTAATAGATTGTAACACAGATACAGCTTTATAGAAAATAATAATCAATGCAGTAAAAAATGATTTGGTATAATAAAAATGTTACTTGCTTAACAACATTCGTATAATATCTGATACTACAATGAATACTAGGATTCCTCCTCTGCTCGATATAGTGAAAATATTTGGGAGTCGTTTTTCAAAATTAGTTTTTCATGGAGTTCTTTGCTTTCATAAATGGTGTCATCCTCCAATCCTCGTTTGAGAAGTGCATAGATGTTGATTTTATAGACAACATTAATTTCAAAGTCGAAATTGAATTTATATTTAAGGGGCTCTTCTTCAGAAATCTCGATGATTCCTTCCATTGCTGCACCTTCCTCTCCTTTCCATTTGATTTTATATTTAGACACATTTTCTGTCAGGGATGGATCGAAAAATATGGTCAATTTTTCATTTGAGGATATTCGAATGTTTGTAGGAGGGAGAGGTCTCGTGACAAAGGAAATTGTCGCTTTTGAACTTGTCACATCTTGATTAGATCTACTTGAAGTTATTACAGATGCTATAGCCGCAGTATACTGTCGACCGGTTCCAGTAATTTCAGGTAACTTACTGACGTTGTATTGTAAGCGATCTCCAGGCATATCCGTAACAAAATGATAATTTATTTCTTCACAATCAATCCAGAGTCGGAATTTGATTGTATTTGGAGGAGATTCCCATTTCAAAACTGCAGATGTTGTTCCTGGCAAAGAATCAGTATGGAGATCCTTAGGGGGATTTGGAAGAGTTGTTAGCCATGCCTCATTTGATGCAGACTCTGTTTTTAAGTTTTCATACGAACAAAGTGCTTCTATTCGAAGTGTATAGTCTAAACTTGGCGTTAACCTAGCTATTTTAAATAATTTTTCACTTCTTTTCACTACTAATACACGGACAACTTTAGAATCAGAGAATCTCTCCAATGTTATTTGATAACCCTTTAGATGTGAGTGTCCTTCCTCAGAATGAACCCAACTTACTAAACAGGAATCCTCGTCAACGTTAGATACTAGCATCCCTTCAACTGATTGTGGCTTCGTGAGCAACGTGTCTTGAATATATTGCCGTGTATTAACATTACCAGTTTTAGTTCCTAACTCAATCCGATACAATTCTCCTGGATCCAACCCAAGAATAGTATAAGACGTTAATTTAAAGCTAAGATTTTCAATTTTACGTGTAGATCTCTGGAAACTTAACTGTCCATAAATATTTTCGTCAAGTATTTGTCCTGGCAAGGGTGGGATATTCGATTTTAACCAAGTAGCTCCAACGTAAATATCCTCGAGCTTTTCCGTGTCAATTCTTTCTAAAGCCAGTGTATACTTGGTAAATTCCCCCTTTTGGTGGATCCCAAAATATTTCTGCTTGATCAGTGGATACACTTTTTACCATACCTGAGCGTGGCATTTCAGGTCCATATGGAGAAAGATTAGTAACAACTTTTTCACCCTTCATTCTGGACTTTCCAACCATGCATGCTATTGTCACAACATACTCGGTACGTCCTCCAGAAAGATCATAAAACCAAATGGAGTAGAAAACATCATCATTCGTTTCACTGTCATATGTGTTTGCTGGAATAGTACATGTATTTTGTACAGTCTCTGCTGGATAAATCGTAACTTCATAGCTTTCTATGTTGATTACTGAATTTCTTCTAAACAGCTTTTCTATGTCTGCTGGTCGCCAAACGATTTTGAGTTTATCCTCTTCTAAGGTTAAGTCTGTGGTTGTGTTGATTTTAGGACGACAAGTTTCATAAAAATTCTCATCAGAATGAGTTAGAACACGAAGAGTTGATTCAATCCCACATGTATGTGCTAGGAGGTCGAATAAAAATAGAAAATCATTTCCGTTCCGATATCCATAAAATTCATTATTTCCGCCTCGATAACTTTTCTTTTTTTGAATGTTCAAATCATCTTCACTTATCTTTCTTAATAAGTTCGATACACTTCTAAATCCGAGACTCCAGATGACTGCTCCTAATGAACACATTCCATGAAGAGCCAGAAGAACTACTTGAGCATATATTCCTATTATGAAAAACTTCATTTTTTTCCCTCGGCATTGAAAAAAAATATTATGATCCGTTTCAACTAGGCCATTTATACCATCAACACCTTTGAATAAGACAGAACAAGTCATTGGAAGATCATCATCCGTGTATAATAAATAGAAAATATTGATAGATAAAAACCCTATATCTAAGATGATTTCAAAAAGATTTTTTGCTACGTACACACGCCCAATGATTTTGCTTCTTTTTAACGAGACACAAATTTCATTTCTTTGTCGTCTTCGAGAAATAACTTCCGTTGATGTTTTTGGATCTGTTAAATCTTCGGATACATCAGGGTCCTTACCAAAAAGAGATTCTTCAACTATATTTATATAGAAACGCTCCACTTTTTGAGCAATCCTTGGTATTTTAAAAGAAAATTTTTCAACAATCACTAATATTAGTGTTTGAATTAGTAGTATATAGGGCATATACTCCATGAATTTTGAATATACGGTTGTAATACATTTTTCATCATTGGAAACATAAGTTAAAAGTCCCGGTGTACCTCCAGATGGATAAGGATCTATTCCTCCTAATGTCCCATTTTCAACACCAAGTATAACACAATTTAATTCGCCTGTTCCGAGAGTAGATAATAATCTCACAGATAAAAATATGGTACCCACAGTTATGAGAGCGTAGCTTATGTAGTCTTCTATTACATCAAATGTATGCTTAAACACTTTTTGCCATGGGGGATCCGTTAGCCACGATTTGGCAGCACTTCCAAGGGATGCCATTTTTAATACAAATTCCGTTCACCTCTATCTGAAATAAGAATTACAAAAAAATAGATATATATTTATTAAACCCTTAGTTATTATTACGAGTAAAATGACTATCAATCATACGAACTTATTTGTATTAATCAGTTCCAGTTTCAGTGCAAACTCACGGTTTCGTCTATAACATTTGAGCAAGTAACGAACTTACCACGAATACGGTAGTAAAAAAATGTACATATTTGGTTTTATTTTATTTCTTCTCTCCTCAAGGGAAAAAATTATAATAAAAGTTTTTCTTACAATATGTTATTTCTTTTTTTTTATACTGCACAAAATATCTCGACCTGGTTAAACTTCAATCGTTTGACTTGATTTAATTTTTTTCAAACAATAAAACTACTTACTTAAAAAAAATCTTTCATTTGTCAAAAAAAGAAATAAGTAAAAGGGCCTGGCCAAATTTATCGTTGCTTTAGCCCTAGTTCTCGATTGAAGGCTCATACCAGGTTTTTAAAAGTTAACAATATGTACTAGGAAGTAAAGGCTTTATTTCCGTTCCGAAAATGAAAAAAATAATACAATTAATTGAATTTCTCTAAGAAAAATATAATTTAAAAAAAGTTATAAAATAAAATATGTAAATCAGTTATTAAAAATACTATTTGAAAAAATTAAAAGAACCCATATTTTATTTTCTAAGCAAAGATTTTTAATTTCTTTAAAGCAAAAAAAAAAAAAATAATAATAATGAATACGGTTTAGCACATTTATCTTTGCCTTAGTGATCATTTTATACATTTCCCAAAAATTGTAAGCTTGGTCCGAATATTGAACGTTTTAGTTAGAGGGAGTGGTGTTGTTAATATTTTGATTAGTGATGGGACGATTAATTAGTATCAGAATCAGAGAATCGAGTGCTTTTTGGGAATCGGAATCGATAAAATAATTTATTTCTCCAATTCTGGTTCTTATGTATTATTGTTTATTATTGGTATTTACCTGTTTATTACTTTCTTAACAACCATTAGAATTTATGACTTGAGCTATATAATTTTACAAAATATCGTAATAAAATAATTTATGATAAAAAAGTACTCGAAAACTTAAAAGAAACACACAAACTGAACTTGAACAATCGTGTTCTAAATACATGTGGGTCTGTGCAGAAAATGTTCTTTTAGGCGAACAAGTTTTGTAAATATAATGCCTGATATCTCATAGAATCTATAAAAGCTCGCCTTTGGAAAATATACATTGCGATTGTTTGGCGTAAGATGACTTGCCCTGGAAAAATTTGCCTGGGAATCCGCACACCGGACATAGGAATTGCAATTTATTGTATCAATTTTAATTCTGATAAATTTATGGCAAAATTGTATTATGTAACTGTTATTTAAAAAAATAAAGAATCGGGAGTTTTTACTGGAATTGCATAAGGATCGGAATTTTTTTTAAATCATCCCGTCACTAATTTTGTTTTTCACAATAATAGCGATAAAATATGAATGTAGTATGTCTAAAAATTGATGGTGGGATTAAAAATATCCGTTTTAGAGTTAATTTTTTTTTTTTTTTGGTCGGAATAAAATGAAATTTGGCTGATATAATCATTACGCAATATTGAATTTTTCTGTCGCAATAGTTTTTCGATAATTGCATCATACATCAGTATAAAAGGGGTCAGAAAACCCCACAGGATGTTAGTTGAAATTCAATATGGTGAGAGAGCACACTTTAGAGACCAGGGCCAAGACTGTTTGCATGATAGAGGGTGGATCAAGCTAGAGAGACGTTGCTCAAAGGTTACAGATTCCTCTCAGGACCATTCAGAATTGGTGTACGAAAAGGAAGGATGGACAAAACCTTGAAATCAGAAAGGTCGAGGAAGGAAGAAAAAAATGAGCAAAGTTCCCAAACTGGTGATTTCAAAATCTTTGACCAAAAAGAGGCAATCCACAAGCAAACTTGCAGTAAGATTGACTTCAAAGGGCTATCCAATATCCAAGTCATCTATCCACAACTACCTGAGGCACTCTTTGAATGCTTTGCCATACACACCTCGTCTGTACTCCAAACTTTCAGAAAACCAAAGGAAGGCCCGGCTTCAATTCTGTCGTAAGCAGAAACATTAGACTGCAGATGACTGAAAATGTATCTTCTTCAGTAATGAAAGTCCATTTGAGCTATTTAATGTCCCAAATCCCCAAACAGATTGGTTTTGGGCAAGAGATAAGGGAGATGTGGAATCCACTCCAACTATGAAATTTCCTCTGAAAATTCAAATTTGAGCCGTTATCAGCCACCAGGCAGTGTCAGATTTCACCTGATTCTACGAAACCAAACTGTGACGGCTGAGTACAATGTAACTGAGATCCTCAGCAAGTAATTGATGTCAGCTTTGTCTCGAACTGAAGAAACTGGGCCTCTTTTGAAGAGGAAAATGTTGTCTGACACGTCAAGAGCCATTTTCTTGCAGGATGGTGCCCTGCTCACCACTCCAAAAAGGCATAAAAGTGGGCTTCAGACAACTTGGATTCCTGCCATCAGTCCTGATTTGTCTCTCATTGACAATTTGTGAGCCTTGGTCCAGAGGAAATTCAATGAAAATGCGCTAGTAGCTTCAGAGTATGAATTAAAAAAAAATACCTGACAAAAGCTTGTCAAAAAACTTCTCCATATACTGTGAATAATCTGTATGAAGGGATGGCAAAACGCATAAAAAATGTATTAAGCTTAAAGATCGTCATATTGGGAAGTAAATAAAGTTTTTCGCCAAAAAAATCACTTGTTTAGGTTATTTATTGATTAAAAAAAAAAAACCACCATCAATTTTTGGAAATAATGTAAATTGGGATTTTTTTTAATCAAGTTTTTTTTCGTAGTATGAATGTAAATATTCAATATAGAAACATTCCAAAATAATTTTTTTAACAGTTCATTGTTATCTTATCATTAATAGTTCAAATTTTTTTTTTACTATTCATTCAAATATCAACTTGTTAACATACATATATTTATTATTATTACTTTTTTTGTTTAAGGTTATTTATGGTTTATTTTGATTCAAAACACTATCTGCTTAATCATTAATGAACTTTTTTTCCTCATAATGCCTTGCCTTCATCGCAACCTTTCTTCAAGAAAGAAACAGAAGAAAAGGCTTAAAATCAAATGATAGTCAAATCATCTCGAATATAAAATTATTGTTGAAAAATGTTTTATCTTAACAAGAGATAATTGGAATTATACCAATCAACGTTCAAAACACTGATAGGGTGAAAAGAAGTAGAAAATAAACAGTTCATGAGAAAAAACAATGTACATTTTTATGTGAGTTAAGTAACACCGTGCTCCGTCATGGAATATGTCGTAACTTATATTCTATCCCTCAACCTTCCTGAAATCTCATCCTGAAGCCTGAAATCATTTGGAAGTTAGCCAAATAAGTCAATCATACCAATTGCTATTTATCTCTTAAGTCCTCCCAGACTATCTTTGTTTAATTTTAAAAATGAATTACATATGTATATATATATATATATATTTTATAATATTAAAATCGTACATAGTATTTTATTGGATACTGTACTACCATATTATTTTGTAATATTATACGAAAATCGTATCTACACATTGGTATTTGGAAATGATAGCCAAATTTTTTTAGTGGAATTATAAGATGGCCAACATATATATACATATACCACCAGGCATTAACAAGAAAATGTATTTATGTCCTTTCGGAAATGGAGCATAAGTAGGTTCGTTTATTTTTCCAAAATAATAAATTATGAAATGGCTATGACGTATCAAGTGAAAGGAGTGAATAAATAGGGCATTTTTGTGTTAGGAAGATAACTCTGTGGGAACTCTAAATACCTGGAAGAAAGACCGTATTTCTCCCGTTCCCAAGTGAGTAATTTTTCTTTCATGATATATAATCATGTGTCACAAACAAAACTCGTATATTAGTACTCGAGTTTTATGAAGTAAACAAAAAAGACACTGAAAACTTGGCTCGAGGCTAGAAAATGCAAGTATTTACTCGTAACTCGTCAAGAAATATGTTTCTCCCCTACTTTTTTCCTTTTTTTGAGAATATTAACGTATATAAAATCCTCAAAACATATTTTTTTTTATTCGGATTCCAAAAGTTTCGCGTTCACAAGAGGAGAAAGTTACTTCATCCGAGTTGGTTAAGAATGTGAATCTTATTCTTTATTATTAGAGCGGGGAAAAACAATTTTTAAAAGACAAATTTACAATAATCACATATAAATTATGATTTTATCACTGCAAAAGTGTTATGTATGGTCATGGGCCTCCACAGGGGGTGGGCTAAATCAATGATTTTTCGTCTTTATCATAACATAATTATCAGCTATGCAAGAGATGTAAGTTTATTACCCATGAGAGTAATGAGTAATGATGAAAATCCAGTGTAGAATGGGCGTGTTAAAAAAAGGGAAAACGAAATCAACATTGTAACCCTGACAATTTGAAGAATTTTTGGGAAGAGAGAAAGAATAATACTCATGACGTTTCATTAGATCAGCTACAGTCACCTGTTAATAGGGAAAAAGGAGAAAAGGATATAAGCAAGGACATTTGCTAGTATTACTCCGATGCCGGTCGCTAATTCTACTCTGAGTCTAAAAAGGAATTACAATTGGATATGATTGCCAAAATTTATGAACACACACGAATGTTCAATCAGGTTTTAAATTTAATTGATTCTATTTAGGAAAGGATGTTCACTAATCAGGATTAAAATAATAATGACAGCTGCTATGGAAAAGTAAATTCATTCCTTAGAATACCAATCCCAAAAAACAGGCCAGCTAAAAAATACCATTGATTTTCATCACTGGTAATGAGTATTCAAGCGAGTAACGAGTATTCAAGTGGTTAACGAGTATAGCTCGTAATTCCTCCAGTAGTTTTTTATAAACTCGAAAATACTACAGCAGCGAAATTCAGTTTCCGGCACATCACCAATTATTTTTAATAATATATCAGAAATCTTTATTAAGATTGGTCGTCCTCAGATTTTTTTAAGACAAATTTTAATCTGAATGACTATTTTTGACAAAAAATGTAATTTTTCGTAATGTAAGTTAAAAATACATTACTTACCACGGATATTGTTAAATTATTAAATTCCAAAGGACTACCAAGGATTAATGTATCTAAATACTAATTATGCACTGAGAACTGTAACAGTAGTAAGAATTTATAAGAAGCAGGATGTATGACGCAAGTGGGAAAGAAGGAAAACCAAATTATGTTTATAGACTTCCATGGTTCAGTAAAGTAATTATGCAAAGTAGATTGGTTCTTAAATTATTTTTTTTTTCAAAATGTACCTTTGAGGTTATCAATCTCGTAATTATATGGAGAAAAAGTATAATGCATAGATAAAAATAGTATACCTAAAGGCGGGTTATCACATCTAATGTGCGTGTACACGTTTAAGTATATACATGGCCAGGTATATATGTATATAATATATATATATACACATATAAATGATATCGATTAAAAGTAACAAAACGCGAACATTAGCTTGAGGAGATACAATGGTGGACCATTTTAACATTTTTTTGCTAGATGTCGCTTTTCATATGACGTCACTCAGTTATTTTTCTACTGATGTAGATATAGTTAAGAGGGATAAACCACGCCTCACAATATAAAATTGCTGTGGGGAAGGAATAAATGAGTATTCTTTGACTTTTCCTTTTTTGATTATCCCACCAAAGAGAAGAGGAGTTTTCAATTATATATTTAGGATTTATTAATTGTTATTATAATAATAAATGTTCAATTTAAGATACAATGGTAAATTATTGTCAGAGGTGGGAACTTAGACTCGAGATGTGTTTTGGCCTCTTTAGCTAAGTTTGTCTTCCAGACCTTGAAGAAGTATCTTCTAGAAAGTAAAATATGTTACATAACATACAAATAATAACTAAACAGTACCTCTACCGGACATAAAAAGTTTCTGTGCACCTAGATATTTTTCAACTATTGATCACGTGGATCTTCGTTTCGCAATTTTGCTAAAGCTTTGATCGAAAGAACAATTGCTGTTACAAAAATATCACATATATATATATATCTGAGCAATGAGCAAAATCCCCGTTAGAGTGGGCAATCTATATAATTTGCAGTGGAGTGGTCATTTTATGTTCATTTACATTCTCAGGTAAAATGATTGCAGGTAATTAGATTGTTGAACAATTTCATTGAAATTTAAATTGTATTCGAAAAGTCAAACTATTGTATTGATTAGAAATTGTCAAAAGAGACCCCTTTTTATTTTGCAAAATATACATAGGGCAACAGGTTGTGAAGGTGAACATATGGTCCCTCTTGGGTTAAAAAAACCTATCGACGCTGCTATTTTGAGTTTCAAGGATACTTTCAAATATACTATAATGCACCCTCGCCTACGAGTTTTGCAAGTAAATCGCTTGTACCAAAAGTGGGCCCTTACCCAATGCCACTGCTTCCTTGAGCATTAAGGACCCGTCTAATATTATGTAATACACATATGCCCAAAGGGGTTGTGCAAGTGAACTGTCGGTCCAAAACCTGGGTCAAACCCTACCTCCACGGTTTCCCTGAACATCAAGGACCCTCGTTCAACTACAAAAACTCAAGGGCTATAGCTATTTTCGATATTATACTTGGAGGGCACTCTAAATGTATGTGAAACTTTGGTGGTGGTTCAGTTTTTTTTAATACTAAAATGAATGCCGAACAGGTGAGCAATTTGAATGAACTGATAAAATGGGGTATATCAAAATGACTACAGCATCAATTAATGATTTAATAAAAATTTAAATAGGAATCGTTGATCATATTTAATAATATTCGAAGTAAACGGTTGTATATTTCATTGTGACCGGTAATTTTGTCACTGATATTTTCGCCCCTTACATTTTTTTCGGCGGATTTTTTACCGTTGGTAACTTTTCCTAGAGGAAATTTTGTTGCATCACATCTTCGCCCCCTTTTTATAGTTTTATATTATTGGTTCGAACTTTACTCTTGTATATATCTCGATCGGAGTAATTGTGTAACTATAAGAGAAGAAGAAAAAAAGGGAAGTAGTGATGAAATAATTAATAGATAATGATAAAGAAGTAATCTGTAATCTTGTACTGTTTATACTTTACAAGGAAAAGGAGTAAGGAATCACAGATCTGGGATGATGAGTCTATTTTGTTGAAAGTAAAAGTATATCCGGTAGATAAATAAGAGGCTACCCACCATCTTCGGACAAAGACAATGATTCATCAATAAATATTCCTTTCTTTCTATCGATGGAGCTTCTTCCGTTTCTTCTAGCCTTAATTGGGGACACGAATATTATTACTTAACGTACCACAAGTCAATGAGTCCTTTCGAAATAGACTCATCATCCCAAATATGTGATTCCGTACTCCTTTTCCTTGTAAAGTATAAGCAATGGGGTATGAGTAATGATACAAATCGTGAGTATTTTTAGCTGTCCCCCTTTTTTGGGATTCGTAATCTGAAGAATGAATTTTCTTTTCCTCGGCTGTTATTTAACTCTTGAGTAGTTTACTTATTTTCGTACTATATTCAATTTTATTCAAAACCTGATGGAACATTCGTAACCTTGAGGATTTGTTGTGGAGTAATACGTGGTAGTCCTTGTTGGGCTCCGAGTAGAATTGAGGATTGACATCGGAGACATTCTTGCCATTGTCCTAGTTTATTTCCTTCTCATCCTCCTACCTTGTCACAGCTGGTTGTAGCTGATCTAATGAAATGTTAGATAAGCTACTCCCCTCCAAAATATCGGGGTTACAATGTTGATGCTCAGTTTCTTTTTATTTAACATAGTCAAAATACGCACGATTTTACATTCCTAGGCATATGTCTTGTTTACTTATATCACATGCCAAGCGATATATAGTGGTGCCATCTTGCAGTAAAATGATACAACTCTCCTAATGATTATATTATTTGATATAAAATGTAGAAGTATATTAGTCACATAGGTGGGCACTACAAAAATTCTTATCAGCATAACTTATTTTTTGAAAACAACCAGCTACAAACTCGCACACCACCTTGCGGATAATATATATATTTTTTTGTTTGCTCATACCTTACTAATTTGGAAAATAACTTCAAATGTATTGCAAATATTTTATATTAGTTTTATATACATAATTGTAAGTTTGTAGAAAGGATGCTCATAGAAATGTAATGAAAAATAAAACACTGATTGCATAGAACCAAAAAGCAAATTATGTCCGTAATTATATTGTAGCAAAAATTCTGATTTATAGCTCATGAACTTGCCTTTGAGCTCTAATTTGCTAAAAATAATAGCTATGAGAAAGTTTATAACGCCCACGTATTCATTATTCTGAGTAAATATAGGCATACTTTTTTTCTTTCTTTTTATGATCAATGAATTATCTTGGAATAGACTTAGAGTAAGGCAGTTTAGACTGTTGAACAAAAATATGGGTAAAGATTTTAAAACTTATATTTAAAAAAAAGTTCATATCAATGAGCTGTACCCAGTGGTCATGAAAAATAGATAATCATCTATCAAATATTAAGTAGCATAGGGTCCATGGATCCTGACCCTTATCTCAAAAATTAACAGGTAGTCCTAACTTCAGGTGTCTATGGTCAGTGGTTGCCCGTTCGCAATGATGGTATACCGGTCTAACGTCTTGACGACTAACTCCCAAGAGCTCTGACTAGTTTTGTGTCGGTATTTATTTAGGTCTGAAGACCGCAATTCAATCCAGCCTTACTTATTTAGTTGAAGTCTTTCGTAACTGACTTATGAGTGGCCACCCTGAATAGCGATCCACGACGACAACATAAGTTTTTAGTTGACCTCCATCATTTCAGAAGACACGGATTCCAAGGGCCTTTACGCTGAAGATTGCATCAGCGATTCTAGAGGTAGCGAAGAGCCTAGCTCTTGATATGAATTAAATCTTCATATGGACTGTTTAATTTCATTTAACATTCCACGTACTTATCTTTTTATATTGTGAAAAGATGTATTCCACTTGGTTGATAACATGATACGGATGATAAATTCAGTTTGGGAGACTTGAATGACTTGAGGAAAAGATTCAAGTATTAGCCTCACTTTATTTAGACTATGCCATGAAAAAATTAATTCATCTTGCAGATCTGAAGTAACGTATGCTTTGATGTCTGTTTCGGAAAGTTCTCCAATTTTGATACGAGGACAAACAACGTTCATGCATCTCTTCATTGAATTGTTAGCTGCTGTGATTGAGACTCTTTTAGTAGAGTCTATTTCGATGTTGTACTCCATTATCAAGTCGTAAGAAATAAGAGACTTAGTAGCTACTGTATCAGCCAGAGCTTTTATGGTAAAACGTTGGCCTGTCTTTGGATTAACTTCAGCTTCAAAATATGGATGGTGTGATCAATGGATAAAGTTTTCACTCGGATTGTCGATGTTTTGCTTGGCTTGGGGTTGCTCCACACTGAAGATTTTGCATGATGAAAGCATATTTTCTCAAAAGGGCCCTTCTTTTTGCAATTCTTACATGTCTCATTTTTAGGAGAACATTTAATAGGTCGATGTGATGTATTTGACTTGGCCCATCTATAGCATATACATTTACGTTCTGGTTGATGATGTTTCTTGTTTGTGGTCTGTTTTTTTTTGTTGTCTTTGTCAATCTTTGTAAGTAGAAAGAGCTGCAACATCTGCTGGTTTTTTTATTTTTTCCTCCATTGTTGAAGCTGACTCCCAGGTCATGAATATCTAGATAAGCTTTTCATGGTTTGGCTCACTTTGTCGGAGAAACTCTTTGCGTAGATGTCTATTATTTGTACCCGTAATCAAGCATAGGGAGTATACATAGTCTTCATCGAGACTACTGAGCTCTGCTTCTTGTCCCTGTAGTCTAAGACGGAGATACCAGTCTGAAAACTTTTCATCCTCGCTTTTGATGACATTGAAAGAAGCCATACCGTTACGTCAGGAGCGAAATTGCCTGAATATAATGTTTGTATACTTATCCTCTGATGCCATTATTGGAGTGTCAGGAGGTATTGTGAATGATAATATACTAAGTAATTTTAAATCTATACAACTTTTTATATATCCATGTTAATCCGCTTTGGTAATTTGTCCCATCTTAATTATGGAAGAGTAGAGCTTGTAACTTGTCTACAGTCATCTGAATTCTGCCAATTTCGAGTCTTTTGTGAGTCTCTCCGGCTTCAAATCATTATTTATTCCGGCAGTTTTGACTTCTTGCACAAGAGGGGAGGGGGTTGGTTTTTATGGAATTTTTGGAGAGTTTTAGGATCAATACCCTTAAATTCTCGACTGTTTCAGCGACTTCTTTATGAAGTCACTCTCCTAAGTCTTGCCTCCTCTTCCTCTTATTCCTACTCAGAGTTCAATCTCGTCTACATGTTTTGTTAGACATCCTCGACTTTGTACATGATGAATTGAACTTTCTTCATCATATCCTCGATTCTCTCCTCCAATGTCAAGGACGCCATTCCTGCCATTAAAGTTCCTAAATGATGTAATTGGACGAGCTACATTTGCCTTACTTCGTGGATAAGGCACTTTATTTTCCGCTGTGCCATACTGAGTTATCAACTTACGACGTTTCCACTGGTAGACGATTCAATTCATACTGATACAAATACATTCTATACATAGGTATATTCTATTATTATATACACACACAGGTTTTAATCTTTCTATGCAACGACCTCACAGACTCATATCAGATCTTAATGAAAACAGTCATATTTTTTTCCAAGATATGTGAGGCAATTACAAGAAATCAACTTTTAAAAATATATTTGGAAAGGGAAAAAAACGGGTATTTCTATTTTTAAAAAAGTGAGTAAGCAGTGGCATGATCGGGATGCAAAATTAATTCATTGTTTTTTCTACAATTCCGATGTTTTCTTAGTAATGGTTCCCACAAGAGGTGCATAACTTCAAGATAATGCTCTTCATTGACCTTACGACCATATCATAAGGACACAGGTCAAAAGAATATTATCCAAATGAATTATTAGGATCAATTCCAAATTCAAGGATTATTCTACAAAAGCATGGAAAGATCAAACAATTCCTTAACTTTTCGAACTACATAGTTAATATATACCTTCATGGTAAACAGTACAAAGAAATTATCGGATATTTTCAAACTTCTGTGATCACGCAACCTCTATATAAATTAATACCTTACCATTTAGATTTTCGCGAGTCAACATCTAAGGAAGCTGGTAGAATTATTTTTCTAAAAAGAATGTGGGATAGTTTCGCATTCTTCAACTCATGTTCTTTCATTTCAATAAATAAATTATTCTGATTTACGCCACTATTTCCAAGAACTAAACCATACTACGTTGTTACCTTTGTTGTATTCTTCCAAAAAGAAACAGAAGAAAACCCCAAAATCATATGGTAGTTTTTCAATTAAGTTAATCATACCAATTACACTTTATCTTTTAATTACTCTCAGTCATAGAATTAGTGTTGTGTCGGTACATATTTAGGACTAATGGACTGCATTGCCGTCCATTTCAGTCTCGGACCGGTCAAGTTCTGAATTGCACCATCAGTTCTAAAACAAATAGAGTTCGATCAATGATGACGTCACTCAAATGGAGTTCTTATTCTGACAGTGCCAAAAACATACAGGGCGTGTCTTAAGACTGAACTGTACCGAATAAAGAAGAATTGACACAACACTACTTATTATTTCTACACCATTTTTAAAATGAATTATTTATATAAGGTTGTCCAAAGGCCTATAACATATTTTTTTTTTCACAAAAATTTGAAATGCATACTCCCCCCCCTTCAATTTTTTTTCCTATTTAATCTAAGCTACTCAAGAATAATAAAAAATGTCGAAGAAAAGGATCACTGGCGCCGACAACAGCTTAATGCCAAGTCGATGACTTGATCTAAAGGTGAACCGATAAATTTTCATTCAAATAAGTATCACACAAAAAGTACTTATCATAAATGTATTTTAACTCGTTAGACTATCAGTAAATATGTAGATGTATGCCTGTTGTGTAATACTTTGGTCTGTCTGATTTAAAATTACTCGGTTAAAGGTGTTTCAACTTTCCCCGGTCCACCCTACTCTATTTAAAGTGGATGTGTTGAGTTTATCTTTCAGAATTGATAAATAATAGTTTTTTATTCATCGTAATTGTATTCTAATAAGTCAGTATATTTGAAGACAGTATGGTTTCACCTACTACATTATAAATTTCAAATTAGAGAAATGCTGTGACCTTGTTTGATTTTGAAAGGCAATTACAGACTAGGAGCTCCGAAATAATTTACAATCTGTTTGAATTTTTTTCTGATGTATATCTAAACAATTTCAAAAATGAATTTCACATAAATTGGAGTACGGTAATCTATGTTTCAACATGTGTTAAATTGTTTAATTTTGAAGTAGTTATCAAGGTCTAGTGTGTTATTTGTAATTTGGACTGTATTCAAACTGTTTGATTGTTTTCCCATTGCAAATTACATATGGAAATAAAGAATAAATTATTGATGTTCCAAGGTTGGATAATTCAACAGGAAAAGCACAAACACAAGCTGTTTGGAAAGCAATCCTAGACTGGGAACTCAAATAACATGTGCAAGTTCTCTACTACGATACCACAGCTTCAACTAATTTTCGTATTAAGGGTACCGATATTCTGCTGGAGTAAAAATTAGAAAGAGAAATGCTTTTATTTATTTTTATCATCATTTTCATAAATTGATTTTAAAAAGTGCTTTGGATGTGAAAATCTAACATGTTACAACAATTCCAAACATTCTCCAGAGGAGTACTATCATACATTGAACAATTCTATCCCATCAGCCCATCCAGGGGAGAAACCAGTCCCTTCTCCCCTGAACACATTCTCCACACAACAGGGTGAACAGGAGAGTATTCACATTGGAGAGCATAAAATCCTGAGGAGCAAAGCCACACTAGCTGATGTGGTCCCTGATACGGACACATACCTCTCCTCTTGATAATGACCATGGTTCTCTTCCATCATCCACGAGGCCAAAACCGAGGCATAAACCATACTGTTCCTCCTTCCGTAGACAAACAAGCAAACTCCCTGTTGACAAAAACGGGGGACCCAACTACAGCAGGGCCAGCTTCTCTGACGGTCCCTAGCAGGGAAGTCACGTGGTTCTGATCCCATCCTGTCCGTGAAGAGGTTGAGAGATACAATCTATAACGAAGGAGAAAAGACGTGGACGAATAATGCAGGGATTGGTTTAATAAGAACACATGTATTTCCTTGTTAGATACATTAATCAATACTACTCTGACAATCATAATCCATACTGGCTATTTATAATAATAAAAGATCAACAGTGCTTTAAATACATCTTAAATAATCATAATAAGAAGAAGGGGAAACTAATAGGGAAGGAGAACCTTTTAACATAGACTACATAGTTAGTGAACAAGTTCCCATGGTCTTACAACAAACTCAAAACAAAAATATGTTCTTTAAACATATAAAATTTAATTAATAATGAAATTCTGTGTGGCCCGGAGTAGGTTCATAAACAACTGCCAAATCATTGTAATTGCAAAAGGGTCCCCTTATTCGAGCCTTTCTATACTTTTTCTGCTCACTGGATGTCCAATATACCATTGGGGGACGTAGTGTGCTCATAACCGAACGTTAATTCACTGTTTTTTGATCCAACCGCTAGAGTATAACTACATTTTTTACTTATATGATCCAATTTGACTTCCTATTGGGGTTTCAATGGCGTTTAGCATCCAGAATGGAGGTCTCAGGCTTAGAAATATTTAGAATCTTAACTTAAATTGTAAAATAGCATTTTTTGAAGTTAAAATGCAAAATATTCCAAATCTGTTAAATTTTAGTCACTTATGAATAATTCATGATTCTGCAAGAAATAATATTTTTTAAGGGATGTTCTCATTCTTTGGCGCAAGTTTTCCTTTTCTTTGTATTCAAAGTTGTAACAGGGGAATATTTATGTATTTAATTAATTTGAATTAATTCATGGAATGCCCAGATCTTTTATATTACTAATATTATGCCCCTATCAAATTTTGTTCAACTCACTAGATATATTGTCAGGGGAAATTATTGTAGGTTATTCGATAATTAAACAATTCATTACTAAACAATTTCATTGCAAGTAATTTTATAATATAGTTTATTATCATTGAAATTTATATTGCATTTACGCAATCAGACTATTGCATTATAAGAAATTGTCTCGAGAGATTCAATTCTATTTGGCAAAATATAAAGGGTGATTCAAAACAAGCGGGTTTTTCCAGTAGGGATTTTTTGACAGGCGCGCACGAGTTCTGTCAAATTCGTACGTCATTTTTACTCAGTATTGCTTTACAATTCTTCATGGGAGGATATACGTCACAATAACGTGTACAAACTGTTCAATTGTACGATGAAAATCAGCGTTCTGTGAAAGAATTTTTTCGCAAATTACGCCCAATTTGTGGTCCACATGATCGACCTTTAGAATCCACAATTCGCAGAATAATCGAAAAATTGAAGGGGCAGCAACTTGCTGGGATATCCCGTCGTCTGGTAGGCCGCCCGACATTCGTTTGCTTCATGTATTCAGTGAATGGGCTCTTGAACGTATTCAAGAAAATCTGTTTTTTCCGCGCCAAATTTTGTTCAGTGATGAGGCCCATTTCTGGCTCAATAGCTACGTAAATAAGCAAAATTGCCGTATTTGGGGTAAAGAGCAACCCGAATTGTATCAAGACCATCCATTATATCCATTGAAAACAACGGTTTGATGTGCTTTGTGGGCTGGTGGAATCATTGGTCCATATTTTTTCAAAAACACTACCGGCTAATAGATTACCGTCAACGGCAAACGTTATCGCGCCGTGGTTACAGACTTTTTGGTACTTCAAATAGAAGCACATGGTCTCCACGATATTTGGTTCCAAAAAGACGGTGCCACTTGCTACACAGGGCGCGTAGCAATGGACGTATTGGGACGTCATTTTGGTGAGAAATTAATTTCACGTTTTGGCCCGGTAAATTGGCCACCATGATCGTGTGATATCACACCTTTGGATTTTTTTGTTTAGGGCTACGTAAAAGCAAAAGTCTATGTGGATAAACCAGTGACGACTGAAGCATTGGAAGCATATATTGAGCGAGTTATTCGTGAGATTCCGGTCACAATGCTCAAATGCGTCATCGAAAATTGGGGTGAAAGAATGGGCCATTTAAAGGCCAGTTGCGGCCAACATATGAAGGGGATTATTTTCTATAAATAATTGTAAAGGATGGTTTTTTCGGTTCATAATGAAGTTTTGACCATAAATTAATATTTTATGTGTTTTATTTCTACAATCCAAAAACTGATCGTTTTGAATCACCCTTTACCTCGACCAACAGGTTGTGCAAGTGGATAGAAAGTACCTAATAGGATTAAAACTAATCGTCACCACTATCCTGAGTATCATGGACCCCTTCTAATATGTTATAAAACAACCCGGGTGACGGATTACAAAAGTGAACCACTTGTCCACAAGGGGGATCAAAACTTATCGCCGCAGCTATCCTGTGTATCAAGGCCACCTTCTTATATCCTATGATACACTGCAACCCACAGGTTTTGCAAGTGTACGACTGGTCCAAAAAGTGGATCATTACCCACCGCCATCTCTTCCCTGAGCATAAATTACCCCTTTTGATATCCTATAATACCCACACCAACGGATTGAGCAAAAGAACAGGATTATTACACAATGCCACCGTTTCTTAAGCATCAAGCACCCCTTTTCAATATCCGATAATACGCATCATCCTATGGGTTTTGCAAATGAACTGCTAGTAAAAAGGTGGGTCATTATCCACTGCCACCGCTTCATTGAGCATCAAGAGGCTTCGTTATTCACAAAACTCAAGGGATTGAACTATTTTTTGCATTATACTTAATGGAATCTGTAAACGTATGTATAAATTTGGTGGTGGTTTATGAACATCATGCAGCTTCTCTGCAACCGGAGGGTTCATGTGTTTTTTTAATACTAAAATGTAAGCCAAAGAGTTGGGCAATCAGATTGAACATGTTAAAATGTGAGTATATCAGAATGAACAACATTAACAAGTAAAGATCTATTAAAAATTTACATTAGAAATGTTGATCCTATTGAATAATATTCAAACTACACAGTTATATATTTCTTATAAGCTTTATTATTTTTTTTAAAATAGACATACACGAAAAGACTTAATTACATATACTTTTCAACATCAAATGTAATTATTTCAAGAAATCTTCTTTTTGAACTTACCTAATATTTTCTCTTTTTATTTTTACTTAATATCTCCCATACATACACACATTTACCAAATAAACTATTTTGGCAGTATGTTGTGCTAATATGGAGTTTGCTATTATAGAGGTCTCCCTTTTTTTGCAGATAAACTTATTTTTTTCGATTCCATGCAATTGCACAACTTAAAGAATTGATGTAGTTAGCCGCAATGTAACTTCCATTTCTCGGGAAACTTCATGAAAACTGAGGAATGCCTCCCTGCAAGGCTCAAACTGCTTTCTTACATTGAGCTGTTTTAAGACATTATTCTTTGTCTCTAATTTATAATATCCGTTTTTAGCAGTATGGATCACAACAACCAAGACGATACTTCAAACTTTGACGCACTGTCCTACCTCAGTCTCATTAAACTGCCTGAGGAGAGTTGCATAATTCTATTTGCTTCTTCTTCTTGTTTGTGATTAGCTCCTCTCTGTGCACTTGGCAAGGTTGAACAGATTGCCAATGTGATAACTTCATATATGTTGAATCATTTTCATTTTCCCTCAGGTCAAGGCCGGAAGGTTCTGATGCATGTCATTTAAGATCGCAGATGGAACAATTTTGTTATCTGTATACAGATTATTGACAGAATACCCATTTCTTGTCATCAACCGATGTTTTCTCTATGTCCTCTACTTCGAGCCTTTCCTGGTATATATTTCCACACATATCTAATAGATGCTACTCAGTGGCTGTATCACACTCTTTCGATAAATGTAAGCCCTCATGTCCGACCCTTATCAGATGCCCATACATTGCTTGGTATGAACTTTGCCCAATACCAGAGTGAACCCAGTGATTCTTGACATATTGAAACAACCATTGACCATCAGTCAACTTGCTTGTTTTGTGGTCACATCATAAGAATGTCTTGAATGTCTCAATTTGCTCTTTCGTATGACTCCTGAAATTGTGAATGATGGGGATTTCCCTACATAATTTTATTTCCACAACAAGTGAACCGAAGTTCAATTATATACTGTTAAAAGGGATCCTTAATGCTCAATGAAGCGGTGGCTAATGACCCACCTTTTTGACTAGTTGTGCAATTACACAACCTGTGAACAGCTGTGTATAAAAGGATATTAGAGCGGATATTTGATGCTCAGGATAGCGGCGGCTATAGGTTTTGAAATCACTTGTGAGCTAGCAGTTCACTAGCGTAACCGGTGGTCTGAGGTGTATTATAATATACACCTTACTAGGGCCTTACTACTCAGAATACTGGTGGCGATAGGCTTAGATGCACCTGAATTGGTATATCACCATCGTCTGTGCTCCAAATGTTTTGGTTGTGAAATGACTTCACTTCAATTCAGGAATCCAGGGATTGATTGCGTTTTGATCTCGAACCACGTCTTTAAAAAGGGACAAGATTCCTGCTCTCAAGAGAGCTACAAGTCTAAATAATGTGTTATTCACTAAGTTTGACTTTCCAGAATTGTCCACAATACTGCAATGAAACTCGGCAATAAAGAAAAGATACTGTGTTGTCTTGCAGTCCAAATATGTAGGTTACTCGATTCCATTTCAGCCATTAACGGGTTATGGTCAGAGAAACTGTGGGCTCTCAACCCAAACGCCAATGGTCTCCATGAACTCCCATTCCATTGCAAACAGAAACACCATTATGTGTAACGAATTATTGGTTATTCTCATGGCGGAGGCTAGCAAGGTTTGCTTTGATAAATCTTATATGATTTTCTGAAAGGCTCTTTGTTGCTCGCATCCCATATTAACCTTCGCATGTTTGCATGGTAAAGGGTCTACAGGGTGTCCACGATAAATTGGAACTATATTAAAATTCAACCTGCTTCATAAAAATGGAATTTGGAGTGTATTTGTTAATATGAAAAAGTTAGACATGATATTAAACAATAAATTTATTCAACATGTCCTCCCTCAGCAGCCACCATCTTCTCCATCCTGCCCCTACAGGATTTGCATGCCCTGATCCTTCCACGGAATCGAAAGCATTCCACTCCCTCGTAATGGAGCCCTTCAGGTCTGCGATGCTCTTGTGGCTGACCTTGCACACCTCCCTCTGCAACTTTCCCTACCAGTAGTAATCACACAGATTGAGGTCGGGGGAGTTGGAGAGCCAGGTGTTGCGATCCCAGAAAGTGATGTCGTGGGAGTTGACTCCCTCCCAGCAGCGGTATCCTTCATCCAGGGGATGACGAACTCCTCCATAATTTTGCAGTACCTTATCACTTTAACCCTTTCCTTGGGATTGAAGAAGAAAGGAGGCATCACCTCACCGGTACTACAGGTGACACCCAGGGTCATCACGTAGGCCGGGAACTTTGTGGTGAAGACTGTAGATACCTTTTCTCTCTCCTTGGCAAGACATCTGTCATTCTGGACGTTGTAGCTTCTGCCGACAGTCCAGTTCTTCTCGTCGGAGAAGAAGATGATTCTTTCTCCATGGCTCTTCAGGTCATTGAGGAGACACTTACCGTTGGTGAGCCTGGTGGCCTTCATGGATGCCGTGACGATGTTTTGTTTGGCCATTTGGTATGATCTGTACCCGAGGTCCTAATTTACAGCATTGGAGACTAGCTGCTTGCTCACTCCTCGGTTCTTGGCCAACCTGGACAAGGAAGTCCCCGTCGAAGCCTTGATGGACTTCCGGAGGCCTTTAAGGAAGTGGGGAGTTCGGGTTCGGTCACTTCTCATGGTGTGGGCCTTGCGGCAGACCTTCCCCTCAACCTCCCAGGCATTGAAGACCCAATACACGGTGGTCTTTGGGTAGTTAAGAAGCTTGTAGATAGCAGAGGGTTTGTGTCCCGCGCGATCCAATTCGAAGATGGCGTCTCTCCTTTGTTGTTTCATGATGACTATTGTTAATTGTCAAAACAATTTTGGTGGAAGTTATAGTGTATTGTTCAAGCAACCTTTTATATTAGTATGATTTAACCCCGAATATCCCCATTCTGGATATGGATGAAGTTTAAAGTAGTTCCAATTTATCGTGGACACGCTGTAGTTTGGCTGTATGTTCCACTAATTTAGGCACAAATCTACCTTAAGATTGAATCATACCCAATAAAGATTAAATTTCCTTCCTAGATCTTAAAGCCCAAGGGACTGGATGGTTTTGAATCGATTTTTTTATAGGTATATGCCATTACCACTAAAATGGTGGCCTAAGAAATCGAGAGAGGGCTTGGCCCAAACACATTTATCTATGGAGAGGCAAAGGCAGGCCTCTAACAATCATGAAAAATGTGAAATAGGGTATAGCGATGTTCATCAAGAAATTTAGAAACCACTAATTGGTAGTCCAAATATATAAATACACTGAAAATTAATGCATCCAAAAAACATGATTTTTTTTAGGCCAAATGATTTGTGCACGCATTCGAAAATGCCAATGGGTGTGATTGGGGCCGTCTTAGGGATGTCTTTGTCCTCGACTGGGATCTGATGATAGGCCTTGCAAAGGTTTAGCATTGAAAATATCGTGGATCTACCAAGGCTCTTATTCGGGGGTGGTTACTGATCGAGCTTTGACATACAGATGAGTCTACGAAAATTCCACCAGAATCGAAACTCTCTTTTTCAGTTATCTACTATGTGCACTGCCGAAAAATAAGGAGAAGAGGAAGGCCGTATTACACCAGTGTCATGTAAAAGTTGGACTTTGGACTTTAAGGAAGTCTAGCTTTCGCCCACTGAGCCTCCCAGCCTTGACAAAACAAGGAGCACTGGCTGTGATGATGGAGAGTGTTAAGGAGTGCTTGAATAGAATGCAAGAATCAATTTTGGAGAAGAGGAAAGTCACATGCATTCTCAACTGACTCAACTGGTGATAAGGTTGTTATACTCAAACTTCAATTCACTAGGGGTGTCATATTTAGCTGTGATCGTCCAAAAAGTGATTTCAATCAAAAATTGTTTCCCATGCAAAGGAAACTCTGTCACTGACGCCAGTTTGACGGAGAAAAAAATCATTTTTTATTTATTGATTGGCCTTTATTTGCACGCATTTAAACATTTACAATCTTATTATAATATAACACAATATACTCAAAAAATAATTTGTTAAAACATGTAGACAAACGAAAATTAAAAAAACCATTATTAAATATGGCACAATCAAAAGTATTTCAAATAAATAATTTATAAATAATATCCATTGGACGATGAACTAAAAAAAACTGGAATAATTTAAATCTTCAATTAAACATTTCCATAAAGATTAAAAGTATATAAAATGCCATCAAGGTTGTCTTCTTGTACTTTCTGGAAGTTATAGACTATGTATTGCCTCTTAGTAATAATTGCATCTACTCTCTTATTATTTGAAGTAGAGAGGAAATCTTCTTTACCAAGTTGTTTATTGAATAATCTACTAACCATTTTAATTACGTCACCATAAGTTTTAGATAAAGATTTACATTTCCAGAAAATATTATCGGTTGTCTCTTTTGAACATTGACAGAAGAAGCAAATTCCCCTTTTGTCATTAAAATACGGAGCCGTGCAGAATTATTTACCAATTTTTGTTCAGAACATATCGCAGACAATAATGACATTTCGAATGACTTGAGAAACAATTTATTCATACATTTTTTGAATAATAAAATATTTTGTGATCAAATTTAATCAATCTAGCCACCATTTGACTCAATGACACTAGTCAGGCGACGTCTGAAGCTGCCATAGACTTGCTGGATGTAATCGGCGTCCATGGAGGCCCAGGCCTGGTTAACAGCAGCCTCTAAGGCATTTATGTTATTGTGTCGTTTTTGCAGGCCTTGGTCTCCACGTGCACCTAGATAAAGAAGTTTAGTGGGTTCAAATCTGGCCTCTGAGGGGGCCAGTAGTCCTTGGGCCAAAATTACATGTTGTCCTTGAGCCACTCCTGAGCTTTCTTGGAAGCGTGGGTCGGTGCTCCATCTTGTTGAAAACCCCAAGGAGAGTTGCCGACCATGGATTTGATCCACGGAAGGACCTTGGACACCAGAATCTTCACATAATCATCCACTGTTAATATGTAACCAGTGGGGAACCATACCGGCTTCATGGCCTTCCCGTTGGAGACCACGAGACCCAACATCATCATCGAAGCAGGGTGCTTTGTTGTTGCCACATAGCGGTGCTTATCTTGCACATCTCCAAAGCTCACAACACGGTCATTTTGCCTGTTGAAAACAGGATCGACCATAAAAGTTTTCTCATCTGAAAAAATGATGATGCGTCCAGATGAGCTCTTGATATCATTCAAGATTTTCTTGGCACGCTCAAGTATGACTTCTCACTGACGTTCAGTTATCAGAGGGCGTTCAGTAAGCCTCAGGGACTTTCCTCCGGCCCTTTTCAATGCCCTTGAAACAGTTGATCTCGACGTTCCCATCTTTCTGGCCATGTCGACAATGGACCTGTTGGGAGTCCTCTTGAACACTGCCTTTACTTGCCTTGTTGAGACAGTGGGCTTCCTGCCAGCCCCAGGGGAATGCTTGAGATCACCCCCAGCCTCCAAGCGCTTGGAAACGTTGTAAATTGTCTTCAACGAGGCCCCAACCTGTTCCTTAATGTTGTTATGAGGCACTCCCACTCGGAGGAGGGCTGCAATTTCGATCCTCTTTGTTTCCTGATTGGACATGGTCTCACGTGTGGAAGTTGTTACGCTCTCACAGGAAGGATTTTTGTTTATTTTAACAGTAAAATAACGAAACAATCAGATTGGTTGCCACAAAACCTCTTAAAAAGTATATTTACATCATTGGTAAATAATTTTGCACGGCCCGGTACTTAGAAGCAACTTCGAGAGTCCTGGATAATTTTTGTAAATAAAACATCTTTTGCTCGAACTAAAAAAATTATTGGTGATGGCCTTAAGGCTTTCTTGCCTACGTTTTTAATGCTGCGTCGTACCAAATATGCGTTGAATTGTGTTAAGGTTAGTGGGTACATACACTTTCTCAAGTACGAAGTACTTGTGTAACATGATTTCAGTCTAAAAGGGACGACAGGACGTTTTACTGAAAGGTTTTGTCAAAAAATAGATGAATGAAAGACAAAAGCCATTTTATTCATTAGCCAATCTGTCAAGTTAACATCTGCAGCAATATCGGAGTTTATGGCACACATATAATTTTGGTTAATGCAACCTCTAGTTGGCATCTCCCATCGTAAAGATAATTCAAACTTTTCGACTACTTCAGCAGCACCATAACAAATTTGTTTGAAAAGCTCCGAGTATAATAACAATACTTTAAAGACATCCAAAAGTCCCAATTGTAGGCTTAGCTGAAATTCCACGTAGTTTAGCTTCCTATAACTTTCAAATCCAATAGAAGTTAAGAGTTTTCTATAAAAAAACGCAATCTATCACACTCAGGCCCCCAAAGTTCAATGGGTTATGGCCTCTTTGGTGGTTTATGTTTTTTTTTTTGTAGTCAATAATTTAAAGTAGGAATCTTCTAGACATAATATTTACCAAGTGATGCTGTTGTTGAAAGGTGTAACACGTAAGAGGTGCGTTACTTTAGGAATGATATAATTATTCCCTGCTATTCTGATCCTATCCTGTCCTTTTGAATTGAAAGAAGAAAAATAAGAAAGCATCTTCCAAATTCTCTTCCAAATCTCTCTCCCATTCATTTCGTAACTTCCTTCGCCTATCCATAATCCCAACAATTGTAAATTTGATTTAAATTTAAAATTAGGCCAAGCCTTTCCAAGTAACTGATAATTTCAGTTTTCTCTTCATTCGACAACAGACCAGATAATTTAGAAAATGAAGAGAGGACCCCAGATGTGTTTTGATTGATTTTAAAATATCATTGTTAAGTCGTCTGCATAACATAAACATGTTAAATTTGAGTGAAGCAATTGAAAGCCTTTTATTCCATCTCTATACTATGTTTCATATATTAGCCCATCAAGGCATATAATAAAAAGTATTGGGACAGATGATCTCCCTGACTAACGCCCCTGTTGTTCAACAAATATTCGAGTTTGTTTTGCATTTAATCATTGTACGAGTACGCACTAAGGTAACTGCAACCATACGAATTATAAAATCACCAAACTCTTTTCGGCACAGCGTTTTAATTATGTACTCATGAGACAAGGTATCAAAGGAAACCCCCCTTTTTGGATGTAAGAGGGCCTATCAGGCGCAGATAATGAAGAGTGATTCTCTAAACTGCATCTCGTGTCAGATAATATAAAAATATCAGGAGTTTCTAAAAATTTTAATAATCTAATCAAATCGTATTTTCTCCCCCAACTCTGAAAGGAATTGCAATTTAAAGACAAAAAGGAGATTATGATTTTCTATATAACTTTTGGAGTTGCTTATTACCTTTTGTCGCTATGTGTGATTCTGAAGCAAGTCAAATGTGACAAAAATCATGACGAAAGTGAGACGAAGAGGAAACTATAACGAAGGCGAGACGAAATAAAAGAAGATGTCTGACGGAGAAAATATTTTCATGCATACGAAATTTTGACGAAAGCTGACGAAATGATGACGAAGAATAATGACGGACAAAGACTATTTGCTGATGGATATTAGGTGAGATAAAACGAAAACGAGACAAAGACGAGACAAAACTGAAAATATCTGACGAAGTCAACACTGTTTTACAGCCATTTCGGCACTGCCACTGACGAGGAAGAGGTTGCCACCCATTGCCATTTTTGTTGTTGCTCCGATTGTCATAGAGAGATGGGTCAACAAAAATTCTTCCTCATTTTAGCTTCAGCTGTCAATTGGTTGCGTAATAAAGCTTCGTAATTAAAAAAAGGGGATTAAATCTCTTTTAAATACTATTGCAAGTTTTGGATACCACTTGGAATATTTATAATGTACTTAAAACGTCAAGACCTATGTATTTTTTCTACAACAAATGCATCTATTCTACATCAAACATTACCAGGTTATTTCTTATAATAGTGAATAAAAAACCAGGTATTTTTATTTCAAAAAAGATGTATTTAAATAAAAGATAATTATGATAAAATGTGTTGGAATGATATTCTTTTATAAATACATGGATAAGAAGACTTAATATTTAGGAAAAAAGTGAAATAGAATATGTAGGAAAAGATAAACGGTTTCTTTAAAAAAACAAACAAAGAAAATTGATTTAAAGGACTATAAAAGTAATATACATTTTCATATTAAATGCAATACTGAAAAAGTGACAGCGTGATTACAGGGATGTGTTTTTTTTTGTACTTGAAAAATTATTTTTTTAAATTTTATTTGGGGATTTTTTGATATTTAATCTTTTTATAAGTGAATGTGTCAATAATTTGCTTTTGTTGTTGGTCGAATAGTTAAATCAGGATAGTAAGGAGGGAAGGTAGAGACATAACGTGTGGGATGTATGTATTATAAAGATGCCGATAGCGCAGCCACCGGCATTGTTTGATAATAGAAAGAATAGAATTATAAACTCGTCAGCTTTAAAAAAGCTATATGTTAATAACAATTCTTAAGAGTGAAAGCATTTGTTTGTTAATTTTTTTTGGAAGATCATTTATTCATTTTGGGCAAATGAACTAATAACAATAAAATAATAGCAATACTTTGCAAACAAGGATGCAATGTTTTTTTGTATCTTTTGGTCTTCCCTGTTTATTTATTTTCATCTTGTTTGTTTTTTAAATCACTATTTAAAGCACCTATAACTCAAAAATATATCTGTTGTATATATATTTTTTTTTAAACTTTCTCGATGATTTATTTTACTATGATTAAAGACTCATGTGTCCCCTTGTCTCTAATAAAATTTTTGGCAAATGTTTCGTCCTGTAGCAGCTGAATAAATATATATATTTTTGAAGTAAAGTCAATTTGACGAAAAATATTTTCAATTCATTTTTCGTTGTTTGTAGAGATTGTAAAAATATGTTTATAAATAGTTTGTTCTAAGTAATTTTAAAAAAAGTAATAAAATTTTCTCTATAGATATATATGATATTTTGTGTTTCAAAAAATAAAATCACCCCTTTTCATATTTTCTTTTTGGCCGCGATGCCCAAGTTTTCTTGAATTCTATCAAGAGGGCTTTGGTGAGACAAAATTTCCTGGGGGATTATTAACTTTTTGTTTGAATGCATATGACTAATAAAATTTCTTGAATACAAAATACTAAATGATAAGAAAAGATAATCAAAGGAAGAGGAAGAAAAGAAAAATTCTTTGGCATGTTCAAATTAATCATCAGCACCTTGTTTGGCTAATGCAAGAAGGATCATCGTTAGCTCCTTTCGGGAAATTTTACCATCCCTATTAAAATCGCAGCCCTTTAAAATGGTATCCTCAAAATCTGCCAAGTCAGAACTATCGTAATCCTAGGGAGATAAGACAAAATATAAATAGCATTAACTCCCTAGTTTGTACATAAGCTTCTCATTTACTTTTTTTTACTAATTCTAGGAGATCTTTGAGGAAGCCATGAAGCTCTTCGTTTTCAATTGTACCATTCCCATCCTATATTTAAAAGAAAAGAAAATTACATTTTACTTAAAACAATGTCACAAATAAATGACTTACTCTATCATATAATGAGAAAACACTTTCGATGTCTTCCTTTGTCAATTTTGTTGATCCCTAGAAAAATAATCAAAACACTTATTATTAGAATATGCAAATAAGTATTCAAAACTCATCATCATGCACTATATTGATTACAAATTTAAATAATACGTATATTATTTGTTAATAAAACATGCAATTTACCAAATAAATAGAAGCAATGTATAATTGATCATTTACATAATTCTTGTCATTAACCTACACATACAGGTTACGTCTAATGTTTATGACGTAATTTAATTTATACAATACTTCTACAAATGATTACAAAGCATTATTATGTCATACGAATCATATGTGATAAATGAGCTTTTTAATCCTCCATTTGGTGCAAAAAAAATAATGAATACAATTGCAAATATATGACACAGGGGAACAATTATGGGGTAAATTTTGTAATAATGAATGGAAGAAAATAATCGAAATTATCTATGAGCATAGAATCCAAAACTGACTTTAGTTTTTTTCTCAGTCATTTGAATTCTAAAATATCTGGAATTATAGTAATTCGGGACTATTATCGTTCAGAATCATTTTTACCCTCAAAGCAATCACCAAATTAATAATAGGATTAATAAAACTTATATAAATGGGATTTCTTATAAGTATTTGGAATTTTTATTGATTCTGTATATTGTTCTGAACTCGATATATTTCCATTTTTATGCTGAAAAATGATAAAAAACGAGATTCTTCTTTAAACCCTTATAACTTATTCATTATGGGGAATATCATAGCTGATACTATAAAAAAATATTAAGTTATAATTCAAAAAAAGGTTTAAGAAATATGCATCTCCAAGGATTTTTTTTTACAATTTTGTATTTTTTAAGTAATTCCATATTGTATGGGGCTGTACTAACAAATAATCAACATTATCATCATATTTTTCCCGATTTCAATGCCAATTTCATGACGTCATGCGGCGTAAAAAGAAAGATCTAGGCAATCAAAGGAAGATACTTCTAACTTGATCATTCATCTCAAGTGATGTTCGATTTCGGATTTCGAATCCCACAGAAGACAACTGGAGGAGAATTCCACACAGGAAAACTACCAGACCTCATAGGAGAGTAGAGTTGACTCCTTTCTTGAGAATGCGTTACAAGGATCGAAAGAATGAGTATATATTATTAATATTTCAAAATGGGATCAATAAAAACCAAAAAAAAAAAAACTGGAATAAAAATTCTTAGAGATGCATATTTTTTAAATTCATATATAATTATACATTTTTAAAACAGTAAACACCAAAGATAGGCAAGAATACTTACTTCAGAGGGAGGAGTTAACACCACAATGACCTATTAAATAATAGCAGAAAAGTAGGAAAAGCACATACAACAGCTATTTTTCCTTTTTCCTGTTCGTAATTTATTTTTCTTATCACAAAAGCGGCATCCCCACTTTTGACCTTTTAGTGTTGTAAGCCTATTGTCTCATCAAAAAAGCGCTAAAACTAGGTTTATTTTTGCAAATTATAAGTATAATTTTAGTTTTTTAGAATAAATATATTCGTTACTTTCAATACAAAAATATTCTTAATTTCTGACGAAAAACTATAAAATCTTTGATTTTTGATAATTTAAAGTTCTTAGAAGAGGATAAGGATTCAAATTTCCAAAAATACAAAAACTCCAACTATGAATTAACCTGATTGCCCTTAGAGTGTTAAATGTTTTTATTTCTTTGCAAGATGCTTCCATCTATGTTATTAAATAAAGTCAAAAAATTCGTAACAATGCATTTATTCAGGATCTGGAAGAAGTAAAAGTTTGTTTCAGTTGTTGTGCACAACCCTGTAGGTATATGCTTATTAGAACGAAGTAGGACTTTGAAAAACAAGTGATTGGATCCCCTATATCATATTAAGCGTCATTCATCAATATTTTTATTCGAACCGAATTATGAATATGTATTATTTCTCTGAAAAGGTTTTTACCATTAATCATTAGAAGAACCTCTTCTATTTTTTTTCTTTTTTGTGATTATAGAAGCATGCTACTTTTAATACGACCCAAATTATATTTCATATAAAATAAAAAACTCATTCGTGCACTCTGAATCCATTTTATATTCATTAACTAAAATGAAAGATCAGTTACCTATTTATATATAATGTTCTTAATGAATCAAGCAATAATTAATCATCATATTTTTATGAATGCTTATGATATATTGATATGAAGGTATTTTATATCTATTGTTTGTATGGATACAGTCCTGATGTATCTTCAATATATATATATATACACGCAATTTGAATACTCGAAATGAGTTGCTCATAACAATTGAAAAAAAGAGATTCATGCATTTACAAATTTCTAATAAATTTTTTTAACAAGTACATATTAATGAATCATAACAAATTAAAATTTAGCACTTTTTTCAAGGACTTATAATTTTTTTTTTGTTATTTTATTTGAAATTCTACATATTTGTATATATAAAATGAATCTATGAATGATTTAAAACCTTGAACACTTACTCCAATTTCACCCTAAAAGATTTGAAAGAAATATATATTGGCATATTATTTATTTTTTAGGTATGAATTTTTAAAAAATCAGGGGATGAATGGGAGTTAATACAAATTGGGATCATTCGTAAGAAAGAAGGACTTTGGATAAGCAAGACTAGTAAAAGGGGGAAAAAATTGTTTAAAATTTGAAGATGAATCAACATAAAAATTTTAATTTATAGCTATGTGAATTAAATACACCTGTGAACAAAATTTCAACTTATCAAAAAAATGGATTGAAAACGTAGCCCTTATTTCTTTTATTTTGAGAAAAAATAATACGACACATTTATAACTCTAATTTTCTGTTTTTTTGGCCAAGAGGAGGTTTTTTTAGATACATATTTTTGTCAACATCTAGATAATTTAGTTGTGTTGCGTCGGTCTTTATTTGAAATTGATAACGGTCCATTTTAGCCCTACATATCAGTCCTAAAAACTAATAAAGTTCAGTCCTTGATGATCTCACTCAACTTTACTGCATATTTTAATAAATCACTTCTAGTACTGACAGTCCTAAGAAACCATTGGACTAGTCCTAAGACTGGACTGAATCATTGAACTCCAGATATCTGGAATAAATACGACATTTTTCCTTTTCCCAAATGAGTCATTTTTTATTTCATTATGTACAATAATATATCAGAGTAAAATAAGGTTCGAATACAATAGTTTTAACATTTTTTAAATGTCAAACTACGAATTTCAGGAAGGATTGGTCTTTCTCACATTTTTTTATTGGAAATTTTAATCTGAACAATTATTTTTACAAAAAACTTATACTTTACCAGAGATATTAATTTTTTTATAATGAAAAACGCCTCCCTTGATAAGCTCAGCCCAACGGTAACAAAAGCTTTAACAAACTGAGGTAACCTCGTGAGGATACAGCTTAGCCATTTTACGAGTAATGGACTTCTTCAGGGCTTCAACAGACGAATGATACTTGACACAGGTCAATGATCGACCCTCCCTCAGCGATATAAATCGCATGGGCTCAGGTCTGGGCTGTTTGCAAGCCAAAGATATGGGCTCCAAAAGTAAGGGCATTTTGTGGCCAAGACATCCTGCATTTTTTTTGGCCTTGTGGGCCGGTAAACTGTCTTGTTGGAAGGTGTAATGTCTTCCACAATATAAATTTGGATCCACACGAGGTCGCCTGGGATGTAAATCTTTTGGCGCCTTGTTGCTGAGGTTATAATGAGAGGCGTGTTTCATTACAAATTATTGAATGCGCCTAAATGTAGCTTTCAAATAATAATAAAAAATATGGTTCTACTCCATCTAGTTAGTTCGTTGTGACCCTTTAAATATTTTCACAATTTATCTAGACAGCCCTGTTTATGCAAAGTATCTACAAGGTTGGTTTGAAAAGTTTTCGACCTTAGCGTGAAATAATAGCTAGTAACATCTATCGAGCATCTGATGAAAGTTACTCACCAATGTTTCCGCCATTTTGGACATGCAGTTGTTATGTAATAGCCGTTTGAGTGAGTTGAGGTGGGTGTTTTTGTGAAATAAATTCTTAATTTTTGTATGTTTATTTTTAACATAGTCTTCATGTAACTCTACACATTTTTTCCACATAAATCATAGTTAGTAGAAAAGTGAAGTCACACATTTTCATAATATAAAAAGAATAACTTAAAAAATTGCTGCAATGTATCTCAAGATGTAAGCAGTCAGGCCCACACCATTTCAATCCAATCCCAAAAATTTGGTGACGAGTGTTATTTGAATATTGAAGCTTGATTCATCTTAAATTGTAAACTCACAGATATTAAGACTGAATGGACACAAATATTGTATTCGTTAGTATTTACATAAATGTGGGATAACAAAGAGAATATCTTAAAGGAATTGGAAGGATTTTTTTTGTCACATTTACAAAGATTAATTATGATCCTTATCTATCAAAAGATATGGTAGTAGAGAAAATTATTCTTGTTGTCTCACCTTAAAAACTTGCCGGGTCAAGAAATTTTCCTTCACAGGGAGTAATCTGTAAATAAAAATAAAGTTATATATTTTATAATCATACTTAATAGTATGATTATGGATAGTGCATATTCATTAAAAAAAAATGAGCATGCAGAGAAAAGGCTTAATATAATATTATTAATGCTTAAGGGGAGATATATTCTTTATTTATTTATTGAAGTACATGTCGACATACGATGTAATTTATGATACAAAAGGATCTTATGCATTAAAGGGGCTCATGTTACAGCAAATACTTTTGATATGTACCTATGTACAAGGAACATTTATTTGCAAAACATATATACGATCTTCTATTTTTAAAAATATATTGTCTATGTTTTAAAAATGAGTGAAATATACGTAGGGGTCCTAAGTAATATTGCTCGAGGTAAAAGGCATAAAATTTTATCCAAAGGTGGCTTTGAAACAAAATAACAATTTCTAGAGTTAAACAGGTTCATTTATAAGTAACATTGTAGGTTCAAAGCTAATTAAAAAGTAGGCTTTTTAGGGGCAATGTTCCACATTTGTCTATTTTCCTAGTCCTGTATGTAAGATATAGTATTTGCACTATTAAATGATAGATTTATCTATTAAAGGATAGTAAATGTTCTAGTCTGGTGTCATTAAAGAACTGTCAATATAGATATTCTATGTTTACACCTTCTCGAGTCAAGTTCCTGTTTCGATCAACAATGAAATAACATGACACATCCCTAACAAATTTGGTCTATAAACACTGTAGTATAAACAGTCATAATTAGTGAAGTGAAAATTTTCCAAATCCTCATGAGCATAAATAGGAAAAAGTTATTTTTTTGGTAATCTGCATGATATTTGCGTTTTTATAAAATATGCATCCAATTTTGTAAAATAAATAAATAAAACGTATTTGAGAGTAAGCTGCACATAATTTTTGTAAAGATAGCTGTAAACAAATATTCCGTCTATCAAAGTTACCAACATATATTACAATTTTTGATTTACACTCACGAGGATTTAGACAAGTTTCACATATTTAGGAATACTATATACTCGTATACTAAATGGCTATTCATAATTTTTAAGCGTTTCATGGGTTGTGCAATTTTTTTATCGATTAATCTATCAATTTGCAATATGATTGGTTTCAACTGAATCTCAAATCAAATATAAAGAAGGATTAATAAAAAAATTCCTTATTCATTCATCAATCATAAATTAAGAAAGGCGGGTGAAGCTCTTTAAAATGATTGGAAAATACTATCACAAATTGACTGGATCCGAAGTGCCTCGATAGTTCTTAGTATAATTGAATATGCGATCTCGAAGCTTTGTAGACTGTTATCTATGAAAAAACCCAAAAAGTTTTCAAGGCCAGCATGGATCCAAAGGAATATTCAAAATGCCCACCTAAAGAAATAAAGGAATTTTGAAACTACTAATTTATAGATTGCTTCGAAATTACTCGAAAAATAAACTTTTTAAGCAATATTTCTGTCAGAAAGTAAGAGGCTACAGGAGACAAAAGACTGGAAAAGTACAGAAAATTGGTATAAATTTGGTTGCCCCGTACTTTTATCTTAAAATATTTTACATCAGGACATTTTGCCTTGAACCATTTCCCCATAGGGCATTTAAAATATTTAAACAAGGATATTGTTTATTTTTGATCGAAATTAATGTTTCTTACTATAAAATGCATTAAATTTATTTTTGTCTTTTGAAATATATATGGAGTTATACTCTTGCTTCAAATAATGTTTGTTCGTCAATCCACGAGTATCTTCTAACGTGAATAATCCATAATATGTAACGATAATTAATAATGGAGAAGTGATTTTTTCTTCCTCAATTCCAATCGTTACTGTGTTTTTTTTTTCTTATTGAACTAATTTTATCACCTGTTTTGTCTCTGGTTCGAATTCATTACATAATAACACGTTGTTGGTATATGCATTGAAATTTTGGGGTATAATTCCATCATTTTCAAACAGAAAACAACGATTTAATGTGCTTAATAGTAATACATATATTACCTACATATTTGGATTACAAAAATTCAAGAGGACCATATATTTTAACCATAAATAATCAATAAAGATGTATAAATCTCATGTATTTATATATTAAGGCGAAATATCCTTGAGGAAAAATAGACTTAAGGTGAAATGTCATAGGGCGAAATAGTTTAAGGCTATACGGGGTAGTCTGTTGAAATCTTTACACTTTGCAGTTCAATAATTAATGAAGTTTGAGTGATTGAAATTAATTGATATTTCGATATTTAAAAGCATAAACAATTAGTTACAAAACAGAGCAAATCTGAGCTCTCTATATTATGTAAAAGTCGAGAAAATGGCACTTGAACGTAAACAAAGAATTTCTATTAGTGCACTCCAATCAGTTGGACGTCTACAGGACTGTCAGCAAGTCAAAAACGTTGGAGAGGAAGAAGGGCTCGGTCAAAAAGGCCAAACTGGATACAGAGAAGTTAAAGAAAACAGCCCAGCCCAATCCCCTCAAGTCCATGAGGGCCCGTGCAACAGATCTCGAGGTTTCTCACCAGACTATCCAATTCATACTGGTCGAACATCTCGGGAATGGCAGAACAAAAGAATTCCGTTTTGGGGACAAATTATATGGGTTACATTGAGTCCAGATCTCAAACCCCCTCGATTATTTTGTATTGGGTTATTTAGAGTCAATGTTTAAGATCGTATCAAAATTTGGTATATCTCTGCAATGGCATTGTAGAAACTTGGGGTTAACTTCTGGAAAAGTACATCCGTAAAACATGCAACCCTTTCCAATCTCGTTTAAAGGATGCACTGGCCAACAATGGCAGTTATATTGTATAATAATTTATATACAATAAACTCAAAAATATAGGTTAACATAATTAAATAAAACCTTTAAATCTTATGAATAGCCATATATATATATATCGGTAAAACATAGTTCTATTTAGACGAATAATTAATTAATTAAAGATATTGGCATCTTATATGTATTGTATACACCTTACAGAGAGAAAAGCATATATGAAATCTACAAAATTAATGAACGAGTAGAAATATAACAGATCATGATTTATTAATCAAAACTTACTTTGCCATTTCAGATAACTGAAGTTTTCCATCCTTGTTTGAATCAAAGACTTGTAACTAGTAGAGGAAAAAAAGAAATGTTTTACTTTATCCTAACAATATATTAGATTAATATATCGGCTTATAACATGCATAATAATAAATTTTCTTTATAAAACGTCAGTATCAGATAACATGAGTTGACAATAGAAGTATATACAAAAGTTTTGATATGACTAGAAATTAATGCTCAAATAAAAAATGTTTTTTTCGTAACAAGCCATGTTTTTGGGAATTTTTGATTTAATTTATTTTTGTACCTTTGACTGTTTTTGAAATAATATATATATATTAAACCCTACTTATATATCTAATTATTTAACAGTGTTAATAATTTTTGCAGCTGTCGTCATGACAGCGTTGTACGCTGTCAATCTGTTTGCTGGTGTGTCGATGCTCTTATTTCTTGTGAAGGAGGGCATATTGAATAAAAGATAAAGCTAAATATAGTTTGTAAACATATTACAAAAGACTTTTGAGTTGTCTTTTGTAAATTCCTCAAAACTCACATTTTTTTTGTGATTTAGTTATCCTACTACAAGTTTTGTACCCCCACTCTGTATATTGATAAACAATTTGAGCATTTTTCAACTTTGTATCTCTTCTTCATTTTTTTTTATTCAAATGTTTGTTTTTTTCCGATTTTTAATACTGAGTAAGTATCAAATATATTGTATATTTATAATGGCCTTGAACATGATATTACTGTATCTTTTTAATGAAATAAATGGACCATATTTTAGTTAGTGTCTCTAACTTTTAAAGAAAAAAAACAACAAGCAAAGTAAAATGAACCCATAAATAATTTGATGATAAAAAATTAGTTATTAAATTATTTAGAGGTTTTTGGTCATTAACTCTTATGTGTATATTCCTCATATTTCCTCCTTGGCACTAGTGATAGTATGGTTTTTGGACCTGGGTACTGAAAAAGGAAACCTGAGTTATCTCAAAGTTATCACGTCTTCGGTTATTTATTTTTTTACGGATCTTAAAAAGCTTATAGTATTACAGAATCAAGATAGGACAGGTCTTGGATTCGTATCCAAAGTACTCGGGTATGGTATAGACAAATTTGTAATATCGGACATTCGTGACCCAAATAAGCTTTGGATATGTTAAATCAAATCTGAAGGATTTATGGAACGTAAAAGGGTTATAATAATGCTCAAGGAGGTTGCTAACTTTCATTTGGTGAAGAACACCCCAAAAAGCCCCAAAAATTATCCACACCGTAATATAATTACTTATATAAATAAGCTTATTATATATATTTATGTGAAAAAAAATGTTTAGAAACCTTTAGGGTGGGTCAAGCCCCCCCCCCTTCCCCTAAAAACAGGGTTATCGACACCACTAGTATTGCTCAAAGCTTAATCCTAGTTTTAAAAAAAATATCTTATCCATATCTAACGTAGCATCTCTATTTATCTTGATTAGTGTACGCTTGGAGCGGCATCTAAACAACCATTGTATTGTATGATGCTATTATAATGGGTATATGAACAACATAGAGGATGATTCAAATATTTTGTCCTGTTGAAAGAACGAAAAGTTTTTTTCTAAATATTTCAAGATTGAAATATTTTCATCATTTTTTCAAACTGTCATTAATTTTTTGAAGGTTTTTCGAGAATTAAGATGAATAATAAGGTAGATAATGATTTGTAACAGATATACGGATATAAATGTCATAAAATAATTAGGAAAATAGCATTAGTAGAATCAATTTTGTTAAATAATATTCACTTCTTGTTCAGATATAGGGTAGGGTAGCAAAACGTGGACTCTAGAGATGGATTTATAAAACATCTATAGAAAAGTCCAGTGGGCTCAAATCTGGTGAGTGAGGAGGCCATATCTCTTTGGACCAGAGTCATGTCATATTATCTGTGCAGAACTTTTGGCACTTGGCAAAAGTGTTAGAGGGGCGACGTCTTGAGTCCACACGTAGTGAACCTCCGTGTAGTTGCATTCAGCCATGGCAAGATATTGTACCGAAGAACCTTATAGTAGGCCTCCTGGCCGATTTTCTGTCCAGCCTGGAAAAAGAACGGGGGCATCTTCTTTCCATCAGAGGCCAAAATGCTGAGGACCATTGCTTGGGACGGATATTTTGTGTGGTAACCCCTTACACCTCTTCTTTTGTTTTCATAAGCCAGTGGTTGTTCCGGCTGTTGTGGATTTTATTAAATGTGAAAATCTTCTTTGGCAAGAAGATTTTCAGAATTGCCCCATTTGCCTTGATCCATGTGATGATTTTTTTGCACCTTTAGAGCCTCCTGGCTTTCATATCTTCAGTCAGAAGGTGGCGTGGGTTCTTGTGAAAGAAACTAATTCCAAGTTGTGATTTATAGCCCTACTGATGGTGTTAAGAGCTACAAAGAAGTAAGTAGTTGGCGAGGCAATTCATCGACTTCGTGGGATCCTCCATTTCATTCTTCCCCAAACTTAACATGAACTTCATATCCCTCTTTAAATTATGGTCTACACTTCATAATATTTTGGATCGGTTTTTAAGATTGTTTTTCATCTTTGGCGACTTAAAAATCAGGCTTCTAGAACACTTAACAATGTCTGTAATGTTCATAACCTCAACTCTAGCATGTAGGAGATCTGAGATGCGCTGCCTTTTTGCTTTTTGCTCGCTCATGATGCTGAAAGGACCACATGATTAGTATAGTTTGTTTATTTAAAAAGGACGTGGAAACAGAATATAAAATATAATCACTAAACCTGTCCACAGTTACTATACTACCCAAATACCCACACCTATAAAATAATATACCTCCAGCTGTTGGGTTGGGAATACTCCCTGCCATCTAGAACTCTGGCCATAATTTAAAACACAAGTGAGTCAATTATATAGAACTTACCATAACATCTGTGTATTGAATGAGCTCATCTTCAGACACGTCATTGCTTTTCTTCGCTTGCTTTAAAAGATCTCTTAAAAAAGTTCTGAAAAATAAAAGTATTTATTTAGTTTTACTTCCTTATAGCATTCCTTTTTACATTTTGTAAATGTAATTTTATATACATGATTATAGGTATACTATTATTTAGCTATATTTTATATCAAAATGGGATTTCACAACCTTTATTATGTTTAAAACTCTCTCACTGAATGTCAAAATAAGAACATCATTAATAACTAAAAAATTGTATATTTTTTCGTAGAATATTCATTTCGCTATATGTTCAAAAATAATAATAATATATGTCCGAAAAAAAAAAGATTTTTGAAGAAAAGCTCTACAAACATGTATTAAAATTTAAAAACATAATCTATATAGATAAAGTGTATCTGCATGCATGCCAGAAAAATAGTTAAAGGGTGCATTATATGCTCTTTGATATATATCATATGCAAAGGTGAAAATCCAGTGTAGTATAGGCATGTTAAAAAAAGAAACCGAAAATTAACATGCTAGCCCTGAAAATTTGAAAATGGTTTGGGATGAGAGAAGGAATCATCCTAATGACGTTGCATTAGATCAGCTTCAATCAGCTGTGACAAGAAAGTAGCTACGTGAGAGTGTGTTTATGAAAAAAGGAGTTTAGCACCAAGGATTTGTTAATGAATTATATTCCATATTATTAAAGTAAACTGTGTATGTTCGTCGACGCCTAATAACTTATTTAGGACTGACACTGAAATCCTGTCCGGTTCAGTCTTGGTCGGGTAATCTTCAGTCCTAAAAACGAATAAAATTCAGTCCTTGATGACGCCACTCATTTTTATTTTTGCTTTTGTACCGGTACCTAGGACTGAATGTACTTGTCCTAATACTGGACTGGACACAATGAATAAGGAATGACACAACACCAAGTAATACTAATAAAAAGTTTATTGGATGAAGTGGCAAGATATTAAAAACGAAAAACTTGATTGTATTAATGAATCTTTCGATGTATAATTTAGTATTTCTGTATTGGATATAAGCATTTTTATGATCTCATAAAAATTGATTTTATTGCGTATAACGTAACCAAATACAAAGTAAATAGTTGTACATCACTTCTTAAAAACTCAACAGATTTCTTTATAAGAGTTATTTAATGCTATATCAATTTATTTATAATAAATGCATTTAATAATTAACCCATTCATTTTGCAAAAGTAAACAAAGGGATATTTATTGATATTTCAGCACTTTAACATACGTAATTATGTTATCTTAATAAACTTCATCTCCAATCATGCAAATATTAGAAATTTATGTTAAATTACTTAATGATTTAAAAAAAAAATGAATGAATATTATTAGTAGGGCTCAACAGCTACGCTATCCCGTGCCTAGTAAAGAAACAGGTGGGCATGTGCAGGTTGGCCTGTATATATCCTTTTTGGCTAGTTAATGCTGTATCTTAAAAACTGCATTTACACCGGCAATTTTGGGTTCAAATAATAGGTATTTCCATGTGTCAATATCTCACACGTCAAGACATTGTAAACAAAACTCAAGTGATATTTGTAAATAAAATATATTTAAAAAAATTGCAATATTTCACTTCCTGTGTAGTTTGGAAATGTTTTTTAAATAAACTGACATCTTTAAGTGCGGAACACTCAGTAAATTTCTATTCCGAAACCAATTTATCTAATTTACATATTCCGTAAAGCGTTTTTTTTTCCTTGTTTCTGATTGGAGATAAAGGTATTTTACAGTAGTTTCCCTTCGAATCTAAATTAATCAAATATATCCATATAAACAGGTAGGGATTTGAATACGGAACAAGTTTAGATCTCAATATATTGGCAGCCTTCATATATATATATATAATAGTATGTTCATCAGATTATTATGAAAAAACTGTATAAGACAAAATAATAAACCCTTGAAATGTCCTCCGGATACAATCACCGTGCGACAATTATTTTGAACATCTGAAAAAGGAAATATGGGCTCCTAGCTACTCCGATCTGAAATCTTTGGACTATTATGTGTGGGACGTCTTGGAAAGAGAGTTCAATAGACGTGCATAAAACACTATTGACTTTTTGCAGTCTTCCACTCTCGAGGGATGGACAAGGAGTGGCTCACCAAGGCCTGTGCAAGGTTCAGAATTGTCCCGATATCGATCTCAATTCTACTATCCAAGGAGGACTTACAATTATAACTTCGCAACAATTACTCCTTCTTTTATGAGCTCATATATATATATCAGGATATATACAAAAGAGATTGTGTGTTTCTGTGTAGATTTCCTTTATATGTTCCCACACCATTGAACCTAGGAGGCTGAAATTTTGTATGGATCCCTTTTTTGAGCTGGGACAGGCATAAACGAGGGTGTCAATTTTTGGGAAGGTCATATAAGGAGGGCTTATGCTATATCCAAAACCCATAAACCGTTTTTTGATCCCAAGGAGGCTAGATAGAGGGTTGAGTTATTTATCAATAAGTGATTGGCGTTTCAAAAAAACAAAACAATACGAATAACTACATTTTCTTAATTTATTCAAAATCAAGAATGTTTTGGGCGGTCGAAAGAAATCGGAGAAAATTACAATTTCATGTGCAAAAAAATGAACTTACAATGGAATATGGGATTAGTAAATGGAATAAAATTTGTCTGGAAATTCGTTTGCATATAACTTGGTGAAATAAAAATCGATGTTTAACTGAAATATCTGTTCTTTTTATTTTTTTTTTTCATTTTATCTTTCTTTTTTTTTCATTTTTTCATCAAAAGTCAATTTTCAATTTTTTAATAAAAAATGCCAGAAGACAATGTTTTTTGCACAAAAAAATACCGACGCAACATCTACGTATCTGAGTATTTTCAATTTCCGGAAGCTTTGATAACATAATTTTGACTACATTTGCAAAATGAACCAGTTATCAAGTGTTATTTTTTCGACAACATCATTCCTTATAACTTTTTTATTTTTGGAAGAACGAAAAAAATGGTGAAAGGTTTGTGTTTCTTTTGCAATTCCAATAAATGCTATTAATTATTTTTTTAGCAAAATTAATGCACAAAAAAACAAACTATTTTTGAAGTATATAAAAAGTGGTATACGCATCTATTCAATATTTTTTTTTAGATGCATGTATGTTGTTTGAAGTTTATAACACATAATTTTTTTATATATTCATAATAACACTACTAAGGTTACAAGAGGTAATAATAAGCAATTTGGCAGGGGGGAAGGGGGTTACTATTTACCTTACTTACCCGATTGATGTAGTCTGAAAAATCCAAAAGAATTAAAATTATCAGAATCTTTTTCGACAACAACGAAACATTCATATTATAATTGCCAGCATATACAACTATTTTTAATTTTTTTTATATTCTCAATTAGTTTGACCTATTAGAATGTGACTTCCCTCTCCCTCCTTAGCCCGAGCAACGCCGAGTATTCCTTGGCTAGTATATATATAAAATAGAGTTTGTGCGTACCCACACCGGTGAACCAACCTAGGAGACTGAAATTTTGCATGGGTGCTTCTTTCAAACCTGGTAAGGCTAAAACGAGGGTGTTGATTTTTGGAGGGATAATATAAAGGGTGCTTATACTATACCTATAACACAAAAACTGTTGTTTGGAGCTCAATGAGACTAGTAACGAGTTTAGTCATAAATCAAAAAGTGATATTGTCTTAAAGTTTAATTTGATAAATAATTACCTTTTCTAAATTTATTCCAAATCAAAAAAGCTATGGGGAAGCTAACAAATCGGTGGAAATTGAAAGTTCGTTTTTTCCAGGTACCAAAAAATGAGACTTTGTGGATTACCTTACTTAATGGGATTTATATAGTATGATATTATCATAGCAAGAGAATTAGAATTATCAGTATTATTTTTGACAACAACGAAACATTCATATTACAATTATACCTAATTACAATAGCAGTAATTCTGTATATATAATAATTTTCCAATTATTTTTACCATTGTCGATGTAATGTCCCGCTCCCTCATTGACCAAGCTACGTTGGGTAACCCTTTGCTAATATATATGTAAATAATAAAAAGTTGAAAAGGATGTTCATCCTCAGGTATGAAATAATATTGGGTAAAAGGAAATTTAATTTTTTGTTTCTGAACTCAAAAAAAAAAAAAGTAAAGAAAAAAAAATACGGGCTAGCTACAAAATACCCTCGATTTTCATCACTAAATATTATCTAATTTTGGTTAAGGAGCCTGTATTGTACATTATAGTTTCCCGCTTTGGAGTAAAATATTTTTTGACAGCACCATGGTAGAATATTACAAAAATACTTTTAACAAAATTTTAGACTCATATGTACTTTGGTACTTTAAAGGTAAAAAGTTATTAAAGTATTCTTTTATTAGATCAAGTAAATAAACTGCAAATTTGATGAATATTCATATAGAATAAACTATTTAAAAATGTCATATTTAACGCCATTTGAAGTAAAATGTGTTATAAACCCATCCCTGACACGTTAAATTATTGAAATCAAAGTGCTGACTTGGTTTTTTTTGTTTTTTTACTAGATTAATACCTATCTAGCTATAAAAGCACAATATTAGACACACATCTTTAAAAGTAGGTGTCTTTATATTTCGTATATAACGCCTGAAAGTTGTAAATTTTGACCTACAAATGGCAAGTTTTATCTTTAAAATATTATTACCATACTAAAAATGTCATGGAGGACCTACAACTTTACAGATAGTGTTTTGCAATGCCATTCAGAACAAAATACCATAGATACGTCCTGAATATTTATCGTCAAATTCGAAAACAAAACACTCTAATGAACATATTTACATATTGCTGCTTTAGGATAAAAATATGTCATATCCGGGATAAATTTGACAAAATGTGTTCATGTTTCGTTTATTTTGAATAGTATGTAGGAATAATTACTTTTATTATTATGGCCGTTGTCAATGTAATAATGTTTCATCTATAAACCTTTATATTTTTTAGCTACTAGTGGGGAATACTCAGCATTACTTGCAGTTATTAGGCGTCCATTAACTTTTCTTTAATTTATATATATACAGCCTGTAACAACGGAATGCAACAATCGGATTTCCAACCTTTTCCGGCATATATAATGGCAAAATTGCACAATGCTTGCGGTGAAATATAACTATAAATGTTTGACTTAGTTGCCCAAAACCTGAGATTCAATATCACTTGGTGACAACAACGGAAAATTTCAAGCCTATTGCATTTTCTGAGGCAGAATACATGTGCACTGCTGTTATGATTTTGATATCTTGAGGTCTAGATGATGAAAGGGATCGCCAGTAGAAAGGTTGTAGAGTTGATAAAGTAAGATAAAGCTAGTAAAGACCAACGACTCTAGGTGAGTGGTCACAAGAAAAATTATGTCGGGTTTCAGTTTCCAAGGTCTACATGTAGTTCAAGACCCGAATCGAGGCCGTTAATAAGACCATCAGAGACTAAATTGAGTTGTATTCTTCATAATTGTATCTGCTGCTATATGGTGCCTGAAGCTTGATTGGCGTTTTTTTTTATTGGCAAAAAAATGTAACGACTCTTTTGTTCAAAATTAAGCAGTTTCGGAACAAACTTCGCTAACACTTGTCTCATGCCCAAAACGTTAGAAAAAATTTTATGCCACGAGCCAACGGATATTTTTATATCCTAAACAACTTCTCTGATCGTGAATCAACGGGTTTTAAAATAATTTTCTTCACTGGTTCAACATTTTCATTTTCATCTTTTGTTTTCGTTTTGTTTAGTTAGGCTCGCCATGGGCATCTTCCTAGCTATCTTGAAAGAGTTTATACATCTTGTAAACATTTTTTTACATAGAAAAGTTTCCCCATATGACATTGTCAGCATTTCAAGGGTTTTGGAGCACTTAATTTTATTTTTTAAACAAAATTTGATGCAAATTCTTTGATCCATGTTTTTTTCAACACGCAAAAGACTTCTAGCCGTTATGCCTCTCACAAACAAACTAAACATATTACATGGTTGAAACTGTAAATATATGTACCTGGCAAATGTAGAAACATAACAAAATCAAAAAATCGAGCATACCAAATGTACGATGCCCCAAAAGTCAAAAGTCACAAAATCCTTTTTTAGTAAAATGTATTTTAATAAACATTTTTTTTAAAGGTTAATGAACTCTATAGACTTATCAATTTAGCTACAAATGTAGGATAATTTAATAAAGGCACCAAATGTATGTAGAAGTAATCATATAAAAAATATACTTAATGAAATCTAATAAAAGAAAAAAATTTAATTAAATGTCAGGTGTATTATCTAGGGAGCTAAATATTAATAATTCTTATTATTTGATATTTTGTGAGAGGATCATTCATAATTTAAAAGAATCACTTTTACAAGTAAGTTTTTATAAGAGTAACTTACTTTTAATTCATCAGCTTCAATAGATCCACTTCCGTCTGAGTCATATTGATGCCAGAGCTGAAAGAAATAATAACAAATAATACTTTAAAAAATTGAACCCATAAACTTTTTCTATCTAAATAATACATATGTATATATATATATATAACTTTATGGAGGCTGCAGATGTTGTCTTTTTAAAATAAAATGTACATATTCATGTATACATTTGACTTTTTTTATTAAAAAAAAAAAGGAATTGCCATTTTGTTTCCAATAGGCTTATGTGTGTATACAGAAAATAAAATAGATTTGGATATATTACCTTAAATATGAAGAATATTTCTTTTGTAGTTTTTATAAATATAAAAATAAATCCACAGCTCCAAGAAAATAAGTACCTTAAAGTTTTTGTTCATAAGTAAAAATAATACTGCAATGGAATAATATAATGCCTTTTTGTAGTTAATACCTAAATATATGTGTTTATATTTTCTAAAGCTGTTTCATTATAGGAACATCCACAGGGGATGGCTGGAGAGCTCCTTCCCCCAAACTAAAGACTTTTTGGTTTATGCCAGAAATTTTAGTATTTGAAATTATTCTTCCAAAAATGTATCTAATTTTTCATATTTTTGACAAGAAATTTATTATATATAAAATGTATATCCAAATAAATTAGCTAAGGATTTCTATTATGTATCTCCTTAAACTTTAATATTAAAAAAAAAATTCCAAAAAATTTTATATTACAAATTTAATTTAGGATATTTTTTCTCTAAAAATTTCATTGTTTTTGAACAAGAGCCGATTTTGAAATTTTTTCCATAAAATTTAACTTTTTAAGAATAGTTGTAAATTTTAAAAAATATATATAATTTTTTGTGAGCAAAATTTTTATTGAAAAAATTTAATTTTAAAAAAAAGGTCTCCAACACATAATACAAAAATCGTACAGGATTTTATGGCCAAAAAAAAGGAAGTTCTGGCTGAAGGACTTCTGGCAAGTGCAGAGCCCCGACCTGAATCCCCTTGATTACAGCATCTGGTGGCAAATTGAAAGCAATGACTGTGGACAACGTCACATCAGTATTGAGACCCTGACGCAATGAGAGAAAGAGTGGGGATCAATGTTGAAGCAGTACGTTGTCAACGTGTACATAGTGTTCCGGGATCGCGCAGAGCGTGTGATTTTTACCGAAGGTTCTCAAATTCATAAATAAGGTTCTTTATAGAGTAAAAACAAGTTTCAATTTTTTCTTTAAATCTCTTGAATTTCATTTAAAGCCACTAAGTGTAATTAATTCTTCAACGTTCCAAGACTTTCTGACTGCCCGGTTTTTGTATCATTATAACAAGAAATGATAAAGCAAAAGAAATAAAAGAAAAGGTGAAAAGTTGATTTTTATTTTTCTACCTATTTTTTTTCATAAAAAAGAAAATTATATTCTTGTAACCATAAATTTTACTACTTTTTCTCAAAAATTTCAAAAAGCAGGACAGGTTATTATTGCTTAGAATCTCTAGCTTAATTTAATTGGATATTTAATAAAGATTAATGCATCGATGAAGCCAATATAGGCTCTCGAAGATGACAAAGGATGAAATTGTATTTTAGGAAAGAATACACAGATTGATGATGGTATGATTAGGTTCTTCAACCGGCTTATCTGAAATGAGGTTCTTACGGTATAGTATTGTTCAACTCTTTGATGCCATCATTCTCTTGATTAGTTATAAATTATATATATAATATTATCATAAGAGATTTCGTCTTAATTTGTTAGCAATATCTCTAACATCTGACTTTCGGAACCTGGAAATGTAGCATTTTTCTATGTGAATATAGTAGAAAGACAAGGACTTAAAAGGATCCTCGAAAATGGTAGATCTTGTTTTATGCGATCTTTGGATACTTTTGGAAATAATGCTCCTTGTTTTAGTTGGTTTACTCATGAACACGTTTCTTAACATCGAGATCAATACATAGAAATGTCTTCTATTTCTCCATTGATTCATCAAGCTAGGACATTTTATTGCCCTGGATAAGGAAGATCAAAATATCAAATTACAAAATAGGGGATGGAGAGTTTGTCTACAACTTTTTCTTTCCTTTTGGCTATGGGGATATCTAACATCTAATAACCTGTGCAATCAAAATATAAATGGAAGGAAATAAAGTGTTATACATTTTCTGGAGAACCTACGGACGGAAAATAGTTTCAAGTCTTGGGCCAAACCAATTTGATTTATGGGAATTCCGTTATTATTACCATATTTATCAAAGAAAAAAATAAGAATATTAGTATGTCATAATCCCGGAAGAGAGGATACATTATATTTTTTCTTCTTGTATAAGATCCTCGAAGATACAGCAGTATGCAAATACTATGAGTCAAAATAATTTAGGCTACTTGAAAACTAATGTTACTCAAGTAGACACTCCTTGAGGCATTGTCGAAAGCTGAATAAAATTCAACAAAAGTTGGAAAAAGTTCTTATAATGGTAGTCCAAGTCCTTCAATATTTGATTATATTTCTTTTGAGAACATATCAAGTCTGTATATATAAGTTGGTCCATAGAGCTTAGGCTTTGAGTGAGTTTAATATAAATTAGCTTTCGAGTCGCTAGTCTTAGTTATCGAGTCTAAGTAAAGTCTCGAGTCTTTTGAATGTGAGATCAAGTCGAATCGCAAATCTTTAAAGTATTGACTCAAGTCCAACTCGAGTCCCATGGTCCCTCTGGTATTCAATTAATTCACAACATAATGAAAAGATCCAAATTATCCAAATTGAAAAATGGATTTGAGTTTCGGTAGAATTTGAGTTTTATGTATTTTTTTAATTGTAGAACATACTGCTGTTACAATCCAAATAAAGTTACTCTTAAAAAGGGCTCATTCCATTAACATACTAATGTACATAGGGGTTTCCTATTGTTTACAAAGTTTTAATGCCTATCTGGAAACAAGGAGCATAATATATTATGTAAGTGATAATAGTATGGATCTATTGTATTCTGTTTGTTAACTAAACATTAGTTTGACCTTCTTTATCCTTCGTCAATTTCGACATGTTTGAAATATAACACCTTACTAAATATTAATCATGACTGGATATTGGGGCGTCCATTTTAGGGAGGAGAGGGCTTGGTTTTTGGATATTTTTTTTTTAAACAAACAAAAAATAATAAACTTTCAGGAAAAAAAAGTTTAAAAAAAACAAAATTTCGGGAAAAAAAAGTTTAAAAAAAATAAATTTTTTGGAAAAAATTTCAAATATTACATTTTTTGGAAAAAAATTCACAATCCATAACAGTTTACAAAAAAAATTAAAAAATATACCTCATTTATAAAATCCATCAATACATTCTCGAACCGATTCATGTAAAACTTTGAATAAAAATTTAATTACTTATTTACTTATGATGTAAATTAGAGCCTGAATTTGATTTTTTAACAATAAGTGAATAATCAAGAAGTAAGGTCTAGACAGGATTGGTTATATTAATATTAATAGAAAAAAGCATTACATCGAGAAAAAAAAATTACGGCATTGTAGGGTTTTCAAGATATTAATATTTTTTGTAGCGGTTCTGGTACCAATATAGGTATGGATATTTATGTATTTTCCAATGCTTTTTTGAATAAATGTAGATTTAAACAACAAGGGAGACAAATCTACACAGAAGGTACTCAGTCTCATACCCTCCAACAATAAGAGCGATGGTCTCTTCAATACTGACCTAGTGAAGGCCTCGATCTCTGCTAATATCCCCCTTGCCAAGATCAACAACAGGGAGTTCCAAAACTTTTTGGATAAGTACTTTTAGAAGACAATGCCTACCCGCACAATATGATGATATGAGTCCAAAAGATGGAGTACCCTAAATTTACTCGAATATTTACATCTAAAGATCCCGAATATGTGGATATGTCCTATCTTTACTAAGACATTGACAAAGTTTTTCTATCGAACAGACAACACAATGGAGTATATTTGTATTTATACAAAAGTCTATGCAGTTAACTGACATAGACATTGCATTCAATGAGCAACAATACATTGATTTTGAATTGAAAATAGAGTAAATCCATATTATCCAGAAATATTTCATTTCTCTTTTTTAATAATATGAGAATGCCCTATTCAAAGAATAAGATATATGTATGCTTTAATTTATGTATTACGAACACAATGAATAAAAGAATATCTCTTCATAATTTATGGGAAAAGGTTTGATAATATATTAGAAATATACTTCATGAATTTAATACATCATAATCTAGAATTAAAACAAAGTATACAAACATAATAGTCATTCCTATATTATTTAAATGAAAAAAACAACATTTAGTTACCTTCATAAACTCCACACTTGAGTCTAATGGATTATCGAAACGGAAGAGAAGTAGAAAGTTTTCTTCCATGGGTAGTAACTGTGCCAGCTATGTATGAAGAAGAACATGAAAAAAAAGAATACGAATATTTAGAAATGAATTATACGTTTGTAACATTTTCTTTCATTATTTCTGCTTCCTGAATAAATTATTTTATTTTAACCACAAATAAATCGTTTATATTATTTATGTACATAAACAAGTATCTACGGTATGTGTCTCTATAGGGACTATATTACGTCCAGCACGACTTGTGAATGTTCTACAAGTGTTACTTAACTCAAGGGTGTCTGCATGGTGCGGGCTGGAGGGCTATAGCTCCACCAAAATAAGGAATTTTGGTTTTTTACTTAAAAATTTTGTTTGATTTTTTTTTCAAAAATTTAATATTCAAAACTTAATTTAATTTTTCCGGGAATAACTATGAATTTTTAAATTTTTTGGAAAAAAATTTAATTTTTTGAGAGTAGCTATGAATTTTTAAATTTAATTCTTGAAATTTTTTTCCGAACAATTAAGCCCCCTCCGAAATAAAACCCTGTTACTGAAGCTAAAACTACTTTGTGCTGGTAAGGGGGGTACTTTTGTAACATAAATATTTTACAAGCTGTACATCAATAAAAAAAGGTTGAGAATCCCTTATCTACACTACCTGCCCTGGCTAGTCATATGTAGAAAACTTTCCTTGCATGAGTGTGTGTCAGGCCTTATTTTTTCAATCCAGTCATGTCTTAGAACAGGTCGTATCCGTCCGGGTACTCAAACTTTTACAGATCTTAAAAAGCTTATACTATTACTTAATAAAGATAGGACGGGTCATGGATTCGGATACAAATTCCCCGGCTATGGTATATGTAGATAAATTTGAGTTATCCAGGATCTAAATAGACTTCAGATACTTAAACTTTTACGGACCTTAAAACAGATCGGAGGCCTTTTTCGGACCTGACAAAGCTTTTAGTATTGCTTTATACTTAATCTTAGTTTAAAAATATATATATTATTTCGATCGACCGTAACATCTCTTTTTGTATTGATATGTGCTTGGACCCACATATACATAAACAGTTGCATCGCTTATGACCATTAGGACATAATTATAATGAAAACTAATAATTATGTCCTAATGGTAATAAAATTGGACAAAGCATTGCTTGGGTATTGGCAATCTATAAAAATTTAATCTTAGTCTGGATCCAATTTTATTTAGGTCGGAAGTTTGATTAAAATACTCATAAAATTCGAGACAAGTATCAATCTAGTTTTGGTTTTGGATATAGATCCAAAAGTTTGGTTATTCCAAATTGACTCAAATATTTACGTCTAAAGAACCGAACCGACCTGAACATAATTTGGAAACTTCTTTTCTTTACTACATAGACAAATGTATCTCATTTCTTCATTATTCTGTTCACACCTCAATGTATGTATATGTATATATGGTGATTTTCCATATTTTGATAAAAAAAGATTATAATTTAATCCAAGGAAAATCCTACCATTTTATGGAATTTACCATAGTTTTCCTTGCATACATATGTACAACCATATATATATATTTAAATAGAAGATATATGTTATATGGTACATTTTAAGGTTTTTCTATGGTGTTCGTTTATTCCTATAATATTATAGCATCACATCATAGTTTTTAAACAAGTTTCTCTCTAGTGACGCAATTTAAGTACAATACATCCTAGATTTGACACTGATTAATTACTGTAGATGAAACTTGGATACACAATTATACACCCCAAACAAAAATATATTCCAAACAGTGGACTGCAAAGATATTTGTCAAATGAAGGTGCAATCACCTTCCCGAACAATTTTTTTTGCAGATAAAAATGCCGAGTACTATTTGGATGGGTTACAAAGATAGGAAAATTCCTGAGAGAAGTGTGCACAGTTACAAGGAGATTGTGTTGAGTCATTATTAAAAAATCAGAAAAAGTATGTTTATTAGGTGTAAAACTTTTTCCGAAAACCCTCATAGTCTCAAAATGTTTATTTTAGTAATAAAAAAATATATATACAAAGTTTGTAATATGTTAATCGTTTTTATAGGCTGCTTAGCATAATTCACAATTTTTTGAAAAAATAGTATTCTTACCTACAAATAGTCTATGCAGGCCAAAATAGAGAAATTATATAGTTTATAAATATTTTAAATGAATAAACCATTCATCCATTCATTTTTATTCATCAAAAAATCTAATTATAAAAAAAATGATCCATTTTGTTTTATATTTACGCAAGTGGTAGTAGCCGGAAATTCCTGGAGGTATTATGCGTTGACGAAACGACACACTTTCCTTTGATAACATGGAAGATAACTCCCTAAGAAATCTTCAATGTTACTTTACGTTTTTATTGAGCACAATGAATAATAATAATAACAGCTTGAGAAAAATATTTAATATGACATGATGAGACACGGAGTATGTTAGTCTATAGAACGATACATGGCAGAGCTTTAGCTACACAATCACGTTGCTTAACCTAATTTAAAGTCACATTTATCATTATATATAGGGGGTCCCCACATAATGTGGGTTCAAACAATGAAGATGTCGCATAAAACGAAGTGTTTGAAATTATTCTGACTCTTCACATAGTGTGGTATATTTGCCTCATATCACGGTTTTTTATGTTATTAAAATAAGTTATAAAAAACTACAATAAATTAAGGTAAACAAGAATCTTTAAAGTTGTTCATGAGTTAGTTCATACTATGTCTATATATTCATATAATAGTATATTACATAGGGGGAAGTGTTCTGAAGGTATTTAATTTGATATTTAGATTTAAAACTTTTGGTAGTTACTTTATTATACAAACTTGCTATTAAAAAGGTTACTGAATAAATATTTGTTCTGATTATTTAAATTTTATAGTATTGAAATGACCGAATTAACAATCAAGTAAATACTAGGTTAATATTAAACTTTAACAATTATTTTACAAGCAGCTTGTCTGGCATAAAGTATTTAAAATAGTGAATGATAAATAAAATTTTATTGTCCTAATCTGACAATAAAAAAAAAGAAAAAAACGAGGAAAAATAGTAAAAAGTGGACAGTGAAAAATAATTTATCCCAATTACGGGTTTTACTACTAAAAAAGTCCCCGTACAACGCGGATTTCATCCCCTCAAACCCCTGCAATACTTCATTAATATGACTACATTGTTATTTCTTTATCAAAAAAGACTATACTGATTAATTACATAGATACATTACTTTTTACTCACCAGATGTCTCTAAAACTAAATCCATGTTACTTTTAACTTCCTTTTTTACAACAATTAGCTAGTTTTTTTTTGCGCAAAAGCACCAATTTTTCACTTAATTTAGTCAAATTGTATCAACATCAAAGCCTGCCACTAAACATTGATCAATAAGGATCAAACTATATATTTCTTCATTTTTATCCAACGGAACATTTGTAAGCTTTCCGACATTTAAAAAACATAAACGCAGTCTAGTCTACCAAGCCCTTACATATACATGTATACTGTCATAGGCCATTATTGTATGTAGCCATAGCCCACCCTAAATGATGAAACAACTATCAGGACTATATTTTTACGAGTGTATATGTCTTAATCCTCCCCATTTGCAACAATGGTTTTTAAGTAGTGCAATAAAAACTATAAAATCCTACAAATACAGAAGGAATTTATATAATATTAATATTACCCTCTTTTATAATTGCACATTAAAGGCACATAATTCCGTGTATATTGTATATTGGTCGACATAGAAGTCTAATAAAGACTTTGGCTTTGCCACAAATTAATGCTCCCTCTTACTCCGTCTTGTTTTATTTTGCAGCATATAGCTTGATATATAATACAATATATATTAGAGTTAGATTTTTGCTGAAATTTTCAAGTTCGAGATTTTGATGATTGAAGTCGAGCCAAGTTCGAGTAAGGCGATGATACTTATATTTTACTCGGAGTTTCTAAAAGTGGGTTCGAAAAGTTAGGTTCCTTATTATCGCAATTTATACAAGGGTGGTCGAAAAAGTTTCTGACCTCAACTTGGAGATGACAGCACTTCCAAAAAAAAAGCTTGTTACATCTATCTAGCATGTCTTAACAGTTGCTCACCAAAGTTTTAGCCAGTTTGGATGCACAATTGTTATGTAACAGTCGCTTGAGAAAGTTGATGTGAGGTTTTTTTTTGAAAGATTTATCGGAAATTTTAACTCTCAACAAGTCTCCTAGTAACTCTTTACACTTTTTACCAGCGGTACTTCCATTTCTGTAACCTGTCCCGTATGTAAGCCTGTTGTGAGAAATGATGAGGTTGGAAACTTTTCAGACCCCCCCTCGTATGTATATTTCATTTAATACCAGTGGATCCCGCCTACTTACACAAAAAGGTAATTATCTCAAAAAGTTGATGCATCAGTTCTGATAATTATTGCAATATCTGCACTTTAATACTATATTAGCCGAGGTTACCATGGAAGGTAAAAAGCATATCTTTTACATTGTAATTAATTATGTTTCTCTTCTTAGAAACTATTTTCCCTCTCACTAGGAGCTGAAGTGGCAGGAAGTTATAAGTATTTAATGCCTAACTTAAATAAGTTACAAAATACTAATTTTCTTTCAGTGTTGCTGCACTTTTGCAGATCATTTGATTGATCGATACAGAACAATTATGAATATTGATTCTTAAATAAAACATAACGTTTATAACATAAAAATATCGCATGGTCCTAAACATGAACATTTAAAAATGTCAGATATAAACTGCAAGAGTGTGGCAGCCCTGAAAACTAAAATTGTATAGTTTTTTATAACCTGTAGGTTATGTTGCCCTTCCCATAATTAAAGAAAAAAAAATATTTGGACATTTGGTGGCATAAAAATCCCTTATTTTTAATAGTTATTTGTAAATTTGATGCCATTAAAATCCTTTATTTTTAATAGTTATTTGTAAATTTATATAATTTGAATATTATCCGGTATCGAAATAAGTAACTAAATACTTGATAACTCGTGTAAATATTTGTCAAGTTTCTGTAGTTGAAATTTAAGCTATGCCCAGTTTTTCAAAAGATATTTAGTTTGAATTCAGGTAATTTACTTATGTCGAGTATTTTTCGAGTTCGAATAATACTTGAATCCAACCCTAATATATATATGTTAAGAAGACAGTTTCTTAATGGCATACCATTTAAGATAAAATACTGCTTGAAGATATAATTACTACTTTACTGATAACTATATATTTATTGCATTCTTTAGAAGTATGCTAAAAATATGTTAAACATCATTAAAAAGGCTCAAGCTTTTACAGTTCTTTTAAATGCGTAGGTACATACAGGGGTGTAAGTCAAGCCACTCAATAATTGAATTTGACCGGCTATAAAGAAGTTATATGACGTTATGTACTATAAAATAACAATTTAGTTATTAAGAAATTGTGTACAAACTTTTTAGTTAATGGCTATTATACAAATTAAATTAATTTAAAAGCTCCTGATAGTATATGTACATATATATATATATATTATAATGAAACTGTGTAACTTATTATTTATATGAAATGGCATAAGTGATGGTCAGGTCACATCATGAAATGCCTGATGATTATTATAACTATTAAGAAAAAGAAACAATATTAACTGCTATCTATACTTAAAGAACATTTTCTTTATTAAATATGTCAAACGCGGGTTCCTGGGCTGTAATCAACTATCACTTTCTTCGATCTACAAGGATGTTCCATTAAGGGAATGAAGGTATACCATTATGTTACCATGAGATACAATTTGAGTATTTAATGAGTTGATACAATTTGACTGGATTGAGTGAAGGATCTGTTATTTTACAAAAATATCACTAATTGTCGTGAAAACTTTTTTTAAAAAGTAACATGGATTCAACTTAAGAGCCATTCGTTGATTAAAAACTAATTGATGTATGTCAGAATGTATGAAATAACGCCACTGGGTGCACTGTTTATAGAGTATAAATAAAAAAAAGGAGAAAAATGAAGCACTCTTTTTAAATTTAAAAAAGTATGTTATTAGATTAAGTTTAGCAACGAGTTAAAGTACTCCTTGGCTTATCAAATCGGGTAAAAAAAAACCTCCATCTGATATTAATATTTTTTTAAATTCTTGATGAGATAATGTCAAAGTATTGACTGCGTGTGCTCATGAAAAACGGACGGTAATAGCAATGATTTGATTTGGGTTGTTATCTTCTTTCTAATGGAAGCAAAATATGTCTGTTGATTTGCCCTGGTCTACTGATATTAATAAATATTCCAAAAAGCAAAATTATATAATTTACAGCTCAAAAAAATAATTTCAGTATCTCAGCTTAAGTTATTTAACGAGGTTATCATAATCATCTGATCCTAGTTGATGACACAATAGCCACTATTACGCCTCTCCCTCACCACTATTATACTAACATCTAAAAAATGCAATGGCAAAAAAATATGGGCTATTTAAATAGGGGTAGGGAGGGCCGCTCATTTTTACAAATAAGTAAATTCAATTTTAGCCAAACTTTGATAATAATCTTGGGATCATTTTGGTAGAAAAAAACAATTAAAATCGGCTCTAAAATCCCACAAATAAGCACTGCATTCATTCATAATATGGGCAGGTTTATGAACACCAAGGTAGTTTCCGGACCTTAAAAAAATTACTTGCTAATTTCAGACAATATCTGCAATAAAACCCTATTTTTTCAGTCACTTCCTGAAATCCATAGAAATACTAGTGATTTAGTAAAATATGCGTATAAGTGAAACATTCATTCCACGAAATGAGTAAAACTTTTAGGGATTTCATGAAATGCCTGGTTTCACCGCTTGACTGAAACCTATATATTTTCAAATGATAACTTCTAGTAATATTTGGAATTCTGAAGGATTACAATATGTGCCGTAATCCATATTATGCATTATGAATTCATGAGATGCCTTGAAAGTAATTTCCATACGGAGACGCCTTCATGCAAAAAACAAACAAAACATCATCCTTAAAATTGAGGGTTGGTTTTTCTTTGCAAATAATTATTTGTAGTTGCATGTATGAAATTACGTGATTTTAATATTACAGCTCATTAAAACTTACTTCACGGATCTCTATTTTTCCATCTTGGTTATCGTCATAAGCTTCTAAAAAGCATTCTTTTAACTCTGCCAACATAGAATCAGATACAGCCTATAAGATATATGAAGAATAATATGGGGTCTGTTAGATAATAATGTCATTTTACCTCGGGACCACATTCATTAGAGTTGACGGAAGAAACAAATTCCTTGAGGAATCCATCAAGTTCAGTACCTTCAATGAATCCATTACCTGTTGAATAATTTCACAAAGTTAGCCAAGGTTTTGTTATATACTCAGACATTTAGTACTAGATTTTACATCATTGATAAAAAGTCAATTTATTCTCATATTCTACATATTGATTTAATATTTTCTTCCTTGGAAAAAACTTTTGAAATGAAGACACGTGAGTAAAGCAAAACTTTTTTTAAATCCATTATTATTATTCTAATGATTGTTTCAAATTATTTATAGGAATAATTAGAAGGAAATATATCTTACCATCGCTATCATAATGATCCCAGACTTCCATAAACTGAGCAGCAGAGAGTTTATTAATTTCGCGGGAGTTTAAGTCACGGAATTGTCTCATGAAGTTTACACATTTTTTGTTGGATTCACTTTTTCTTGAGGACGCCATTTTACTTCAATTTATTTCTTCTTTGTTACTCTAAATAATGACAACAAGTATAATGTTAACATTTATTTTTTAAGTACAAAAACATACACTTATTTCTTCCCCTTCAAATGTAAATATAATTTTGATTCGCTTCCAAAAAAAGATCAAAATTCTCAGATTATTAATACTATTATTGCATCCCTGAGGGAAAAGTCATTAAGACAGTACTAATATATATGTAAGTCATATGTCCCATATATTCATATTATGACTGCAATTTTCCTTTTTTATAATAATTGCATTATCAAGGAAGATTTTAGTAAATAATTGCTACAGCCAAATAACATCCTTTTTCCGAAAAAGACAATAAATCTATTTTTATAACTCATATAAATATATTTTTGTTATTTAATGGTAATACACATTTAGAATTTTGTTCTAGATAGTTTTAAAATCGTATCAGATTCGTGACGTTCCGTATTGATAGGTTTTAGAAAGATAACTATTCCATATAAAAAGACGTCCCATTTACTTAAAAGCATATTTTATTTTATAGTAATATGTGATTATTTGAATATCTAATTAATATTTGGCCATTTTGCAAAAATATTTTAAATTATAGTTTTTCCAGAATAAATGCTGTTTTAATTACTTAATTTAGACAAATCTTACAAATAAAGAGTCATAGTATGACAAGGGGTTTGATGTTATCTATGTAAGCTTTTCAACATCATTATTTGCGTTCAAATAATTTTGCAAATTTCAAACTAGGAAAATGAATTGAAAAATATTTTTTATACATTAGAAATTGAAGCAATAGACTCATTTTCATAAATTGTACTACTAAAAACTCAAGGACTGAATAGAAATTAGTTTTATATGATAAAATATTCTGTCAAACCTTTTTTATTAAATATTTATTTTGAAGGCAAACGCACGTTCTTCACTACTTCGATGCAGAGGAAATTGTACTTTTGGGAAAACTTTTAAATCTGGGCTCAAAAATGAAACCACGCCTACTCCGTTACTACTTCAAGAGTATGATTGTCATGCATTATAAAAAAGGAAGTAATGCTGGCGCACCCTGTACATTCAAAAATATATACCAGGCTCATTCCACAAAAAAACTGCATAAAGAAAAGTATTTGAAAAGTTAATAGGTAACCATAATAGAGAATAAATTAAGGGTTGACAAAATATTTCCTAGAAAGATGAGACACACTACATCAAATATATTTACATATGTGTATATATAAAAAAAAATACATATCATAAAAATGTTGAAATGAAAGTACATTTTCCTGCTTCAAATTTTGAATAAATATAAGATTATTATTATCATAGGCTCTACTAAAAAAATATATGTATGTATTTTTTCTTTTTTTAAAAGGACCGTAACATAATTTTTTTATCAAAATGACATCGTGACATTTCAATGTGTGTACAGAACTGTTCATAAAATGATGTATAAAGAAAAAAAATGAATCGTATGAAATAATGACATTGATAAAGAATAAAAAAATGTCAAATTAAGATGGGTAAAAATTAATATAAAAGAAAGACAGATGAGAGTACACTTCCTTTTCTTTCTTTAGAGATAAAAGAATCAAAATAATTGCTTACGTCAAACGTGCCACTTAAATAGCATTAGACAAATTTCAGCTTTTGCGTCATATCTATTTAGGGTTTTTATAAAGAAAGTAGTTAAAAATAAAATATAAAATTGTGTTGCTAAACATATGTAGCACATGTCAAAAAAAAAATAATATATATTTTCTTAAAATATAGCTGTAGGTATATATACAATATATTTATATATAGTACTTTTAAAGTATAACAATTTAAATAAATCTTTATTTTTTTTTTTCCTTTTTTTTTGTAGTATATTTATATGGAATAAATTTGCCAAGTAATAAAGTAATTTTTGTTTAATAAAGTTTGTGATAAATCCATATTTCTGCTAAAATATATAAGGTAGAGAGTTGTGTTATTTGAAGGGATGCATTGTAGACTTTTGGCCAGGATATAAAAATAAAAGAAACCAATCGTATACATGATAATCCTGACAAATTAAAGAGAAAAGGAGCTTAGGTGTCATGAGTAGGAGCGTGAGTAAGACAATATTGGGGGGGGCTTTGTTTTCTCGATTTTTAATCATAAACAAGTTAAAAACTTAACAAGTCAAAAACTTAAAATTTTTAGGAAAAAAATTTGAGAAATTAAATTTTTCTGAAAAGAAGTTTCAAATATTACATTTTTAGGAGAAAAAAAATCAAAATCAGCAGCTTTTTACAAAAAATTTTAAAGCTGTTCACAAATAATTGTTTTATTTTTTGGAAAAAAAAATTCAAAAATTGAAGTTAAGGATAAAAAATTCAAGGATGCATAGCTTTTCATTTAAACTTTTTGGGAAAAATTTGAAAAATATAATCTTTCTGGAAAAAAAATAATTCGAATATTATACTTTTAAGAAAAAAATTTAAAAAGACTACAGTTGTTTTATAAAAAAATTTCAAAAAATTTAACTGTTCACAAAGAATTTATTATTTTTTTTTTTGAAAAAAATTCAAAAGATTAATTTCAAGTTGTACAGAAAATATCAAAAATCCGTTGTTATTCACAGAAAAATATTGGGAAAAAAATTTGAAAAATTAAATTTTTTCTAAAAAAAAAATAACCATATATTAAATTTCATTATTTTCAATCCGGGATTAGATTGGTGCAAAAATCAAAGAGGAGGACAACATAACATCTTATTTCTGAACAGAGCAAGATGAGACGGTTAAAAACAGCAAAGAACAAAATATATGAAAAACATCCTGAAATAATGCTTGACGCAAGGTTGATTTTCGATACTTCTACCATTTTAAGATTATACATTCAAAAATCCATCAATGGATCTTAAAAAACTTGTTATAACTATCTTAAATGAATTTGGTCCTACATATATACGACTCCTTTACATCAAACACAGATCGAAACACTTTCTCTTTTCAATAAATCAAGCAAACCAGCATCTCAACTCTGAAGAAAGATATGAAAAAATTATAAAAAAACAAACATTTTTTTAAAATTTGATTTCTTTTTGAAGTATTTCCAGTAGAATGGAACTTTGACCGGATGGAGGGTAACGGTTTTGGATTGCACATAAAAAAAATTAGAAGGTCATTACCAACACCTAAACACAACTCGGGATCCATGATAATTTTGAATTCGGTCAACCTTACAAGATAGCGAACACTTTAACACCGTCATTGGGACAGATTGTCAAGCCTCTTTTGTTGTTCAAAACCAATATACTAACAATAGTTTCCGAATACAAGAAATGTGTAATTGAAGAAAATGTTTCCAAGCCTGCAGAATTTTTGTTTGATCAAATTGGAGATATAGAAAGGTCAAATCAACGCAGGGATGACAAAAAAGGGCATTATTTAAAATTTGTAGAAGCTACATATTTAAAAATATATATATGTATAAGTAACGTATTGTATCGTTATGGGTTCTATGGTAGTCGCCTAAAAAGAACTAGGCCAATCGTTATTATCTACTGATTTCTATTATGCGAATTTTGAAACGTCAAGAGTAATTTTTTTACAATTTTCCTATAAACAATGTTGTAGAACACATAACCAACTGTCGATTGCTAAGAAAAACATTGTTCTAGTCGCCACCATGAGCACACATGACGTTAAGAGGATAGAGATGCCAGCACTCCTCTGTGCGGAATTATGTGTTCTACAACATTACCTAGAGGATTTTTTTTAAATGACTCTTAATCTCTCAAATTTGCACAATACATGAGTCAATAATAAGGGTCGGCCCGCTACATTCTCCACAAAAAAAAAGACATCTCCAAAATCTTTGAAAGTGCCAGATAACATTTCGATAATGATGATACATTTAAGAACTAAATTTGGTGGTCTGTTGAGGCAAAAATTGAACTTTTTAATGGCAATGGCAAGAAATGAGCAATCCAATCCAAAGAATACGGCTCAAAACGTAAAAATAGTAGATTTGGGATTGTTTTTCATCCAGAGGCATTTGTACAATAGTCGATATATAATGCATAACCAAAATAACAGATTATATTTCGACATTGGATACTTATCTAAAGGCATCCAACAGTATGAAATGTAATTAGACGTTACAACAAGAATCAGATCAAAAGAACACAGTCATAACTCATGTCAACCTAAGCATATATAAAACAACATAAAATTCGTGTCACAAAATTCAGATCTTAATCTGATTGAGAATCACTTGGGTTAATTGACGTCCAGAGTATATTGCAGATATCCTTCTAATGAAAGGAAATTAATTGAAATTCGGGATGAGGAATGGAAAAATATTCAATTAAATATATTTTGGATAAGTTTCAGAGAAAAGGAAACCGCTGTTTTGTTGGTGGACAGACTCAATGATCAACTTGTATATATTTCTTAATCGTGCTTAGGGTCAGAGGTTATCTGCAACTAATCAAGTTATCATTTATATAGTTTAAAAAAAAAACTATGTTCAGTCCTGTGTTTTTAAGCAATTTGTTCATTATGTTCAAAAGTATGCCTGTATAGAAGTGTTGAGTTTATATGATTATTGATTTAAAAAAAAGAAGTAAATACATGTGTAGAATTGGTAAAACTATATAGAAGACAACTTATTGCAGTTATCAAAGTCAAAAGTCATGATACATATTCTTAACTCAATGGTATACTAGAGTTTTGTAGTCAAGATTTTCGGTTGATTTTGATACACATTCCAAAATTTGGCTATTTCATTTAATTAAATAATTTTTTGAAGTGTTTCTAGTTTTGGATAATATTTTTTTGCAATTACTTGAATATTTATAATATAATAAATGTGCATTGTCATTGCAATATGTTGATTTATAAAGTAAAAATACGCTTTACGTTTTTTTCCTAAATACTTATGTATGTATATGTTTTTCAGACTTTTTGAGAATTTTACTAAATAGTATATTTACGTTTCAATATCATATTTACAAGCTGAGCAGTATGCCAAAAACTGTATTATGCATCTATTAACACAGTTCACCCCATTACATATTGAAAATCTATTGTTTTGAAGAAATTCAATAGGTCGTATCAATATCGTTATATTTAATTTACCTCGGATATAAAGGCCAATTACTTGTCTCTCTTGTTAATAGAATTAGGAAAATATTTTGTAATCAGCCCATTAATTTTATTTTGCAATTCTATGCATTTTTATAATCTCGTTTCCTTACCTCAACAGATCTCATTAATAATAATGAAAATCAAAAATTTTGACATTTGCTAAATTTTTTAAACATACAATTTGAATGGATTATTTTAGAAATTGCTAACAAACTATTCTGTTATATAGTTTAATTAATTTGATTTAATTTACTTCTTTTTTTAATAGTTATCCTTAACATATAAAATGATTAAATTTATTCTAATTATAATTTTAAAAAATGTTCAATTACTATTAATATACTGAGTATGTTGTAAAAAAATCACTTTTTTAATCTTGATGAACTTAAATCAATGTGAACTTTTCATTCTGTTAACTTTTTTCTAAAATTATCTCAAACCAACAGCATATGTTAGAATAATTTCAAATTAGGTGACGATGCTTAATCCTTTTTTATTGTTATTGACTTTTACATTTAAATATAAACTGCCTAACATACTTTCTGAATTTTAAAAGAGTTGGTTGCTTTTGACTTTTATTGAATTATTAAATGGGTATATCTATACAGAGTAGGTCCTTAAAAATTCTAATAGAATTTAGGTACACTTTTACCCACTTTATTCTTAATAAAAATGTTTCATTACGCAACCAAACGATGGGTGAAAATATACTAAACAAGTTTTGTTTCTTTCCTATAGCTTTAAGTGTAAAAATGTGGAAGCGATTCATATTCCTTCCCAACAAACAATTCTTGGGTATATAGTGACCTATTTGCAAAACTTTATCTCAAAAATAGCCGCTGCACGTCCTTGATTCTTTAATTATGAAAACGGTATCTAAGCTATTTTTCTCTCTGTTACTTTCATGGGTATTTGGAACCCTCAATTTAAAAAAAGCTTGTAATTTCTAATTTATTTACTTCTTAATAAATAAAATAGATTTGATACTATGTTGAAGTAGTGCTCAGATGGTTTATAAATGCAAAAACATTGATCTAGGATATCTTGTTAGGATTTTCATTTATTGTAATAATACCATTCTTTTGAGCTGAAGTGTTAAAAAATCCTAGGAAAGTAATCAGCCTAGGATTTGAAGGAAAGTATGGATTATACAAATATTACATATATAGTGAGTATAAACATTATTAAAATATCAACATTTTTAAGTTTTTTATATGTATTTAAAAAAAAGGGATGTGAAATACAACTATAGTTTATCAATCTATTGAAATAACCATAAGTTTTTACTGTTACAATTGCTACCTGGTATTAATAACATAGGCATTAATTAAACTTAAAACAAGATCTCGATATATTTTGAAAAAACATGTAAATTCACACTTGAGAGGATATCTCCATGTGGATGGTTATATTTTTAAACAAACACAACATTGTATTCGAGACTTGCTACCCCACTCGATCCATATTTGGAAGACTTGCGACTTGTTTATGATTATTTACATGTATATGTATATATAGCTCATTTCATGAGACATCTTCACGAGGAAACAGATTTCAATCAAATTTGGTATTATAGAAAGCTTATAATTTTTTTTAAATTTTAACCATATAAATGTAGAACCCTTATAATTAAGAAAAAACTGTAGATAGGCAATGAATGGAATAAGGTAGAAAGCTATGATTTATGAAAGTTATGGCTTTATTTTTAATGTTAAAAATAGCAAGTTACATCGAACATTCACTTATATAAGAGAAAATATTATATTTACAAGAAATATTAGTTATGATTTTTATTTATTACACCGATACTCCTAACACTATAACTTTTTTATAAAATTATAATTATATGGTTAAAATTTTAAAAGAATCAAATACCAAAATACTTTGGAAAATTAAAAAGTGTTTATGTTTTGAATTTTTCAACTTATAAAACTATTTTGTATTTGCTCAAAGTTCTTGTATTGTTTTGTTTAAAAACACACACAAAAGTCTTTGCACATAAATAATAATTATATAACTAAATAGAGCTTGTTTCCGACAGTTTATAGACTGTATATAATGCTAGTTTGTTAATATATTCATCTGCTTTGTTTAAATTGTTAGAGTAGAATATGTTGAAATGTGATATCATACCAAGGTATTCACAAACGAGATGGTAAGAAAAATACAAATTGAATCATAAAGATAATATATGTAAATATTGTAGGGTAATTTAAACCTTGGCAAGTCTCTACGAAGGAAAAAAAAATGATCAATTTCTTTTATATTCTAAACTAAATATTCTGTTCATAAAATGCATATATTCGTATAAATTACATATTATATCCTAACTAGGCTTTATGTACATAGGAAGATCGTTATTTCCAACATTTATATGAGGTCTATTATGGGTACAATTTCTTTTAAAATAAAAATTAACTATTCAACCTAATATGAATTTACAAGTAAAGAAAAATAGGCACACTTAAAATTTGAAACTAAAAGTTATACCTAACAAAACATTTTAAACTAGGATTTATCGAAAGGGTAGTTCTTTTAAGCGTTCTTAATTTCCTTTGGGTTCATTCCATCTCCCCACAAATTGGTTTTAACACAACCACATACTAATGGGAAGTAAGTCTATAACAAATGGCACTCTACCATGTAAAATTATCGTTATGCTTCATTTCGACAACATACCCTCGTCTTCTTTAAATCAGGAACAAAAACGTTAGAGACTTTTATGTATCCTGTGCAGTTTAAAGGGTAAAATAGACAATGCGTTTTTAGCTAAAGCGGTGAGTGTACTATCGATAGGATTCGTCAAAAAATTCAGGATCCACTGACGGTGATTTCCCGGAAGCTTTGTGACCCAGAAACATCCAACATTGCCTGAAGTTATGCTTTATGAAGAAAATAAACTTAAAAAATGCAAAGAATCCCGAACAATCGATGAATGCCATCGCTAACTTCCAAAAAAGTTTAATCCTGTTCAACTGTCCTTTATATCATGAATGAAAATCTTTGGTACCACAGCTATACACGTCACGAAGGACAGCTTTTTACCCCGTTAAACGTGATGAAAGGTGTTACCAGAACCAAGGCCTTGATAAAGTTAAAACAGAAGCCTCCCCAGAAAGGTCTTGTCTCGTGAAAAAATTCTTTCAAACCCCGAAGTATTGGACGAAGAACAACAGATGGTTGATTAGCGTCCTTAAGATCATGAATGCTAAGTGAACACAGCAAGTTATGGTTGTTAACAGTGAGGGTCACGTTATGGCACCCTTCCTCTTTAACCAGGGCTTGAAGATCAACTCTAAGGTTTACTTCAATTTTCTGTGCACCGAAGGCTTCCCATGGATCTGGCAATATGACGGGGGGGGATTTATTTATTCTGAGAATGTGATGTACGTTCCACCAAGTTCTTGGCCTCCTGAATCACCCAAATTAAACCCTTAAGACTAGTTTGTCTGGTAACCAATGAAGATCCCCACAGTACACAGTCAACAAGGCTGTTGGACGTTTTCCGTGGAATGTGTGCTCCAAGCTAGCTACGATTTGATTGATTAAATATTAAGCTTATGTTCTAATGTTGGATTGTGTGAAAATTTTAATAAAATTGTTTAAGAAATAAAGACAACACAGCGTTTTACTTTTTTCCACGCCTTATGAATGTTTAGATGAACTACCCTTTATATCTTGAACAATATTTAACCATACAGCACTTATTGATAAGTATACCATTAATGGAATAATTTATGTGTCAATATACAAGCCTATGCATGAGTGCTTGACAATAAAAAAAAATAAGAAGAAGACTCCATTGGTATTAAAGCTTATGTTATTAAGTATGATTGTCCTTGCTGAGCAGTGAATTTTTTTTTGTATGTATATTTTACAAAAAAAATATGGCTTTTGAATGAAAGAGATAAGAAAAACTCGAGGATTATATATCTCTCAAGATAAAACTAGTTTTTTTTTACTAAAAAGGAAAGATAAGGCATCTAGAATACAGTTTGATCCGCTAAGGAAATTATAGTGATCTACAAAAAAAGTTAATAATTTATCTCAATTGATTTTTGCCTTTTTGCCCTTATAGATTAGCATAGTCGGCTGAAGTTATATGAATGAGATAATAGTTATTATTTTTAGTAATATATCTGCCCTATATCGACTGGGATTCTAACTCTCGCCTAGTGAATTCTAGCTATTTAATTTTCCCATGCGTATTGTTCACTCTGCTATCGGTTACTTCATTCTCTGTTTCTTTTATTTATTACGAAGCCTTCTTCTTAAAGACAATTTATATTCTTGATATAAATTGTCCTTAAAAACAACATTAGAACTGTATTTAAAACCAAAATACTCTTTTTTTTTTTTTTTGGGGGAGGGGGTCTTTTCAGAAGTATTTAGCCATTGTTCTACTTTGAACAAAATTATCTATTAATAGTAATTTTTACAATTGGGAATAACTTCAAAATGAGTTTCAGTTTCTTTTTGGAAGGGAAAGGTTGTAAGATACGATAGACATTCCCGACATATAAATGATCAAAAACGCAATGTATGTTTGGATGTTTCAAAAATAAATTTTTGATCTAAGAAATAACAATATATACATATTAATGAAATCTCGCAGGCGTTTTGCATGTAGGATAAAGCATGTTGAAAGGGTGGACTGTATATTGTGCTCCCTGATGTATATTATATTATAAGCATATTTTGATATAAAAATAACATTGCAGTCATATTCTTGAAGTCTCCCAGGCGTTTCACATAAAGTATCCAGTGCAAATACAGAAAACACTGTATAAAATTGCTCTCTGATGAATACACATTTACAGTACATGTTTTGAGTTGTACTACAATGTAAAAATGAATGAAATCTTGCAGGGGGTTTAGTTCAGTTTATATTCAAAAGAAAAAGAGAAAGTTTCCTATATAAATTTTTTTTAAATTGAATTAAACTTTAGATGAGGTTTAGATACGAGTTAAAGTACTTCCTGATTCATCAAATCATATTTTTTTAAATATACTCCCAGTTGTTGTTATTAATTTTTATTCTTGAGGAGATAACTTCCAAGTATTGAGTAGCAACGTGTGAGTGTGCTCATGAATAACGGAGTCAGGCAGACAGAAATGACTTCGTTTTCAATCTTATATTATACTCCATTTCTTTGTTTGATAAGAAGTTATGCTTATCATGGTCACCATGTTAATTTCCGGGGGTTTTCTAATATACCGGAAATGCTTAAGATTTACAACCCTACAGACTTGCATAAAATACAAAAAAATTTAAAAACTTTGAAAATTAATTTGAACAATTTGAAGAATGCAAAAATATTTATTGGGAAGTTATTTTCTATTCTATAACAGCAAAATGTGTCTGTTCTTCTACACATTATAACTCAGGGCAATGCAAGGTACACCCCTTAGTTCAAATAACAGACACAACAGATATATTTTTCCATTCTGATAATTGAATATACTTTTTTTTAAATATTGAAATTTGAGAAATTTTATTTATGTATCGTTTCTAACACTAGTGAGTATACGTTTTTTTTCTCTAGCCATTTATTCTTCTAAGCAGAATATTAAATCATAAGAGTTGACAAAATTCTTGTAATACGGTTAAAAACACTCCAGAAAAAATATAACATAAATAAAAACAATAATTAACATTCAAATATGAAATAATTAGTTATCCCTCCCTTGCCCTCTTCAATATATATACATGTAACATATAAACCGGTAGATTTGATAGGCAAGCTACCACACTACTAAAGAGGAGAGAGGATCTCGACCCAGCTCTCATGAATAATTATCTATCAACAACATTGTTCAAAACGGTTGAAGCACCCTCAGTTGTCCGTCAGCCCTGTCGTCTTTATTATAAAGCCCCTAGTCCGGGTGAAGTATAAAATGCAAATAACTTTATTAGATTATTCTTTTATATGTTCTATTGCATTCATAGAAAAGATGGAAGGAGGAATCCGTGCAATCCTTGTAGAAAGAGGAGAGCCTCTCCTTTTCATCTTTTTCGACTTGTTGGTGAAGACTGTTGACGTAGCAAGACGATATCTTAGCCATCTCTCTCTTGAATCAGGGAATAGATTTCTTATGGCCGATCTCCATCCCACTTTATCGATCTCCGTGTTATTTTTGTTCAGCTTCAGAAGTCGTTTGGAAACTAAAAGAATTGGAGGGGGGTATACATGAATGAATGTGTACACTTGAGCTTTTGGAGATTAAATATTTGTACTTTATCGACTCAATAAATACACCACTTCATCCAATTAATATTTCTACTGAATGAGTCTATCATGTAGGTAGGGTAGTTATGCATACATATAACTTTATTACACAAACACTACTTCCAATTAATTGAACAAAAAACTATAGTATGTAATAGTTTGCTTGTTTTTTTTTTCGTATTAACAAATATTGGAAAAATATTACTTCTTATTGTGTCTTGAAAGGCCTATGTTTTCTTCTTCTTTCTATACCTAATGCATATCATGGCTAATAACACGCTCATAACTTTCTATGCGGATTACAATAGGATTTAATTAAGTTGATAAAAAGTAAAAAAGGATTTATGGGAATGATGTTTTAGGAAGAATAAAAGATATTTTATTCATTCTTTATCTAAGAAAAAATAAAGAGAACAAGAGTTTATTTATTAGGATCCGTAAGTTTCATCTGTAATAATACATAAAAGGAACTCACCATTATTTTATGATATATATAGGGTACAGAAAGATAGCTTCCTTTTTTATAAATCCGTAGCAAAATGTATGTAGGAGTAGTGGTGGGGTCAGAGGAATTTAATTCTTAAGGCAAGTTTCTAAAGTTTTCTTGCGTTGGAGACTTGAGGAACGTGAATTTGTCGTGGTAAATAAATATTGCCAAAAAATAATTTGAGATAAGATTGTATAGAATTAACTAATTGTAATGTAGCTACAGAGTTTTAATTCGTGCGATTTACATAAATCAGTTCATTGCTTCAATTTCTAATATACAAACGAAATTTTGCTTGTATTTCCTTTTTCATATTTGAAATTTGCAAAATTCTTTGAATACAAATAACTCAATGGATTACAATCCTAAAAAGATAAAATAGGTGCCATGAGATATGGTGTCATTCAAAAAATCTAAATCGGTGCTGTTTGTCTTAATCAAGTCATTAGAACCTGATTTATTCAGAAAAACTGAGAGTTTTTAAAGATCTTTTCAAAATCGCCAATAACTAATTCCGGGTAACAACTGAATTATCCAAAAGTATAAGATAAGAAATGTTGTCTTTTAAAAGGTGATTATTTTTGTAAAAAAAAATAATTAAAACTATAAGACCCTTTTAATATAAAAAATAATTATTAAAAATTCATTTCACTATTATAAATTTGCCAAATTCTTTAAACGCGAATAAATCTATAAATAATATTGTTAGAGAGCTAAAATAAATACTCTAACATTTTAGTCATTCGTTAATTTTAAATTCGTGCTAGTTGTTCAAATTTGGCAATTCGGAAATGGAGTTATTCCTGTAAAACAACCTTTCTCAGACCTTTGCAAAATCGCTAGTAACTAATCACTTAACTAGTGACGGAACAATACCGATGCAATTCTTGTAAAAATTATCGATGCCAGTCCGATTCTTTAATATTTTAAATAATAGTTAAATAACACACTTTTGCTAATTTGGGAGTTCACATGATAATATTTCATTGGGAAATTTTTGGATTAAAAAATGAATCGGTAAGTTAAATTTTTTTTTATTTGAAAAATTAAATTTTAGATATAAAATTTTTGGAAAAAAAATTTCAAATATACAATTTGCTTTTTATTTTTTTTCAAAGATCTACAACTATTCACAAAAAATTAATATTTTTGGTTAAAAAATTTAAAAATCTCCAGTTGTTCTCAAATAAAAAATTACAAAATTAAATTTTGAATATAAAATCTTTTGAAAAAAAAATTCAAAAATACGTAGTTTGGATTTTTTTTAAATACTTATTTATTCACAGAAAGTTGAATTTTTGGAAAAAAAATGGAAATTTCATATATTAAATTTTTTGTAAAAATTAAAAAATCCTTCATTTTGAAGGGGTCAATTTTTTTTTCTTTCTTAATTTAGAAAAGTAATAAATAGTGAAAAACTAATAATAAACAAGAATCGGAAACGCAAATTTAACATTATTTTATCAATTGGATCCCGATTTCAGAAAAAATAACCGATTCTTCGATTTTGATATATTGTCCCATCACTAAACCAATTAATAATTCAAAATTATTAAATTATATATGTTGTTAAATAAGTGTTGCATCTTTTTGTATAAATTAACTATCCTTCATAAACCTCTAATTGAAAAGTTGTTTAAAAAAAAATGAAATAAAAATCCTCAGGTTTTAAAATATCAAAGTTCGTTTTATTTTCAGTCATCTTTTCAAAACTGTATAAAATGAAACATTAAATTTAGACTATCATTATGAAACAATAATAAAATGCTTTCATTCATAATTTTTTTTTGGAAAAAAAGAAGTAAATTCCCTGAAATAAAAATACATTTGTTTCTATGTATTGCATTTTTAAGTGTATAATAAAAATGTGGAGCATTAAAATAACACCTCCATAATTTCATACTCATTATGTATTTATATAATTGAACAATATATAGAGGAAATAATATATTTATGATTGAGGAAGAACCCCATGAAAGAAGAAACAGCTGCAAAAAGAACCTCTTTTTTTATTCAATGTGACTCCGTCTGTATTTTATGGTACTTTTTTTTTTTTGTACCAAATATATAAATGGGAATTTATATTTAATAAGACTTTCTATTATTAAAATGAAAATTATTCTGGAAATTTACATATATGTCATAGTATAGTTCAAATAGTTATTCTTACACTAATGTTATACTTAAAATCCAGTGTGAAATGGGCATTTTAGAAAAACATAAACCAACAATTTCCATGGTAACCATAATAATTTGAAGAATGTTTTTGGAGAGAAAAAATAACACTCATGACGTCTCATTAGACCAGCTATAATCAGCTGTGACAAGAGAGGAAGGAAAAAAGGATATCAACAATGATATTTGCTAGTATTACTCCGATGTCGATCCAACAAGGAATGACAATTATATGCCTGCAACTAATCCTCAGGGTTATGCTCCGTCTTTTATGAGCACACAGGAACGTTCAAACAGGTTTTGAATATAATTGAATCTATTTGGGAAAGGATATTCACTACTCAGGAATTAAATAATAATGACAACTAATAAGGAAAATAAAATTCGTTCTTTCTACCAATTACAAATTAACACACCGGATTTACATACATGCTGATCAATTTTAATTTTTGTTTTGATTGTATGTGCATAACTGCTAGTAAATCGTACAAAAAACAAAAACAATTGGATATAGGGAATACATTTAATGATGAAAAAAAAAATGATTTAAACTTGAATCTTTATGAATACAACTTCATAATAGGCTGTGGAAAAAGTAAGCTCTTACTTTTTGGTTTATTTGAATGCTTTATAAGAAGTGTTACAATCATCCGATTGAAGCTAAGTATATGATATCCCTTTCCGTTTGATGACATTTTACTAACAAGAATCTAGCTTCATAATCCCCTTTTCGTAGAAAGCCTCATCGCTATTGGCAAAAAACTTGGACAACTAATTTTCACAAGCCTCTATTGAGACCAAATTGGTCCCCTCAAGTACACTGACCGTAGACAGGAACAGGTAGTATAGTAACTTGGTGTCATGTCCGGACTGTAGGGAGGGTGCATAAGAACTTTTCATCCTATATTCCGGAGCTTCTGGTGTGTCATCAAAGATTTATGTTGCCTAACGTTGTCTTGATGATGCCTTGCTATCCCCTATTCACCAATGCTGCCCGTTTCTTTCGATCGCCTGCTTCAAATGGTCGAGTTGTTCACCGTAGAGGATATAATTGAACAGATTTTCTTCTTAGCTTAAAACTCTGTTGTGCAACACGAACGGGAAGAGTATCGGCTATATCCTATAATCTGATGTGAATACAATGAACAATATTTAATTGTTCATTATAAAAATGGGCGGGATATAGGAAATTACTTTTTCACGAATTTACTGTAGATATTTTCTTTCTTATAGCAATTTCTTCTATAAATATAGTTTTGGCAAAGAAAAAATATACATAGGCAAAATAAGTTAAATGGATATTGGGTATGAAATTTTTTGAAATTGAAAATAGTAAAGTTTGTAATAAATACAGGGTGTACACTGCACAAACTGGCTATGCCGGAAAAAGTATTAATATATCAAACACATTTTTCTCTCCAACAAATGATCAAATTTAAAAAAAAAAAAACAGATATCGAAAGCTTGATCGATTCTGATTTATTTTATAAAAATTACAGTTTCTACATCAGGCTGAAAGTTCCTGGAAGTCATTCTTGACACGGCCTTCAGAAATAAGCTCCCCAACCACTAGTGGCCTATAAACTTTATCTTTATGAAGACAGGCACATCTTTGGGACAGAAGACAATCACCTGTAGTTTTGGTTGTTGACCTTCTGATCTTGGCAAAAGTGTTTTTCCTCCGACAAAAACCAGAGTATGTACCGATTAAGTGGTTGGTTGAAGTGGTTGAGGAGCGTTTCAGAGTGTTTTAAGCGTTTTTTCATGATTTTTTTTGTCACTTCGACCTTTGATCTCAGCCCGCATTGCAGTAGCCTCAAAATCACCTTTAAAAGCCTCAAATTCCCTCTTACAAACGAACTTCTAGCTGAGTTCGAGTTCAGTAATTATGTTCTTGCTCAAAGTGCAGATTCCGAAGAGGACTTCGTGCTTTTTCCAAATATTTGGGGAAATTGAGTCCATTTTTTTCCAACTGGTTCACGTTTGAATAAGAGATTAAAAATAATCAGATGCTTAAATGCCCTTGTTTTCCCAGAGTGCGCACCAAAGTGGCAAAATAGATAGCTTGCGCACCTTTCATATATATAATATTGGTGGTAGTACTCGCGATTACTCACAGTTATTAGGCGTCGATCAACTTACAATTAATAATGAAGATTATTACTCAATTTTTAAATTATATATATTCGCTCCTCAAGAATAAGAAAAAATAATAGTTGCTTGACAAAAAAATATATATATCATTTGATGAGCCAACTTTAGCTTTTATATAAACCTCTTTATTTTTTCTAACTTTATATAAAATACCTCTCTTTTTTTCTTTTTTATATGAGTTGAACTATACGCATAATAAATGTCTCTGTAAAATAATAATAAACATTTCAATTGACAATCTGCATAAGTAATTTCTCACACAGTGAGGTGGTTTTTTTAAAACTCTTTTTGTCTTATAGATTTGGTTCAACTAACAACCAATAACAAATAGGAAAAATGTGCATGTTAGCTTAAGGAGATTTCCTTGGCTACTTGAAAAAAAAAATCAATCAAAATTTGAGTTTTGAAAGACTATATCATTTTCCCATATATGTATGTAACTTTTTCTTCTTTTATCGCAGAAGTCACGTTGTTAATTCAATAAATTAAGTATTAAGTGATAGAGTAAAATTAAAGTAAAAATCTCAAGGCCCTATTGTAGCCATGGACAAATATTTATCATAGAATGGTCACTTGGTTTACAGATTACAGTTGAGCAATGATTTCAGAGAAACAATACATCAGAAAATACTAATAATAACTTTCCTGTAGAATAAGTAGGTTGACAGCTGATAGCTTTGTTTTTATTTTACGTGCAACCGTATTCATTATTGGTTTTCCCTATTGATACTTGATATTCTTTTGCTGGTCCAGTTCAAAAAGACGGATTTTTTCGTTTCTTTTGACCTGCCTTCCTAAAAATGGATTATTTACCCGATATGGTGAAAGCTGAAGCAAATGATATTATTAAAAAAAATAATCAAATATAATTGCAACTACTGTTGCGTCAGGCCTTATTGCTTTGCTCCAGTCTAGTAATATTTAATCAAAAAGTTGTGAAAGATTTGTCCCATATTCGAAAGCAGGGCAAATTTTGATTTAGTTGATAAATGAGGACTGTAAAACCCCCTGTCATTGAGATAACATAACAGGTGAAGCCTTTTTAAATTGCTGTAAATATATATTTATTAAAATAATTTAAAATATATGTTTGTGTTTTCGCTTTTAAATGTTGGCATTGGTTTTTGATTAGTTTTTTTATAGAAGGGGAACATGTGTACTGGCAAAATATTTGTTGCAATATTTTTTTATTTTATATTTGCACCTATACTTACATATATATATTTAAATATTAACTGTGTAAAAATTTAGTTTGTTTTTAAGTATATAGAAACTGTTTAAGAACTTTTGTTTTTATATATGATTTTTTTATCAGAATCTTGAAATAATACTACTACGTTCAAGGACGTAGTAGGGTTTCTTTTTTATTTTATTTAAAGTTAAGCAACAAAGAACTTTCCCCCAAACGGGTAAACAAGGCATATTTTTTGTCACAATGAAAAATTGTTTTGTCTCATACAATTTTATACACAAACACCATTATTTTTCTACCTTTTTTAAGGATTGAAAACAAAGAAATATAGTTTTTACTCAGCAAATAAGGTCATTACTAACAATAAGTATACACCATCACCAAGAAATATTCTAATTTCAAATGTTTTTTTGTTTGTTTTCTAAAATAAACATTATTTTAACTAATTAAGAAAAACTAAAAATATATGTTATACTCACATCTTAATAAATGAGTTATTCAAAATATTTTGTAATTTGACATTCAACAAGGTCCAAAAAATAAAACCACATATTGTAAAGAACACGATATTTAGTATTTAATTAGAACGACTTACTTTGACATAATCCTTCATGTACACACATGTGTAAAATGATATTAAACGCTAATTAATACTATTTTGGTTTATTGATATAATTGCATTATACGGCTTTGTACACAATTTATGCACTATGTATAATTATGCATAACGCACCATGTTTATTCACAACAATAGTCATTTCTGTATATACAAGGTTTAGGATATAACTAAAGTTGACATTCTTATGAAGGAAAATAGAAAATTATAAAAAGAAAAACAGTTGTTGCCCGTGCTCTTTGTTCTTTTTTGTTCATTATTTAATAAGTCACTGAGAGGTTAAATTCTTCTTCTGAAGTAAGCATTCTCACATATCTTTAGTGTAATTGTTTTAAAAATAAAATAATAAAATTAATTCAAATTTAGTTATAGTATTACTCCTGCACTAAACCTTTTTTCAATGTTTCCCCTCTTTATAGCAGTAATTCATTTTTTCCACCCAAAATCATATAACAGTCAGCTGATATTAAAAGACTAAAAACTATATGCTAGTGTTCAACTGCAGAGATTTTAATACCAAACATAAAAATTAATGGTACAAATAAGATTCAAGTTATGGCTAAATAACCCTGGCATATAGCTCTAAAAATCCTGTGTAAACACGTTGGCACCATCGATAGTTATTAATTAATCATTAATTGAGTGAGAGCGCACGTGTCGTGTAAAATCACGTCAACTACTAAATGTTTTCGCTCTAAGATATACTTTTACAGGTTTGTAACATACTTTGACATCGCCCAGATCCTAAACAATTTTTTTTTTGACGAATTGTGGTTTTATTTATATATTTTATTAATTTGAAGTAAAACCTCAATGGGCCTCAATCACTGCCTCAATTCTCCAACAAAGTAATCATTTTACTTCATACAGAAAAAATATGATCCTGCATAAACTGCCTCAATGTTGGTAATATTGACTGAGCAGTCAAATTTCGATTCTATGATCAGTCGATCTTTTGAATATACACAGTTTTGATTTAAGAAAAGTTTGCATTTTTCAAAGAATATCCGCTTAATTAAAAATATTTAGAATTTCAATGCCATATTACAACTTGTAGTACCATTTAAAACCTTTCGTATATCTGACAATTTATTATATTTAAACTCTTAATTGTCAATATTTGCTTTTATATGAATTTATAAAGTAAAAATGATTGTAACCATGTATAAATAAAAATTCTAACCTTCCCGGAGTTAGTTTTAGTTACACTCTCGGAACCAATTTCAAAAATTTGGAATTTCTGAATGACTTGGGATCTGATTGCACCAATTATGGCACTCCAGCAGAATCGAATCTGGAGTTGTTAGCGTTCGATGATTTTTTTTTTTAATTAGCAGAACATTAATATCTCGACAACTGAATAAAAATGACAACAAACGGATTTTTTAAAGGCTCCTAACCTTTTGTATGAGTAGGGGAAAACCTTGCTCATGGTGCACCCATATAGAAGCATGATGACGTCAAGGTTAGTTCCATTTGTAGTACCACTGTATATTGTAATTCATGAATTTATTTTATAGATGATTATAGCATAAATAACTCGACAACAGCTAACGTTATCTTGAGTCGATAAGAATCTCCTTAATAAAAACTTTGTCACTCTATATATTTTCTTTGGCTAGCACCTAACCAACAATGTTCGGTTCGCTATATGCCAAATTTAATGGATTCAATAGATACAATTATGTACCTGCATAAAAAATCAAAGAAAAGGTAATTGAATGTTATAAAGTATATTCACATACTATGATAAATAATAAATCCATAATATAAATTTTAATAGATGACCCAAATGATGCATATAAAAGGTCCTAATTTTATGCATATCATTGCATTTATTTTCTACAAAATATATAGGTAGCAAATAGGATGCTATTTTAAATTGATGAAAGCTTAGGTTGAGTGGTTATAGTCTACCTTTTCTACATACATTGAATGCATCAAAATATTTTTGATTGATCATTTTGATGAGGTTTCTCGTTGTCTTTAGTTATATGTATCGTTATATCAAACATCAAAGTTTCATTTAAAATTCCATGACATTGAAATATATTCTCTCAATTTACATGTGAAAATATGTTCCTAATGTGTATATTGATACGTTTTAGATTAAGAAAAATTACAACGTTCTATTTCAATGAATCATCATTTCCTCTCAGCAATATTTGAACATAGATAAATAAATATATGTACGACATTTTACAAATGTTTACCGATGTAAGGAGATCAAACAAATGTAAATATGTTTTGATGTACAATGTACATTCAGAAATGAAGATATGGTTGAATATACATACGGATAACAATTTAAATTGCATCTTACAGCCTTTTCTTCTAAAATAGTATGAAAAAGTAGATAATTTCGAAGAAGTCATTTAGTCTTACTATAATTATTTTTCCTAGTTTTTTTGTGTGTGCGTAAAACTACATATAATAGTAGCACAAGCTCTATGGGCCTCGAAAATGATTTTTTTTAATCGAAATTTTCGCTCCAATCAGTTAAAAAATCACAATAAAAAAAGAACAGATTCTGAAAGTATGATGCAATTTGGTTTATTTATATGTTAACATCCCCTCCAGCCTCAACTACAGGCTCTATACGAAGCCGAAAGCGCAAGCTTGGTCCCTTGTCAAATCCTGGAATTCCTTTTTGATCCGACTTATAATTTTGTCTTTAGTATTGCAACGGATTTCGGATAGTTTGTCGTTCGATCGAGCCCGAGACAAAAGAATTCCATTGGATTCAGATCAAGCGAATTTGAATGCCTAATTTCGATGAGAGGAAGTTGTCGGAATTGTTTTGCATTCTTTTGATAATTTTTTCGAGGTGTGGCAGGGAGCCGAGTCCTGATGCACATGTAAGGCCTCCCATTGGCAACCATGGTTTTACCTTGATTCACTTACTTCATATTATTATTACTATCCCAGAAAACATTCATCATTTTCGTAATTGTTAAAATAAAACTATTGGACTGGAGTGTTTTTGTACATCCAAACTTGGATAAAATACCCTAGAACTTAGTAGTTATAAACGAAACTGGATTTATTCGAGAGAAATCCACACTTTTAAGTCCTTTGCAGAATCGTCAAATACAAATAACCAAATCAATCAATCATCCACATTTATAAAAAGCAGATATGCTTGTTATTAAATTTTGGATCTTTCAGTATGTAATAGTTAACATTCTAGAACCTATCAGTGAAAAATAATTTAGAAAGCAACGAAAAAATGAAAAAACTAACCATGTATTCAAATAGCTCATTTTAATTTATTCAAAGTATAAACAATGATTATATTGACTTTGATATTCAAAACTGTGTTAAAAAAAACCAAACTTTAAATGTGGACTATACTTATAAAAAAAATTACAATTTTTTTTTAAAACTTGTTTTAATGTATTAAACATAGATTGTTTTATCGATATTTCCCCATTTTTCAATTAAAAATATGGATAGTTTAAAAAAAACAGCTAATTATACCATGTATCTACACCTTAACTCAAACATTATAACTAAAGGTAAATTGGGACATATTTTTTGAGGGCCTCGTTGGTGGGCACCGGAAGTCGACATTTTTCTCCTTGAGAAATTTGAGGGTCTTCTTGGCCTTTTGAGTGGGGGCTGAGTTCTAGTGGAAGGTGAATCTGTTCCCCCCGATGTTGGCTTTCATCAACTTGATGACTTTGTCCTTCAGTACCTCGTAGTACTTGTCAGGGCCAACCTTCTTTTTTTTAGTAGAAGTAAACTTTATTGTGTAGACCATGGGATCTTCGGCTTCTGGTCAGCTAAGAAACAGTGGTTTTGGCTGTTGTATACTATGTTTACGGCACTTCTTCTCGTCACTGAAGAAATTACAGGACGACTCTTATCCTTGAGGAGGTTCAATAATTTGGGGTTCCTGGTGAACCGGAATTCCTTCATCTTCGATTTTAAGATGTGTCTCTTCAAGTGCTTGTAGGAAGTCAACTTTGTGTCCGTCTTTACAGCACTCTGGACTGTTAGCGTGCTGACTCTGTGGTGTTTTGTGACTATGGTCATCGGGGTAGACGGGTTCGCCTCATTCCATCGTTTGAGACCCGCCAGAAACGTGAGATTCCTCTTCTTCGCACTTTTTGCCTTGTAGGACTCCTGTTCGGCCTGGCCGGTTAACTTCCACATGTCGTATGAATACCGTCAACCTGAGGTACAATAGCGTCTTGGCAATTGCAGGAGGTTTATGTCCCACGCAAATCATTTCAATAACGGCCGACCTTATCTCTTATTCCATGTTTATTGTCTGCCTATTTGAACGAAACTTTTTTGTTTAAACTAGACACCCAACTTCACATTTCTTGTTTTGAAAAAAAAGCTCCGTAAAATTAAAAATTTCTAAGAAATAACACTTTAAAAAATGTCCCAATTTACATGTATATCCCTGTATTTATTATTTCACTAAAAAAATGAAAATGAATTTAATCAAGAGAATTGCATTTAAATGCACTTTAAATTATTTCACAAAAAAAAAATCAATATTATTCATACTTAATATATTACAGTATGACATGAATAGAAATCTCAAGTTTTACCACAAGCTTATGAGAAATCCCAATAAATGACATTTATTTATCGGAATATTGTTAAACCTGTATTTTTCGGGGTTTTACAACTACTGGATATCCTGTATTTAACTATTCAATAATATACATATACTTTATTTAGTTTTTATAATAATATATATTCATATCCAGTTGCTTTTAGCTCGCGCGTGGGGTTGTGTATATCACAACTATACACCCCTAGCTCCACAAAAGTGTATAGGGTGAGGCCATTTTTTAACATTAAACTTTCAGGTAGGATGTCATTTGTCGTTTTGGGGGCTGGCCAGAAGTGTTTGGTGTTTGCCCTTGGTGCGATCTACGCTGTATGAGACATTGTTGAGATTGCCGACTTATTAAATCTGGACAAGTTCAGTATCAGGAGTATTTGGAAGGAACGGGAAGACTCTGTTACAAGGGATGATGACTAACAGCAAAACGTACTATTCACAAGATTAAATAAAAGGGATCAGTATTTCATTACAAATTTGCAACATTTTATTGATAATGATCCAAAATAATGTCAAAGAAAACATAAAGGTCCAGTAAGATCACGTGCAGCTAGGAGGCCATTCGTTCGGTAACAAGACTCCTGTATACATTACTATTTTTTCTATTTTTTTTTTTTTTTGTCGCACCCAGTGCTTGGGTCTCGAAGCTCACCGATCCTCAACCCTTATGGACTTCTTTATGTGGGGTAAAGTTGAGTGACAAACCAACAGATCATTCTGCTATACAAAATCCATGTCCAAGGTTAAGGAGAAACTCAGGAATATATGAAAAAAGGATACTGTCATCAAGACATTTTGGAGGTCGATTCGTGGCACTTAATTGATGCCGAAGCCAATTTTATCGAACAATAATTTAAAATTGAGTCAGCTTCATTTGGCATTGATTTTTATTAAAATGGGATGGTTAGTTTAGGGGAAAATTATTTTTATAAATATATCGTGTAGGTTTTTAAATAAAGGATGCAAAAGGTATATCTTTCATCACTTACTATTTAGGTGGGTCTTTTTTTTGGGGTTGGGGGGGGGTGGAGTTACAAAGGGCTTTAAAGGAGCAACCTGCCCAATTTTAGTAATAATGTTAAAATGACGAGATTGAGAATATATAAGCATAAAATATCTACAAAATTTCTTTAATTATAAGAATAAATTCTTAAATTTCACAGTAATTATCATTAATTAACGGGATAGCGCTCAACAATAAATTCGAGAGAAATGAGAAACCCTTATACCTACTATGTACTATTGAAATCTATAACAAACACCTTTGATAAAAAGTATAAGCTGCTTCTTAGAAGAGGTTTTATTTATTATCATAATCTACTTCTTGCATGATCTAAATCATGAGAAACAAAGTGAAACTGTTGAAATATTAATCCATTGTTTCTTGTTTTTTTTAAGAAAATGATTTATAACTAAACTAATGGATTTTTAAAAAACAATAATTATAGAAGAATTTCTTTCAACTCTTTCTAGTATCATGAAAATATTTACATTTAAACAATAATTTTGTTACAATAAAAGACTGTATTTAAGGAACTACAGCCCCTTCAGCCCACACCCTACGGATGCCCTGATTTGGGGTTGCCAAAAGTATAGATTGAAACTAAATTATTCTTACCTCTTTAATAATAAAGGAAGAAAAAAATATGTATGGCTGAAGGTTTAATCTCATACAGAGAAAGTTATTTCAAAAAGTTGACCCATCATTATGGATAATAGTCTAATTTTCTAAACTTTAATAATGGTGGTTGGTACTTTGCTTAGGATAAATGGTTTAAGGCAAGATATCGCAATGCAAAATAGTTAAAGGCGAAAGTATCTAGCATCTTTAATACCATACCTATCGAGATTACCATGAAAGGTAATGAGCATAATTGATACATCGTAATTAATCCTGTTTTTTCTTTTTAGAAACTTTTTCACCAGCAAATGAAAAGACCTTTTAACTAGGAAATAAAGTTGTAGTTATTGATAAATCCCAATTGTTTAAGTAAAAAGGGTTAAGAAATACTAATTTTCTTTCAGTGTGCAACCAATTACCGAGTAATTTGAATAATCGATACAGGGTAATTCTATATATAGATTCTTAAATAAAACATAATGTTTGTATTATAAAAATATTTAGGGAGCCTTGGTCTGTGCAGTTAAAACTATCAGTTGTAAATTGCCATAGTGTGGCTGGCCTTATAAACTAGTTATAACTTGTAACATTGTTGTAATCTTTAAGTTATGGCGCCATTAATATCCTTTGTTATGAATAATTCATCACATCAAAAATATTTGTAAATTTGGCCCCATAAGTATCTTTAATTTTGAATAGTTATTGATCAATTTGTATTTTACAGGAATAATTAGATATGGAAAATAAATAACTACATACTTGATTACTTGAGGTTCATATATAGGATGAGGAATGAAAAGTTAGAAAATTTTAAAAGCCGATTTCACTTATACATATTTTATTTTTTGCAATTTTTATGGCAAACTTTTGAGCAAAAGTTAGTAATTGAACCATTTTCTAACACTTTTTACTAAGTATGCCCCCCTAAATTCTGAATGTTGGCTTCAATATGGGAAAGAACAGAAGCAAAACTTGGCTTCATAAAGTCCAAGGGCAAGTTGTTCCACTCTTCTATGATCACGGCCTTCAGAGCATCGACATTCGAGTGAGAAGTCTTGTTCGTCTCGCCTTCCAATACACAGTTAACAGCAAAGTCCAGGTGGTTCACCTCGGGCGAGGACGAAGGCTAAAATTCTAACAGTCAGAAGGCAGCCATGTTCCCCATGTAGAAATGTGATTTTGGTTGTGTGTACCGGGTTGCCGTCTTAGGTAAACACATAGTTGTCTTTGCGGAACGTGCTCTTTAACCACGGCAAGATACCTAACGACCTTGTAGTAGACGCCCGTATTGACTTTATCGTTGGCCAGGAAGAAGTAGGGACGTATCTCGCTTGCGTCAGACACCACGACCCTGATGACCATGACCTGAGGAGGATAATTGACTCGGAAGATTCCGTCGACCGGAGCTCTTGATTCAGCGATGAATTGATCCTTTCTCCTGTTTTGAACAGCGTCCACAGTGAATATCTTCTTGTCGGAGATCGAATTATGTGCAGAGGGGATTGGACACCCTTTGCCGTTTTCCTTGTTGCTCAAACATTTTTGATCTTACAAAAACAAAACAAACATCAAAATTGTAGCTTTTTGTCCGTTCTTTCAAATAGCACCAAGTAAAAAATTGTCAGACTTTTAAAACTGAGGCTAGACGGACTCGAAGAGGACTCTAACTTTTACCGTGTAAATATATTGAGTTTCCGTGGTTTGAGTTCAAGCTATGTGGAGTTTTTCAAAAGATATTTTGGACAAGTTCGAGTCATGATCGAATCCAACTCTATTTGATACATACATACAATTAATAGTCATTGCAGATATGACTTAAAATATCAAATAACCCAATTTATGAACAGTAATACTTTTATGTGCATAAAACGAATATATTCATATTTACAAATGTTTTATGCTTTATTATGCACATAAAGAACTTTATTTTTCTTTTAAAAGAACTATACAAATTCATTGAAACATAAAATTTAATTTGTAACAACACGTGCATTTTCACTTTTTTATTTACGAATATAAGACAAAGAACCCAAATGAAAGCAAATTTCTTAAATAAAACTTAAAATGCAGTTTTTATAAATTTTTCATCTAAGGTAAATTATAACCCAATCGGTAGATCGTTTCTTATGGCTAACTAAACTTCTTTTTCTTATAATTTTACTTTTGAAGTTAAATTGTACGAATATTATTTGATGAAAAGTAAGGTTGAAAATATATTTGTTAAACAATTTATTTTGGTCAATGCTCAACTGCATTAATTAATATCCTTCCCTCATTATTCTTTTTTATTGTGATACAACTAAATTCCTACTAAAATTTAAGTAAAAGAGCACTGCCGATTATGCATAAATAAAAAATAAATATACTTTGTAGGTTTTTCTACATTTACTATTTAAATCAGTTTGAATATTAAATATCTCTGCAAACATATAACTTATTTGAACTTTTGCTAACGATCCCCTTGATTATCTTAATGTTACCAATAATATGTACCGGTTCCGTTATCAAAATTGGCAACGATGAATTGATCCATTTCAACTAAGCAGATGACAGAAAAATGTTAATCTTAATTAATTTTTTTATAAAAAAAAATGATTCTCCATAAAACACAATCGGAAAAAGACATATAGTTTAAACAATTAATATAACCTAGTTGCATTTTTGTTTACTAGGTGATTTCATTAAGATAATTTATCACAATGTCACTTCTTCTCCATAAGCACCATGTATCATTAATACCTGTCTCACATCATCTATCATTAGTCATTCCTCATCGCCAGTGCCGAATCCCCACTGCCAGGCCTCTCTCAACCGTCCTACAAAAAAACTACTACTAAGTATTTTTAAAACATGAACCGTATGATGTCACTAAATATCTCTCTTGAAACATTAATCAAAATAATAATTTATTCATCTTTAAGAAATTAAAACTCGGAGTTGGATTGAGTTACAGATCCAAAAAATCATTTTTGTGCTCGTCTACCATCAATAATACCACTTACTAAATTTGAGTCAAATACGTATCCTTGTGAAGTTGTATCATGTTACTTTTTGTATATAGGACAATAAACGCTATTTACAAACATTTTTAGTTATTTAAATTTATATTATAAGGCGGCGTTATACGCCTAACATAATAATTCACACTGTATTTTTCCCCCCAGTTGTCGATTTTTCTGCCACCCTTGTGCGCTCTAATACTAAATTGGTTGAACTTATATAATTAGGTCTTGTCAAGCTGTGATTAATTCCCTAATATTAATTATTATTGGAAAATAACCACAATAAAGTGTATACTCTACAATAAGTATGGATCTTTGGAAACTTAAATATCGGCCCTCCATAGATAATATATGTAGGATTTTCTTAAACAATTGAACTGGCTGTGGAAGCGAAAGAAAAGTATTGTAAAAGATGAAACACTAATATGTGTTGAAATTTAATCTTCCTGATAGGGATATTATTTCATGAGGACACTCACATCTAGTTACTTGATACTTAGGTGTCCTCTCCTTAAGAATAAAATAATGATATTTACATTAATCTTTAGAACACCAACGGATAAAACTTTAACTACACGCTTGTTGTAAAAAATGAGTTCTCAACTTATATTTTATAGTATAGTCAAGGATATACTGCTTGAAACTCCAGCATCTAGAAGATCTGAGATGCGCTGCATTTTGCTTGTTACTCTCTCATGATGGTGAAATGACTAAATGATTTTTAAAGTTTGTTTATGTAAAAAAGGACAGCAGAAACAGAATTTCCTAAAAAAATCACTAAACTTTTTCATAGTTATGAAAAAATATATATTAATTTACGGTCCGGGTGTTACTGCCCTACCCTATACATCAAGGAGCACTATATACAGTGTACCCGATGACTTGCTAACATATATTCATAGAGACATAACAAAAGAAACAAAAACTCCCATTTCTAATATAAATTGATAGTCATTCAAATTATTGACTATTAATGAATAATTAATTATGAATAATGTAACACCTCGAAAGGTATTTTCTCATTTGATTAAAATACATTAAATATAATTATTCTAAGTAATAAAAAACTAATTAAATTAATATTAATGCATATATTTTAAAATAAAATACGTACAATAAAAATTTTACATTTACAAATATAAGCCTACATATAAAAAGGCCTAAGTGTGGTAGGGATATTTCTCCATTGCAGGAGTATTAAGTGTAAAAAGAAGCAATTAATATACCAATTTATGTTTCAATTTCCCTAATAGACGTTTAATTACATATTACATACACGCATCGTGTATAAAATATGTTTTTAAATATGAGCATTAGTGATAAGGGATTCAATTTCGCTTTTTTTTCTTTTTCTAAATACTCAGTCTTTTCCATTTCAAAATGAGAGTGTGACAATTTAAAAAAAATTATATTTTATGTACTTAATAAAAAGCCCGAGGAAAGGCGGCATTTTTAATCAGCTTTTTTTTATTTATATATATATATATTCATATCTCCTTTCCGTGTCTAAAAGAATATTATGTAAATATTTAAATAAAAATATATTTGGTGAATCTTTAAATGAGGAAAAATGAAAACTTTTGTGGGTCTTTTTTCTTTTGATAAAAAATAAAAAGATAATTTATGAAACTTTGCTTTTTATTTTAATGATTTGTTCTTATATTTGGAGGAGACAAAAAGTTTTTCTTTTTCTTTAACAAAAATCAATATAATGCACAGATGGACAGGACGTAAGTATAAATATATAAATAAGTATATATGCATGTCATTTGAATAAATTTGATGTTTTTAGAAATGCGGGAAAAAAGGACAAAAATAATAGTTTGTTTTTATTTTATACAATAATAATAAGGGAACTCCTTTTTAAATTGGCATGAGCGTTCGCAGGGTTATATTTGCTATATATAAATAATTGTATATATATTTTTTTAGGGGGAGGGAGGACCTGGTTTTTGGATTAATGTATGAAAAAATTCCAAGAAGTAATATTTTCAAGAAAAAAATTCAAAAATCTTTATCTATTCTCCAAAAATATAATTTTTAGAGAAATATTTCAGAACCCCACAGCTATTCACAGAATATTAAATTTTTTGGAATAAAATTTCAAAAATCCACAGCTTTTCGTAAAAAATTAAATTTTTTCAAATAATTTAAAATATTAAATTTTCTAGTAATAAGCAGAATTTCTTTTATTGGATGGGGGGGGGGAGGACTGAAAGCCCTCCTGTCTACCCTTTGCAGATGCCCCTGATTGTCCAAAATCTGTATAAATGGTCGGTTGCTGGTATTTTTCATCTGCAATTTTAAGCAAATAGGATCTGTTGATGAAACAACGATTTGCAACTATTATATCTCCAAACTAGGCGTACAAAAAATTGGAAAATAAGGATATTAAGGTGATTACATGGTATCTATGATGGAAGGAAGTTTACCTCATAATTCCAGATTTCAACGAGAACAATCAAATTTGTTCATCCCTGTAAAGATTGTAGCAAATTATTTAACGACGAGGTGTATGATTTTGTAGAGTTCCTTGCATTGGAAATTTTAAGGAGCTGATAGGGTTAAATATAAAAATGACTGACTAAGGCAATTTAAAGGCCACGGAGTTGTTTGGTCTTCCCTTCAGTCGTAACAGTTGCTCCAATGAGGAGGAGGCTTTAAGTAATAGCAAAACTCTCATATGCCAAAAACTAGCTGAGGGATTGATCATTTGTGGCGTGGAAATGAGGAAGATTATTTTATATACTGGATAGAGATACTACATTCTCATTGTAGATTCCACGACTCCAGGACTCAAGGTGGGAATATCTCGGTGATCTAATTAAATATTTTCCTTCGGCCTCAAAAAGACGCTATAAAACCATGGAATTTATTATCCGACAATACAAAAAACAATGTAGCAAGGCTTAGAAATAATCACTTTTTTTAGGGGATTGTCGTAACTTTTTGGAATGACTGCATTAAGACTTGTAAGTGGAAATTTTGTACCCGGGGCAACATCCATTTCTATTATGTTATTTCTATATGTTTACTTTTAAATCGTTGATTTTCTACGATACTTTAGTTTCGTAATCCTGTTGTGTTTTTGTTTCTATATCATTATAATTATAGGTACATGTATATGTCTTCGATTTTAGTTATTGTCTCAACTATATACTAACTTTTCACCTGATAATATGTTATCAGGTGGATTTTCTTCATAATCCATGTGTGTGTTTTTAAAAAAATTATCAAGTCATACCGGTGAATAGATGTTTATATTACAGGTCTGAAAAAGGAAATTAACTATGAGCTGTAATGTTCGCTTATGTTGTAAATCAATACAAATTTCTTTTATTTATTTGTATATTTACTTATTTGTGTATGTATGTATACAATATACATGTAATGTGGATGAATAAAAACCTTGAAAAAAAAATGGTCGGTTGTTTCAGTGGCTTAGTTTCTGGTTGAACAATAGGATAGAGTGGGTATTGATCAAATTTCATGTCTCTAACCCTTGTAACGTCTCTTAATCTACTCTGCAAGGCAGTTTTTCTTTGGCCCACGGTCTTTGACATTTACATTAACGATTTAGAGGATATTTTTCCGGAAGATATATTTTTGTACCCAGATGATTGTTACTAGATTTCTTAAAGGGAATGATACTTGGAGAAAATTTATAAATTATAGTAAATGTGTCTTGCTACCATTCCCAAAAAAAAAAAAAAAAAAAAAAAGGAGAAGATTTACATCCACTCAAGTCTTACGTTGATAGATGATTACCTGGACTTCAGCGTTTGCACCTCTTGTGATCTCAGATTTACAAGAATATATGTTCCTGATATTATAAAGTCAAGTAAACTTGGGAATCATTAAAGGAAGTTCTAAAACCCGTAACCCTTTGTTCGTATTAAAACTTTGAAAACTTTATGTCCTCCCGATCTTAATGTACAAATCTGGAAATTTTCATGATACTATTTGATTAAATCCCCGGAAGAGGTATAAGATAAGTTTGTGTTGATTTTTCCTTCGTTGTGAGATAACGACAACTATCCATGCAAAGTCAAAAGACTTGGCCTCATCCCTCTAGAAGATAAGTGCACCATGAAGGATATGATTACTCTCCAGATAATTTTAAAGAAAAAGATAAATCTATCTCCCCTCCCTGGATACTAAACAAACACTACTTCGTCCACGAAACGAGGCTCTCTGATCATAACAGAATCCACCTCGCATAACCAAATATAGACACTTTCAAGAATAGTTTTCCTTATAGATTGAGTAGTCCCTGGCATTATATACTTCTATGCTTTCATCAGGGAAGTGAGGCATTATTTTCCTCTTTTTTTTTAGTCACATATTTATATATATTTTATTTACAATTTAAATTTTTTGTTTGTATCTTTGAACTTTTACGTTATATTAAAAATTTGAGTATTCTTGCTTAACAAAAACTACTTTTACTAACACTGATAGTTTTTAAATTCTATAAATACTAACTATAAATCGACTGTTATTGGCTTTTAATATAGCTGCTGTTTGTAATAAAGGAGTATACTTCTTTCTTTTTATACCATTTTTTTTTCCTAATATACCTGTATTAAAACTATACGCCTTCACTTTTGACCTTATAATTGACCTCTTTTATATTAATTTCCTTTTTGCATCTCTGTATTATGTCAATTACAACATGTTACAATTTGAATGAATAATTAGCTCACCAAATACCAATCATGATGAAAAGGACAGAGTATGTGAGACATACTTTTACAATAGATACAATAAAAATGTTCTGTACACCTATGTAAGTAAATATTGAAGACTGATTCACTAAGAGATAAAAAGTATGCTTACAAAGAGCATTAAATAAGTATCGTATTATTGTTGGTATTTATTGGAGAATAGATATGTATATACTCAGTCGTATATGACAGGGAGTTTCAACTTTACGTATTTCAATTTCCCCTCTTTGGTATCTACTATACTTGTTGCATCCTAATAGCAGGAAAGTTATTACTAATAGCTACATAGAATATTTATTAGCTGTTATTACATTTTCGTCGCTGATAGCCGTAATGGTGAAGTATCTCATGTTAGAAAGAAGACCATAGATAAGAGTTGATAAATTCTTCAGCATTTACTTCTTTCTGAAATTTACTTTTTGCTTGGGAATCTGAACAGTGTTATTTATTTTTACATGCTGTTATCAATATTACGTAGATCTTGATAAAAGAATATGTAAGTATAAAGTAACCACTTGAACATGCGCTCGTGAAAGACGGAGAATAAAACAGAAGATAGTTGGAGGAATTATGAGCGTAAGTCCTTCATGGACTAAAAGTAAAATTGAGGATCGACATTGGAGTAATCCCTACCTATATCCTTACTAGATACGAAGTATCAGGGATTCCATTGGAGTACAACATACTACTTTATTAAAATCATCAAATTTTATTGGTTTTTGTACTCTTATAAATATTTTTAAAAAATGAATTGAATTTATTATAATTAAATATAAATCAGAAATAATTGAGAAAGCATTGCTCTTACGATATTAACAATTTCCCTGTGGGGATTGAACTTCCCTCTCATTTAAAATCTTTGATATATGTATTGTATACATATCAAACGATTTAATTTTTTCTAGAAAGACGATTTTTATGTCTAAGAAATCAGATAATTTGTATCAACATTTAAAATACATTGTTAAATTCAAATCCTGTATACTTGATGTGAAATGACTGTTTCAATAATTAATGCTTACCTTTCTAAAAATATATAAATCAATCCATTTAATAAAAAGTAAATCTGATAAACCATGTTAAGAATATACATAATTTATATCATGTTTATTGTATATTCATACAGGGTGCGTAAGCTATATATGTCACCACATTAGCGCGTTCTTTTTGGCAAACACAGGAACATAGGTAGCTAATTTTTTTGGTAGTTTGTTCAAAATAACTATTGCTCGAACTCTGTGACTCAGTTAGATGTTCGTTCCTAAGGTTAGGAGTATATTTGAGGCTTTGAAAGGTGATTTTGAGACAACACCTCGAATGAAATCTCAAATGGCTCGAAAACAATTGAGACGACTACATATCTGCGTACTTTTGGCGTCCAAACTTGCCGTATTTGAATTTTATGGATTTTTTGGTGTGTGTAGGAACGATTGAACGACAAATCAACCAAACCCCCTGCCACACCAAAACAAACTTATCAGCCGGAACAAGAATGAACTCCAGTATATGCCAAGGGACCAAGTGGCGGAGACATGAGTTATTTCACCTTCGTGTAGAGGTTTTGGTTGAGACTGGAGGTGATTTTACTGAATAAAATAAATCAGAATCCATGAACATTCTAAAATCTGATTGTATTTTTTAAATTTGATAATAGATTGGAGAGAAAATTGTGCTTAAAAAATCATTTTTGTAGCACAGATAGTTTGCACACCTTATATATGTATACTACTCGTCTAAATAAAAAATGGATGTATAATAAAAATTATGCGGATAATATTTTGTTTAAGAGCTTTCCAATTGATAGAAGATGAAAAAGACATAACTTACATATTTCATTTACTACTATTTTAATACGTAGAGCTCTTCAGGGATCCTGGTTTCCCGGAATTCTGGGTGTATTATAGATGTTTTCCTGCCTCTAGTCATTTTAAAATACAGGGCTCTAAAGGAAGTTTCACCTACTCTACACACAAAAAAAAATCCTGTCCTACAGTTTGAAAGCTTCGGGTACCCTCACATAAAAAACAAAAACAATAAGGATGTATTCCGTTACGCTTTGTACATGTACAGAATGTGTAAATAGTGTTTTACGCATGCATGAGAGTTATAAGCTGAATTAATGGCTGTGGCTGTAAATTTACTAAAATAAAGCAGAATTCAATCGTATTATACGATAATACAACTGTGTCACATGTAAAGACAAACTTAGTATGCATAAATTGGGAACACTTTTCGTTTGGACAGAATTTACTCTTTGCTTTTTGTAATTAATAAAATGTTGTTACATATTAAATAAAGAAAAAAGGAACTATATATATTTTAGTGATGCGTGATTAGACTTTTTTCCTACGGGAAAGACATTGTATGTAACAGTTATACAGCCCTCAGCTCCACCAAATTTTTAGTTCCTTCATTCAACCAAAAAAAATGTAACCCCATCCTCTCAGATTTGGATTATTTTTGTCACATAAGCTCATATTCATGAGTTGATCAAGTGTATCAAAATTCAGCCAATATTTCTAAGTCGTTCATGAGATATAGATATTCGTCACAATCCCTTTTTAAACAAGATTAATGCTCATGGCATTCTCTCATGGGCTGCTGCGGTTAACATTGTGACAGCTAAGCTGTTCTCCTCCCAAACATTATTCAATTTGCCAAGATAACCACGTTCATTTTCGGGTTTTTTTTTACGTACTAGGCGAAGGAATAAGATTTTCCAATCTATATAATCTCATTTACCGATTGGTCCATCAAAATCTGAGCTCTTTGAATTTTAAACTTCAACAAGATGTCATTTATTTATTAGCATTAGTATTTCAACAAAATTAATACTATAAATAGATGTGTGTCTGAGAGCTCATCATCAATAATAAAGCTACCCTTAGCGGCAATGATAGCTTCCAGGCGGTGGTGGAAGTCCTATCACCCACTACGAATGTAGTCCTATATTAGAGCGTCCCAGTGCGGGGTAGCATTAGCTTTTAGGGTTTTTGTGTTTGGATGACAGATACTGCAGGCCTTCCCCCAGACATGCATCCAAAAGATATACTCCAGGGGATCAGCATCAGGGTTGTAGGAGAGTAAAAATTGTCAAAAAAAGAGTTCAAAAGTGACCTCTCTACCCTCAAAAACTCTTTCCATCCACTTTTTTGATAGTTCTCTGGATAATCTTAAAATGTCTTATGTATACTTAATATATTAAAAGAAAAACATCAATCTGACAGTATTTATTATTCACAAACGGGATCCCGGGGGATGATAAACCTATGTAATAGATAGTTCCCATATTGATTATTCATTCATTCTCTTTACCCATAGGGGTATTTAATGTAGTCCAACTTCATTATATACTTTTTTTATTTCCTTATATGGTGGGTGATATATTAATATAGTATGTAGGAAGAAGATATATCCAATATTTTTCTACGTCCTTAGGGTGTATAAATATTATATTAATTTTTCAATCACATTACACTAAGCACGCTAGACTTTCTCTTTTTATATAAATACCTTTTTTAAGTACTCAATCGGCTTTATTAGGTATGTGTGTAGCATGGTTTGGAATTGATGATTGTCAAAGGAGTTTCATTACTTAACTACATATTTCTCTTTTTCAATTGTCCATTAAGGAGAGAATGAGATAAACCATCACCGAGTGAAGGAAACAGATATCATTTATAGTTCTAATGATGATATATGTCTTATATCTAATCATGTTACTAATGGTAATAGTTCTTACATATGAACGTATGAGGGCGGCGTGTTATCATGTGTGTGTGTGATAGAATCTGTGTCTGTTTTCTAATGTGAATATATTTTGACATCTTTTTTTATTGTATTCCTGTTTCCCTCATAATGACATATAGATTATCATAAATATAGGACTGTCTGTTTGCTTTTACTTACAGGGTAGTCCAGATAAATTGGAAAAATCATTAAAGGCTCATAACGAACGAACTAGATGTGGTAGAACCCTAATTTCTTCAATCATATGAAAACTTCAAACATTCATTTATTTGTAATGAGATCCACCTCTCTTGATAACCTCGGCCAGAGGGCGCCAGAAGCTTTGACAGGCACGGGCGACAAGTTGCGGATCCAGCTTTAACATTGTGCTGGTTTTGAGTTATAATTTTGGTGCAGGTTATCAAGAGAGATGGATTTCATTATAAATAATTGAATCTGATTAAATGTACTTTTCAAACTAAAAAAAAATGTGTTTACACCCCATCTAAAATTTTCCCTAATTACATGGACCACCCTGTACATAACTCCTGATTTAGCTATATAATTAATCCATCCATTGTTTCCAGTAGGAGTATAATCATGGCTATAATGATTATATTCATTTTTTTTGAAGCAGGTATTTCCTTCTAATCCCCCTAATTTCAAAAATGCAAAGATGATCACAAATATTTAAAGTCGCATAGTTTTATGATGACATAACTTAAATGAAAAGTGGGTTACTCCATATATGCAATATATAAATGCTAAGTTAGCAAAAATATCATGAAAATGAGAAAATGTCCTATAATTTTTTTATATCATATAAACTTTTACTTTATTTATAATTGGGGTTGGGGGATAAATCTGTTTATGTTTTTTTTTTTTAAATTATTGATAACCCTTCTGTACCAGTATTATTTTGTTACACATCCAAAACCTTTTCCAAAAATGTATAACTCATGATTATTACTTTAAATTTTGCCCCTACCAAGTTCAAAGGAAAAAATATTTAAATTTTGTTTTTTTTCTTTAAATCTATATTCTGCCTACCTTATAAACATTAAGTATATGTAAGAATATATTTATATATATATCATATGTATGTAGCCTTTAAAAATAATTTCAAACAGTAGAAAAATATAAAATGGGAACATACATAAAATATTATTGTAAAAAGGTTAAAGAGATAAGATGTTTATTATAGGTATGAAATATTGCTATTTATAGTTGATATATTTTATTCATAGAATTTGTCAATTTTTCAATGGTGAGAGTTTATGTTCGATCCGTTCTATTGCCCAATAATGTTTTAAGCACAATAACTTATTCATCAGCAGTTTTGTATCTCCTTTTCTTAGTGGGCAGAGTAACTTGTATTCTAAAGAGGAGCTCAGTTTTGGGAAGGAATTTCGAAGATTTTCTTGCAAATAGGACTTCCATTTTTAATCTCTTTTGTTCCTTTCTTGAATTGTTTTGACTACTTTACATATAAACATCTATCTCACCAACCTTTGTGAAAGGACTACCTTCTTCTTTCAGTTTTTCTAAAAGGATTAGTCTTTTTTATTCTTTTTCAATTTCTAAGGCTTCTTTTTCAATTGCAACTTTTCTGAACCTTTCCTTCATTTCTTCACTCTATGTCATTTTTAGCTCTCGTACCTTTGTTGTCTCCTCGTAAAAGTTTCTAAATGAAATAGTAGATCCCGTTCTTAGTTTTTCTAAACTTTTGGAGTATCAGTCTTCTACTTACAGCTTCAAGTTGTTTAAGCTTGTGAAGTCGGTAATCCCCCTGTCCACACATACTTTCCATGGAAATATTAGTGACAGGAAAGTCATCTATATTGACTGCCTGTTCCTGAACAGGATACTGAGCAGGGAACTCATGGGAAAGGCTGTAGTCTCTTCTATGTCTTCTATGTTTGTCCTGCAACTGATCCATGCTTGCAATCAAAATCCAGATCTACCATAAAGTTCTTTACGAACGCTTCTAACATCATGTATCTCTCAATCATTGGAGTCTTTTATTAATGGCTGAACTGAATCCAGAACTAAGTAGCCCAGAATAATTGACCAGCTTGAGTTTGAATATTAAACATGTCTGACAACATAGTGGCAAAACATTTATTATAATGTGTGGAATCGAGCATGTGGGTATCTACCATTTGATATACTTCCTTTGCATATTTGCCTGAAATATCACCTAAAATCTGAAACATCAACTTGAATCAGACAAATCCTCCTTTGATTCTCCTTCTACTCTTATAAAAGGCAACGCAAAAAGTACATTTTGATCAATGTGTATGCCTGGAACAGATAACTTCCCAACACTGTTCTTTGTTGAAATATCTGTGGCATGAGTTATCATTGAACCAGATTCAGAAGCAGAGATTCTATTATCTTAGCTATCAAGGTAAGACTCTTAGCCTCTATTAACTCATCAGCATGTCTCAGATTCATAGGATAAGGTAGTGTATCAAGATCAAAACTTTGTTTATTTTCTCCAAGTAATTTATATTTTCTATTAAATCTCCCTTTCGCAAGAGCTTGAAAAGCTTCAGAAGTAAAGAGACCTAGCCCTTTCAAATCAGCCGAAGTATGATATATCTTGTCTCTTACTTTTCGTTCTGACAATCGCACATGCTGTGTGGAAAGTGGAATAATATTTTTGGATGAATTAATATCATTAATGTGTATAAATATCTTCTTCGTAGCAATTGAAAGTATTTTTACAACGGCTTTTTTGTATCTTTTCATCATTTATCATAATTATTTCTGTCTTTGTCTTCTCATCATGGCATGGGATCTACGCCTATGTTACAGGACATTTTTCTTTCGGACTGCATATCTTCTAAATATGCATGTTCATTTATCGACATTGAGACACCAAACTCTGATTCAGATACCTTTATCCTATCAGAATCAGTTGCAACTATATCAAATAGATTATCTCTCTTATCTCTATGCGCTTCATAATGTTCTATTGTAGTTCCAGATTTTCTTCCTGCTCTCTACCTTTTCTTGCCTTCCTTTATTCATAAACCAATCTTTATCAATCTTTTTCCAAATACCAGCTGAAGTTATACAGTAAGTAGTGTCATGATACCATACACAGTAGACATGATTATATACAGCATTTTTGTAAGGTTGGATGTACTTACCACTCTCAAACAGATGCCTCAAAGCACCTATGACATCTCCAGGAGCTTTGTTCCATATGAAAACTTGCCCATAAGTGGAAAATCAAGATTTGGGTCTAGAGAAGACCTCGGAACCTTTTTTTCTACTTCGGCTAGCTATCACTTCGTTATGGTCCTCTTTATAAACTAAAGATAAGCTACACAGAAAGTAGTCCTACTTTTCAACAAATAGCAAAATGTTTCCCTAATTCACAATCTCAGACGCACTCAACAACTGAGTCTAGATGGGAGACATCTATTATTATTAGTCAAATTTACTAACTATTTATTAGTTAAGTACACCTTACTAAGGGAGCAATTTTTATGAGTTTAGATCAAAACAATTAGTCTATTATTTGTCAAGTAGCATGGTAGGGACAAATTTTTCTTCAATAACCATGTAAAATACATTTTTGCAAATGTTTTTTGGAGTAGTATTGGATGGCATTGGTGGAAGATTGTTTTAAATGTAATTTGCAGCTCCTCCAGATAATTAATCAAAATAATTTGTTGATAAAAATTGATCATAGTTCTTCAAAGAATACAAACATGTAATCCAGATTCAATTTTTAGAAAAATAATTCAAGTTGGTTTATTGTGCTGACAAACCACATTTGTACTTACAAAAAGAAACCCATTCATTAACCCAAGAACCAATACATTAATAAAGACTAATGTGTTCATATTTAAGAGAAAGTATCTCAACAAAATGGAGCTTATAAAATAATTTGCATAAATTCCCATTCACTTGGAATTCCAAAATAAGCGTTTTGTTTTAATGTAATAGGTCTATCTTACTCTGGATATACTTTGTGTTTCTTTTACTTTTATAGCCGCACAATATGAATGTGTGTTTTACTACTCATGAGCCCATTGTAAATAGAAAGCTTCAAAAATAAAATTTATAATTTGAATACGATTATCCCTTAAATATTAGGTTGAGTCATAAATAAATTGCAAGTTCCTTAACTTTCCCCAATAAACACCAGATAAAAAATATTTTATATGTCACCCTTTAGTGTAAGAAACTATTTTTAGTTTCATTTGGATATTACTGTATTATTATAGGTGTCGATGTACATGTCAGTCAAATGTATTAGGTAGTCATTTCAGGGCTGCACGCTGAAAAACTTTGTTTTCCACGCTATCTCTTCCTCTACCGGAATATGGGGAAATCAGTCACGGAGATCTACACCAAGCCCTCCAAACCCAAGTCATAAATACTTTGTGAACTATTTTATACTGGATTAGAGACATTGATGATTACAATCTGGAGAAGAAAAGACGTCCAGGAATCCTGAAGCGACTCAGAACCTCGACATTATCACACGTGTTTGTGACCTTATGAACTCCAACCCTCGACTGAGCACTAGAGAAATTACAGCGGACGTTTGTCTACCCAAAAACATCTTTTTAATAACTTCAGAAATGACAAAATTAAGGTGCAGGATATTATGGGGTGATGGAACAACGCAATATCTCACGCAAGGAAGAATACACGGGATTTCCCAAGCCGTAAAGATGAACGAAGTGTTAAATAGCCTCCCTATAGCCTCGACCGAAACTTGAATGACAATTTTGACGCCCCTGAAGAGGTTCAGGTGTGCAGCAGACGATGAAAAAGGGGGGGGGGACAGAAGAGGAGCTCTTGAACCCAATTAAAAACTTACTCCCACGACGTGATTGCATCCCAGAGAGACTATGTAATATGATATTATAGTTATTCAAGCGTTTTTATGAAAAAGTCGAGTTTTTTTCTTGAACAAACAAAATATTTATGACTCAACTTTATATTAATCTTGATCAAGCCAAAGCCGATCATAAGTTGAGTTAAATATATATATTTTTTTTTTTTTTCATTTCTATAATTTATATATATATGTCAGTATTGATTTTCCATATGTACATATGAAGTGAGCGAAAACAAAACTACATAATTACAAATATTAATCTCTCCTTTCTTCCTCATTATTTGCGTTCTTTTTTCTTTGTTAAAAAACACAACACAAAACATTAGTCAGAAGAAGATTTATTTCATCTTTACTCTGGAGGTTTTTATCTCATGTTGTAAAAGTAGATTCATCCATGTATTTTTTTATATGTATTTGTAAGAGATGTTAAGATAAAAGAGTCTCAGTGGAGACCTTAGTGGCATTAAAAGATTTGTTCATTTCTTTTTTTTATATCATAAATGTCCAATATCATTAATACTAAAAAGAAATATGTACTGTAGACACATTAAAAATATACTAGGTTATATAATCATTATATGATCTTGAGGGGGAAAATATTTGATTCAACTCAGACTTCTTGTTTTTTATATACCTTTTATATTATATCATTGATTTTTAATATAAAAACTTACTAGGGAATCAATTTATGGCAAAATAAAACCTACTTTTTAATAATATGGATTTTCATTACTCAGATAAAAGTCTAAAGAAGGTGTTAAGAAGTGCAGAGGGAATATTTAGTTATAGTTTTAATTTGGATACTAATACAGGGTGCAACAAAAAAGTAATTGTAACCGGATTTATTCCCATAACCCCAACATTTTTAAGATCGTTGCAAAATGTCAATAAGAAATTTTGAATTAAAATAAACCATCCATAATTATAAAATAAGATATGGTGCTTATTAAACGGTGCATCTATCTATAAAAAAGAAATGACCCTCTAAAATATCTGCATAAAAAGTTGTGTTAGGATGAACAAAAAACATTAAAAAATCAGAATGTATAAAAATCCCCAAGTTCGGTTTATTGATTGTATGAACAATGGGGGACATCACCTATCGGATATGATTTTTTAAACTTTGCAATAGAAAATTGTAAATACATAATATCGATATAAACACAAGTAAAAGTTTTTGATTAATTAAATTTGTTTTGTGACAGAAAAACTTTTCACTAACGAAATAAATTAGGTTACTCAAACAAATATTAAATATGTATTGACTTAGTATGATACAAAAGTACCTTTCGTCTATTTTGCCAATAGCACTACTTAAAAATGATGATGATATTTCAAGTGTTTATTTTTTATTTTTTATTGTATACTTATTTCTTACTCCACAAAGAATATGTAGATACCATGTGACCTTACTCATTCATTGCAAATCACGTATCTTAACTTTATTTATTTATTGTATCATACTATTGTTTAGATAAAAATAGTTGATAATACTTTTTCCTGGAGGATAATAAACATATAAAAACTACAGAATCAGTAATACTTGAATTATTAATTAACGATATCATTTTCATAAAATTAAAACTATAAATAGATGTGCGTCTGAGATGTCATATTGATTAATGTGCAACCCTTAGAAGCAATGATTGACTCAAGGCAGCGGAAGAAGGCCTGGCTCCGTCTATGGATGTAGTATTCTATCATTGCGTCCCCTTGACTAAGCCAAAGGGGTTTGTCGATTGGGTCGACATAAGGGCTGTAGGGACCCAAAAGTGTCAAAAAAGAGTTCAAAAGACTCATTCAAAAGAGTGTTGTATAGGAGATATTTTTCTTTCATTGCTGGTGTCAAAAATTGCCTTTCTACCCTCACCAAACTCTTTCCAGCCACTTATTTTTGTTGCTTTTCGGGACAGTCTAGTGTGTACCCCGAGATCTCTTGCATATGCTCCCATGGAGTTGAGGGGATTTGTATGGGTTATGTTCTTTAACTCATCCGGGCCACGTTTGGTCTTTTTGACAGTTGCTCTTCTTCCTCTCCAACGTTTCAGCTGACAGCATATACAATGGTCCTGGAGACGCCCAACTTGTTGGACTGCACGAATGGAAATTCGTTGATCACGTTCAAGTGGCATTTTCTCTAGTTATATATAAGCTAGGGAGCAAATGTGTGTTTAGTTTTGTAGCTATTTGCATGCTTCTATATATCGAAATATGAATTAATTTCAATTGCTCCACCTTCATTAATTACTGAGTTAGTAAGTGTTCAGATTTCAGTGGGCAATCCAGTATATGAAAAAAAAAGGATTTGCTTTGTCATTTTACCTTTTATCCTATAAAATACGGTCTATTCATAAGAAGAAATTTATGAGAAAGGAAAAGAAATTGAATATTCTCAGTTTCCAAAAATATTATAATGTAATAAAACACTACCTAATAAGGACTTTAAGTATACAACAATGAATACATATCTAAAGTCTTACCTAATTAATAAAGGGGTATTTGGTATATAAATGGCTACTTTGTATATCATATGTAACGTATACAATATACATTCATATTAATCCCAAGGAAACCATTATTTTCAAATAATAAATGGGATTCTTCTTTATAATAAGGGAAATAGCGAAAAAAAAAAAATGCCCCTTGTTATCAAATATCCATGACTCATTTTTCATCACAAAAAGAAAATACTTTCACAAAGAATTCTTTATACTTAAAAACAATCTCAACATATGCGTATAGTGTTTCCTGCAAAAAAAAAAAATTGTGTGGAATACGAATATGGCAAACAAAAAGTACATCTGTTGTTTAATAACGACTTTGAGCATTTGTAGAGGTAGGACTTTGTTTGTTGTTTTGGCATATTTAGCGTCAGTTAAAAAAATTGGCATCGATCAACAAAACATTTATTCCACAATCGTGGAAAATGGAGAGTACCCTTTGTCTGAAAAATTAGGAAGGAACTGTGAGAGTATTAAGGTGCTTATGAATCAACAGCAAAGCACCACTACAACAAAAACGAGGTCGTCAGATTTTTTTATTATGCTTTTGTTAAAGCCAGAGTTTGGCCTCCACGCCATTTGGTTCTCCACCCCCATGGACTTCTTTATTTAGGGTGCAGTTGAGCGATACACCAACAGATCCTCCTGTGATACAAAATCCGAGCTAATGTCCAGGAACTGGTATTTTTTTTGGAATTTGCTTATGGAGAGTGCCATCAAGAACTGCTCCAGTTTTTGAGGTTGAGTTGAGGCCTTTATTGACACCAAAAGTGATTGTATTGTATAATAATAATACAATTTTTTATTATTCAGATTTCATTTTATATTTGTTTTTATTAAAATCAAATGATTAGTTTATTACAAAATCCGTTTTAAAAAAACAAAAATATATTGGTTTTTAATAAGCGGCTGTACCTTGTACGTATTTGTTCTAAATATTAAACTCAAAATCTGCTCCTTCCGACATTCCTTTCTGTCTATCTTCACTCCTGTTAACTGTCCTTGTAAAAACTTCAAATTTTAATACATCCTCTTTAGCTTATCAGTTGAGCTCGTTCAGCAAAATTTCAAATATATTTCATAGCTATACCTATCTAAGTATTGGGGCATACAAATAAACGGTAATAATTTGTCATTATTCTTTATTTTGACATATTTAAATTATTTATTTATCTTATAATGTATGAACTTTTATACCTCAAAGATAACTAAAATATCTAGATCAATTGTTATGACATAAAACGAAATTACTTTCATAGAACAGCTTTTGCTTCTGATTCGGAAGTTACGGACAATTCATCATTAGTATGTAACTTTTTTTAACGGATTATATGATCGAATAATTAATTCATTATCTGTGTACATGGTCCATCTTATTTTTTCTTAATGTTTAGAACCCTTCGGTGTAGGTGAGCATTAAAAAAAATATAATAATGGCGTATTTATTTAATATATATATATATGTATTATTATAAAATAAAGTTATGGTATAAACTTCAAATAACATACCAACATATATGCTTAAAATAAATTTTGAAATTGTAAAATTTGCGAAAAAAATGGCAAAACACTGTTTTGCAAAAAAAAATTAAAAAAGTAGATACAAACCTTTTTTGACATTTTTAAGAGGAACACAAACTTACCAATATTTTTTTGTACTTACAAAAGCAAAAAAAGTTATAAAGAATAATGTCTAAAAATTACCCTCGATAATTGAATCATTTTTGCAAATATTGCAAAAATTATGAAATAAAATGTTATTGAAATTGATAATTAAGTCCAAAATTTAAGATACATAGATAATGTATATTGACATTGAATTATAAAAAGAGAAAAAAATAAAAAAAATCGAAAAATTATGCAGAAAATGACAAATATTTTGTTAAAGATAAATTTTTATTATTCAATTTATACACAAACAATTTTCAAGGCAAATTTTTACAATAAATTTATAGCTTAACCTGCTATCTAGTCTCCTTGAGCTCTCCCAAAAACAGTTTTTGTGTTTTGGGTTTCGAATAAGCCCCCATATATGACTCCCTCTCCCAATGTTAATCGGCCTCATTTGTCCATCGAAAGGAGACCTCATAAAGCAACATACATACACAAACTCTATTATATCTACAAATAATCAAGCAATTTGATCATAAAAAGCTCATTTTATTCTATTTCCTTTTCAATAGAATATATGACTTTACATTTTGGTAAAATAAAAAGCATATTTATTGACTCCAAGCTGTAACTTTGAATTTGTAAAAATAATGAGTGTCCTAAAAAACCATCAGTACCAAAAAAGATAGACTCGTCATCTCAAAGTTATTCCCACTTCTATAAACTCGATTATCATTTATATACAAATGGGGGACCCAAATTTGGAGTATCATGATTCAATTAAGAAAAACGTAATTTTTTGGGAAATCAAGAAGAGACAATCCATAAACAATTTTTAATATGTTTAAATAAGCTATATTTTTTATTCAATATATTCTCTTTCACAAGCAATAACAGCCTCGACACGCCGGCGAACAGATAAACATCTCTTGACGATGAAGGTCCTATTCATGACGTACTACTCTGTCATGATTGCGGGTCAGAGCTAATCTCAATTTGGATGAGAAGTGTGGCACCCATTTTTTCTCCAAAACACTCCAAATTGCAAAGTCCGGAGAGTTTAGCTCAGGGCTGAAGAAGGACCACATGGAGGTAAGTCAAAAGGGAGTCATATTAATGCTGCAGAAGTTTTGATTCTTCTTGTCTCTATGGGGCTGTGATGTGATAGGCATTCCACATATTGATGCCAACTGTCTCTGCAGCCTTCTTGGACCTGCCACTGAAGCAGAGAAGATCACACAGGAGTGCCTTTTTTGTTGTCACTCCGACATTTTTACACATCGAGATATGGGGCAAAAACAAAACTTGTTTATTTTTGTTGCAGCTGTCGTTTGATTGCAAAATAAAGGCTTGCAATTAAAAATAACAAAGATAAAATCGTCATTAAATGCTACGGAAAGTTTTGGGTCCCCACTATATATTCTTATCGATTTGGTAGTTTTTGAACCGATCATAGCTACATACATATCCACCGAAAAAGAGACAACCTTTTGAAGAATGAGGACATATATACAAAGACACAGTTTTCGATCCCAGGTACACTTACAAATAAAAATTTTTACTTATTTGTAACTAATGCGAGTATTACGATTTAATGATTGAAAAATTCTTTATTGATAAAAATCATTTATATTTACTTTTACAAAAAGAAAATTAAAATCCTTTTCTAATTTTAATAGTACATGATACTTTGATCAGGAATCAATAAAAAAAATCTCCTTAAATCTTGTTTTGAGGAATTTTTTATTCTAGTTTTGAGTATTTTTATAAGTTTGAGTTAACTATTGAGAAAATACAATTTAAAACACCTTATTTTAAGAATTTTTGATAGACATGAAACAAATTTTCCAAATGTTTTTATGCCAAATGAATTCATAAAAAAGCAATATTATTGGTTTTAATATTTCTTTTAGTGTTATAGAAATTGCTCAGGGTTATTTGTATAAATTTTTTTCAATCCTAAATTTCAAATTGTATATTTTTATATGAAAAAAGGAAATGTATAGATTTTTTATTCATAAAAATATAAAAAAAGGAGTTAAATATATATTCTCATATCAACCTCGTGTGATTTATTTCAATAAAAATTGATTTCTTTATAACAAAAAAGTCACTTACTTAATAGTTTCGTTTCCTTACAGCTCATGTTTCAATCAAGTTTTTAGCATTTAAAGCTTATGTATATGTTAAATTGCAGTAAATATACCTAATTTTCAATGACAAAAACAATATTTTTTTTAGTTTTATACATTCATTCATTAAAAATACGGTAGTCAAATCAAAGTACCTTTTTTTACGTTCCTTTGAGCATGAAGACTTTTAAAAAGCAAAGCATTTAATATTCTTATACTATTTGATATTCATGCCATGAAAAAACATTATAATCCAAGGAAAGAAAGTATATGTTCGTTGCAGATAGTTGAAAGATAAATTGTACACTTATTTGCTTCCAAATTTTAAAAGTTTTGGATGCCAAATCATTAATAACTTAGTCTTATCAATATATTGATGAAATTTTACTTCATAACTAAAAGAAATTCGGATTATATCAATATCGAAATATTGGGTAAAAGTTATTCCGGAGTTGCCACTTTTGAAATTTTAGTGCCAAAAATATTTTTTTTTAAATATTTTATTAATGGAATTATTTTTTTTATAATCCCCTCACTAGACAAAGCATTTAAGTAACTTTGGTTAAATACCAGTCTCAATATAAAGTTCTAGAACATGTTTGAGGAAGTCTCGAAGCCTGTAGCTTTATACCCCATTTTTTTAATAATATTCGTTTAAAAACTATGAATTTAATTCTAAATTATAATTATTGCTTCATTTTTGTCATAAATCTCTCGTCTAAAAGACAAAGTAAGTGAATCAACGAGATTCAAAATGAATTTGTTATTGTAAAGTCATGAGAGAATTAAATTACCACATCATTTCCTCTGAGAAGTATTTGCCTTCAATGTGAGTATTTGTACATATGTGTCTCTGCATGTGTTATAAGGGATAAAGACATGACAAACAAACACTATGACCTAATACTTAAGTACATGTGTATGCAGGGTCGTGAAATACAATTGGAACAAACTTTGAGGTCATCGTGATCCCGTATGAGTGCATCAAGGCCGAGTTTTTTAAGATCATGCAAGAGTTAAGGTATTTCTAATAAAATACAATTCTGTTTGCTTTGAGTTTTAATTACTTGTCGAGATGAAATGGTCCTATCTAATCCCCCGTTATTTGATAAGTCTAAACTAGCGCAATTAGTTCGTAAATGATAATTGAAACCAATTCTGGGGCCTTTCACAGAAGATCAAAATTATTCTTCATGAAGTAAAATGATCATTTTTACATCATAAATTCATATAAATGCCAATATTACTTTGTAAAAGTTCAAGTAGGATAAAAGTTCCGAAATACCTATTGTTTGAAATGTTACCACACGGTTTTATACATATTTTTAAAATTTTGAAATGTTGTCAGTAAGCGTCAATTCCTTGTAAAAGTACAACACAGAGAAAAATGGAAAGCTAAGCCAAATCAGGCATCCTTTTTGTTCAAAATGTGTAAATTCAAAAGTTCTACAAACGCTAACACTATATTTTTACATAAAATCAGTAATATCAGCTTCCTTTATGAACAATTAAGAATTTTGCTTTATGAAGTAAAATTGTCACTCCGTGAGTGAATAGAGGCAGTGATTGAGGCCCATAGATATATTATTGTACATCAATATGCTACTACAAAAACCGAAAAAAACTGTCACGAACCATTTGTTCAGCATCTGGATGAGATCAAAAAATTTGTTCCAATTGTAGTGCTCAGCCCTATACAAACATAATTCTGGTTTACTTCATAAGATCAGATTGGAAGTATTTCATTCAAGGACAAGAAAGGATGAACAGTATTAAGTTAAATAGTGAAAGTTAAAAAAAGTTTTTGAATTAATTCGATTAAACTTAATGATATTCATTTGGTAGAGTAGACGTGGGGCTGGTTTGGTCGATGATGTAAGAGACGACTTATAAAATAAGTAAGTTTATTTATATTTTTTAAAGAGTGCTCCTTAAATTAATTCCCTTCAAGTAAACATACTACATGAACTTATTCTAATTAGTTGTCTCATTAAATAACTTGGTATAAATTAATCTGTTTTTCACTATTCTAAAGTAAATAATTATTTGTTTTTGAAGAAGAATTTTTTTTCCCCCCACTCACTGACATAATATGTGTTTTTTTTTATGGTTTTTTTTTAAATAAGTCTCATTTTCTTCATTACTATGACTTATACGCAATATTAAAAGGCATTGTTTGAATTCATAATGAGGACTTTGAATATATTACAATATGTACATATAACAGTATACTGTATGCCAAATGCCCTCTTTGAATCTTTTCAAAAACATAAACCCATAAATAATTGTAATAATTGCAAATGAAAGTAACCTCCTGCTTATATGTATAAGAGATTGTTGAATACGCGTGCAATGCTCTTTTTATTCCCATTTACATATATACGTGTGTCAAAATGTTGCGGTAACACAAAAATAAACTTATTTGTTTGGAAGATTTAATGTGTTTTTATGGCCAGCAGGAAATAAAAAGTAACATTAACATAAATTTAGAAATAAAAATGTTTTGCATTTGTAGTAAAAAAACGAAGTTTATCCTGTACTTGACAAAGGAATTGGCATACTAATTCCAATTCCTTGCTTCCAAGCTTGTTTCAAAGTGAGGGATTGATTCTCACGCTTGATTTACACAAAAATAATTAGCATACGTACATTAGAACGATATTTATTACAAAGAGAATGTACTTTAAAAATATAAAAGTTTATTGTTTTTTTTTTTGCATGAAAGTACATGTTTATATGCATTCACAATTAATATCCAAATTAAGCCAATTTTACTATATATATTCTGTATAAGTTGCAATTTGTATAAGCAAATTCTGCAAATGCATTATTTAATTATAACATGGTTCATTCTAATTACCTACATTGATACTGTCATTTATTCAAATTAATGGTTATTAGGTATTTAGGAGTAATGTAACTGTGGGCATTTAAACTTTATAGTGTGCCACAGAATACTTATATTTTAGTAATTTGTTCCAATATAGCTAAACATAACACCAAAATATATTGTTCATACATGGAATATTCAATTATTGTAATATCTTGTAAACTTTTATTTGAACTTATTCATCTCATTTTTTTCCTGCAATTTGTACAATTTGATTATACAAGTTGCGATTTTGTACAAATTGCATACAAAAAATGAGATAAATAACTTTAAATAAAGTATTTACAGTACCTGGGATGAGAATAATGCAATAATTGAATATTCATGAATGATATTATAAATGGTGTCCTTTCTGACTATTTTAATACAAATGACTAAAATATAATTAGTCTGTAGTACATTATGAAGATCAAATGCCCAGGGTTATATTATACATGAATACATAATGCTCCTGTAGTTTTAATAGATACAAGGAAATGCTTTCATTAGAAGGACTCATCTTTTAATAAAATAGTGCATTTTAATACAAATAAATTAAAACTTGTACAATGTTATTATACAAGTTAAAACTCGTACCAAATCAAAACTTGTACATAACATATATATAAAAACATAATAAATCATAACTTTAATGGTAATTCCTAGTGTAAGAATGAATGACTGCTAAAAAAAAACAATTTTGTTATCAACTTACCGAGGAGTTGTTGTCCACTCACTTTGATTCGATCAAATTCTGTTACAATGTGGTTCTTTATGTGGATGGTAGATGCAATAGAGTCAATAAGTGTTCTTCAATTAATTTCGGATTGTTTGAGTGAGTGTGTGTGTGTGTGTGTAGAAGAGGCCGTTCTCTCTGAGATAAGAAAGTTGAACTGAGAAAATATAAGAAAAATAAGAGAAAAATAATATGAAATGACCGAGAAAATAAAGGAAAGAGTTAGTATGCTTCGGAAAAAAATAATACACATACAATGTTCTCCCAATTTCTCTTCGCAGCCGAAGGAGAAAAGAGTAAGTACACATTCATATCGCCTCTCCACCATACAAAACTCCCTTTACGACTATGTCTGTACGAATATAAAAGATCATTTTATGATTATATTTGTATTTATTTTTGTCAATGTGCTGAGGACACTGTTAGATATGATAAAAAACAAAGCATTCATTGAATGATTTGATTATTCTTAGTACTCATTTTCACCACCATGTATGTATATATATAAATATATGCATACAAAGTGACAAATGATCTTTAGAATAAAATTAAACGCTTTGTATTTGTCATCTAAACAACACAGTAATTAAGAGAATGTAACAACAGATGATGATGTTCCCTTTGATATTATGAATGTACATATATATTAGAGGGGTTCTTAAATTTGTCTTTATCAAATGGCAAAATTTTCCTTAAAGTAAAAGTTGAAGAAACAAAAATCGAACCGTTATTGATAATAAGGTAAGATTTAAATCAACTTCATCAATTATCAGGAGTATTTTTGAACTAAATTATACTGAGTGTAAAGATCAAATCGGTACACCTTTCAAAAATCTTTAAATTGTCATCGAGACCGCATTTTTGGGTAGATTTACTTGAATATTGGGTTGAATTGTACAAATGAATATTGAAAAAACAGGTCATTTGATGTATCTGATTCCAGCATCAATCACAGCCTGGATCTTAGTCCGAAAGGAGGTGCAGTAGTTGACAAAGTAGTTCCTTGGCATGTTATTGATTGTCTCTTTGTAGGAGGCAAACAGAGAGTATTTGATGGTATGATATTTTCGATTTGTTTTGGACTCAACGTAGATCATGACAAAATAATCCATGAAACTAAGATCTGGACGGCTGAGGGCCATATTTCCTTCCCTATGAAGTCATAGCAGTGCACATTCAGCCACTTCCGTGGTCTGTCTCAAAGTCCAGTCTCCTGAAGAGCATTAAATCTTTTGCACGGTCCAGATTGGGGCGCTTGTCCAATTTTAAACCTCCTGATTAGAAATCTCCTAGTTGTTGTGGACAAAAAGTAACGTAATGGAGCAACGCCGTTCTTCTTCTGCACATTCAATCTTCTTTATATCTGAAGTAGCGATCGCCATGGGCCCAAAATTTCAGAAAGTGTATTACAGTAATAAAAAAAAAGACCCCATCAGTCAGCTGCATTATAGCAAACTCACTGGCTCACACAAATCCAAATTTGATCTTAATGCCTTATACCTAATAATATCCCCAAAAATTATTTTTCAAAATGTGCTCCTTCTGCAGTCATCATTGGCTCCATTCAGGGCCTGAAGTCCTTGCACTCTTTAATAATACTGCCATTGGACATATCAGCATCCTCCCAGTTCTTCAGAGAATCAACATTGCAGTGAGGGATTTTTGAGTTCCTTCTCCTTTCGAACCCCCTATATTCCATAGTCCAGTGGCGAGTAATTTGGTGATGAGGGGGGCACAAATTGCGAGGCTTTCCTTGAACCCAGCTTGTTGTTATATTTGTATGGCTATGTAGAGTTTAGTTGCCACAACAGTAACATCCTTCAGGGTAATTATCATACAACAGGGGCGTCACAATCTCGGCTAGCAAAACATATGGAATCCGTTGCTTTTTTCCTTCCGTTGTACTTGTTTGTTGAAACATTGCAACCAATAATACAGCGTATGAAAGCGGATAAATTTTGATAAACAGAAATATTTTTCATAGCCCAACATCGAGAGTGCTATAATGGGTTTATGGCGCTCTGATTGACGCAGTGCAATTTTCTTACGCATATATAACAGTTTGAGACAAAATGTTTATTGGATGTTAATCGACCTTAAAGTATCTAAATTGCACAACTTCCATAAAAAAGGCGTTTTTAGCTATAAATAGTCAATAAAACTATTTTACAGGAATAAACAATCTTTTAAATGTGTATGAAGAGTTTTCCCCTAATAGGATACCTTCTTATTTAAAAAAAAAAAAAACAATAAAGAAAGTGTTATTGCAATATTGGAATATTTTTCGAGTATTTCCCTCCAACATTTCAGAAAAGCAAATTTATGAACCAGCCTAATTTACATATATGCCTTATCATTTGTCAACTTACTCAGTTGTAAATAACAATAATAGTAATGATGATGGCTCATCGTTGAGAAACATCATTAGGATCGTGGACAAATGACATTTAGATACTATTATTATTTTTGAATACATGACTTACAATATATGGATTACTAGCAAATGATAACCCGGCGTGGCTCGGGCTAAGGAGGGAGAGAATCATACTAAAAATTGTCAAATTAATTGAGCAAATTAAAAAAATATTTCTATATACTAATAATTATAATATGAATGTTTTGTTGAAAGATCCTGATAATTCTAATTTGCTTGGATTCTTCACACTACATCAATCCAGTTAAATAAGGTAACCTACAAAGTCTCATCATAGTAACTCCCCCCGAGAAAAAAATAAATTACTCTTGTTATTGCCTCTTGTAACCTTAGTATTATTATTATGAATATTAAAAAAAAAAAAAAATGTGTTATAACCTTCAAATAACATACCAACATATATGTATCTCAAACATTATATAGATGAGAATACCAATTTATATTTACTTCAAAAAAGTCCCAAATCGAAATTCACGAAGTAAATTGCAAAAAACTTTTTTCCACTAACTTTGCAAAAAAAAATAGTTAATAGCAAGTATTGGAATTGTAAAAGAAACACAACCCAGGCAATATTTTTTTCGTACTTGCAAAAACAAAAAAGTTATGAAGAATAATGTTGTCGAAAAAATAACCCTCGATAACTGGTTCATTTTTGCAAATGTTGCAAAAATTATACAACAAAATGTTCTGGAAATTAAAAATATTTCATTGCACTGTTGAAGTCTCAAATTTTATGTCCAAAATGTATCAGTTTGTGGTATTTCTTTTAAAAATAATTGAAAATTGACGTTTGATTAAAAAAAAATCCCATATTCCATTGGAAGCTCATTTTTTTTTTTGCACCTGAAATAGACGTAACTACAATTTTCACCGATTTCTTTGTTTGCCCATAATATTTTTGATTTAGAAAACAGATTTATTCGTATAGTTGTTGTTTGAAACGCCAATCTCTTTTTGATTGCTAAATAACTCAAACACCTATCTAGTCTCCATAAGCTGCAAAAACCGGTTTTTGTGTTTTGGGCATAGCATAAGCCCCCCCAAAATTGACGTCCCCGTCTTAGCACGTCCGAGCTCAAAAAAGGGACCATAAAAAATTTCAGCTAAGGTTTAACTGTGTGGGAACGTATAAAGGACATCTACACACACACACAATCTCTCTTTTGTATATATAGATTCAACTGTATTTATTTAGTGAAAGCTCAAAAGTTGAACGGGTATACGAGTAATTGTTGTTGGTGGTGAAGAGATAAGAAGGAATAATATACATTGTATTGTATTATCTGATATATATATTTTATAGATATTTCAAGCCGACTTATATGGAAGAATATATAGGTAAATAAAGAATGCCCTTTGATAAAGTAAGGTGATGATAGTTTTATTCTTTTACAACCCCATCGATCAACAATATATATATATAATTTATTGTACTTTTATGACAAAGGGGAACAATAAAGACACAGGGATAAGATGATTTAACATCATTGAATGATTTACAATGCATACAAGTATATTATATAAGCAACCACAAAAAAAAAATACTCAATACTTTTTTCATGTTCTCACAATATACACTACAGGTAGAGTGACTTTTATTTAACAGTCAACACAATTTTGATAAAAACTAATACCAAATGAAAAAATTAATATATTATTTATCAATATAATCGCATTTAGCGTCAAGAACGACTCGACCTAAGAAAAGGAAGCAGGTCTTGATGACAGTCTCTTTTGCCAGACTCCGGAATTCCTTCTGGATCTTGGAAATCAGCTCGTATTTTAGGTTGTATGAGGATCTGTTGGTGTGTCACTCAACTACACCTCACACAAAAAAGCCGTTGGGGATTAGGTTCGGTGAGCTTGAAGGCAAAATACTTGCTCCAACAAAGTCAAAAAAAAAAATATATATAGACAACTTGTTATTTTTGCAGTGTGGCACGGTGGAAAGTCTTGTTGCGAGACGAATGACCTCCCAACTTCCTCGATACAAAACTTGTCATGACCTTCAAGGAACGTGAGCTGATCATAGGCATTCACCATGATCATCATCAATTTTTGTACTTTTTAAAATTGCAAATAATCTCATACAATACAATCAAGTATCTTGCTGAGTGTGAAGGATGAAATGTAATAAGAATTCTCACAAACTTCCAAGTTGAGATCCTATCATTTAGAATTTTAATTGTAACAACATTACAGAAATAATGGGCTGCAAATATAATTCTTCTTAATTCTCCCACTTTGATAGATTTCAACTATGACATTTTATCTGCGAAAAGAGCCTTACAATTTTTTAAATATAGAAGTTTGCAATCTCAACATTGCCCCGTCTGGCACGGATCGCAACAAGGACACACCGCCTTTTCCACGATTGTGGAATAAATTCTTTGTTGATCAATATCATTTGTTGTAAACTTACGACACACACATTTGGGTAGCTGCAAATACAATGAACTATCTATGCAGTTGCAGCTGTCGCATATACTCAAAGTTCGTTGTTAAACAATGGCCGCACGTTGTATATTTGGAATTTTTCGTTTCATTTTCTTTTTTTAAATTCAGTAAAAAAAATGCAACATTATGGTCAGCTAACTTAAAGTATGTACAGCTCATAACTGACATATATTATTAATTGCTCTATCCTGTCAAATAGAAATTGATAAGACTTCCTTCCAAATATAGCAAGAAAATATAGCAAATGAGATATTTACAAGCATGGATGATATATTTGAGTAAGAGGAACGAGTTTTCCTATTTTTTTTTTTTTTTGTTCTCTTTCTATTTTTAATAGCATTTATAAAACTTTTTTAAGTTTTCAATGTAGATGTAGGTATTTATATTATATATGTACATAAGTAAGTATTTGATGATGTTCACATCACAAGATTTAACTAAATCTCCCTTCATTATTTGCATACTAGGTAGGGTTTTTGTTCCAAAAATATTAATAAATATGTAAATATTTATGAACATATTATGTATGTTTACTTTAAGCCTTGCAATTTGAGGATATGTGATGAAAATGTAGAAATTAACTATTTAAAGTAGTTATTATGATCATTATTCTAGAGTTGATTATCAGAAGGAGAGGGTGCTTCATGATATGCCTCATAAAAATAAGAAGATTATACGCTTTTTTATTCATGGTATGTATTTACAAAGGAGAATATTTACATATGTGGGTTTAAGTCATCCTACATGGATGGCTTTATACATAAATATAGGGGTAGGCAGAAGTATCCGAACAATATTTTCAAGTAAATTTAAATAATAGATGATAGCAAAATTTATATCATATGAAATTTAAATTGACCCATTAGCTGTTGTATCATTCAATAAGATCACCTTAAGCATTGATCACCAGAAAGGGGACATACAGATTAAGGAGGCCTTCATAACATCTTTTTTCTTGTATTGGCCTTACATTTTGATTATTATTTAACATAATATAATAGAAAAATAATTCGTTACAACATATAGACAAAAAAAAATAATTAAAAAGACTTTTATAAAATATACCACAATCAGGAATGTTTAAAATAAATATCTAGAAATAGCATTAATAGGAAGATAAACACAAAAAAAGTCTAAATTTTTAATAAAACATTCGTGTAACGATAATTAATTTGTAAAATTCCATCGAGTTTGTTTTCTTTTATATTACGTAGTTTATAGATAATATATTGCGTTCTATAATAATTGAATCAATTTTTGTTCGAAGTAGAGAGGAAATTTTCTTTGCCCATTTGAATAAGTTACTAACCATTTCAATAACTTCCTTATACGTTCTAAATAATCATTGACACTCCCACAAAATATGATGATCAATTGTTCCCTGTATACATTTACAGAAGAAGCAAATTCCTTATCCGTCATTAAAATACTTGGCCAGAAACCTCGAGAGTCCTGGATAGTTATTTGTATTTAAACCATATTTCGCTCAACATAAAAAAAATATATTTGTAATTCCCTTAAGGATTTCTTGATTAAGTTGTTTAATGTTGTGTCGTTCCAAATATGCGTTGAAAGAAATCAAGCTAGGCGTATACATACATTTAGGAAGTACTTGCTTGCATAATATACTTTCAGTGTGAAAGTGACGAAAAAGTGCTCTAATGAACTGTTGGTTCCAAAAATAAACGAAAATTAAGTTATTTTTCTTTCCATAAAAGCTCTGCCTGATACAGGAACTACTGAGTCTCTTATTTATCACGACTTGTTATTGGAGTACAACATCGAAATAGGCTTAACTAAAAGAGTCTCCCTCACAGCAGCGAACAACTCAAGCTTGAGATGCAAGGGTGCAGTCTGTCTTTGTATCAAAATTGGAGAAGTGTCCATAGCAGAAATAACGGGATACGTTACTCCAAGTCTGCAAGATAAATGAATTGTTTTATGGTAGGGTCTACAAAGCTGAGGATTAAACCTGAATCTTTTCCTCAAGACATTCAAGTCTCTTCAAATGAATCTATCATCCGTAAGATAGTATCGACGACGAGGAGTCCATCTTTTCACAATAAAAAAAGAAAAGTGAAAGGTAAAATTGGTGAATTTGATTCTCCTTCTCAATCTTCAGAAAGACCATAAACCTCTCATAAGTATCTTTCGTGGCTCTAATATAGACTTAACTGAAAATTCAAGGATCAAACGTATCTTGCAGAAACTGGCTAGATACCTTTTTGACTTTGAATGGGTCCCAGGAAGGAGCACCATATCTGATGCCTTATATGTAAGGTTATCCAGTAATTAATGCTAAAAATGATGAATGCGGGGACATTTCTGCTTCATGCATTAAGTGATTCCAACCAGGAGTTTTAATATTGAAAATTTAATTGATAGCTGCAATGATGGTACACCATATCAAGTCGGGAAATCAGCTCTTATGAAAAATATGAATACAAAACAACTCCTTGTTCCCATCCAGCAAGATTCTTCTCCAAATAGTGGGATCTTCTCAGCATAAATGAAAGCACTAACTTATGCATTTATTACGGTCATTGGATTATGGTTGCCTCTTCAAGCTGTAAAGACATCCTCAAAGGGCTTCATATATCACACGAATCCATTCGAAGAACTCGTGAAAGAGGTAAGTCTTTATATTTTTTGGCCTCGAATGTCAAATGAAATTTAGCAGTTGATATCAAGCTGTAACCATGCCAAGATCTATGCCCTTCATTACCTCTAGAATCACTCCAACAATCTTCAGTGTCAAGGCCCTTCGAAGCCGTGTCTTTCGACCTGATGGAAATCAACAGGAAAACAAATCTCGTCGTCGTGGACCGTTGTTCAGGTTGGCCCCTCATAAGACGAATACGAAAGACTTAAAGTAAGTCGGTAACTTATATCATGTTGACATAGTTTCAAGATTTGGGCCTTTCAATAAATATTCGAACGGACGGTGTACCACATTTCCAGACGGAATTAGGAGACTTTTGCAAAGATTTAGGCATTAAACATGAGTTTGCATCCCCATACTCATTCCAATACAACGGGTATGTCGAGGCTGCCGTCAAATCCATGAAGATGATCCTCAAAAAATCTAATGATTGGTCATCATTTCATTCATCACTCCTGGAATGGAGAAATACACACAGATCTGACGGACACAGTCCAGCCAAATGGGTATTTGGCTACTTACAAAGAACTATTAAGTATTTTTGTACTGGAGGCAGATCTTGCTTGATCTACATATAATAATATTTTCTCCATAAATATCACCATTAGGTTTTCTTGATTTGTTGATGAAATATGACTTTCGATTTTGTTTTTTGGTTGGTATTTCAATATTGCACATTGATTTGGTTTATTATTTTTTAATTTCACATGTAAACTTTACTCCATTTCTCTACACCTGTAAAACCCAAATTATTACTTTGATACTTGCTCCTTGTATTATTTGGAATAAGTTAACTTAAAACTGCTGTATCAGGTGATTCAGTGAGAGCAACTGAAACGTAAAATACTTGAAACTCAGTTTCTTGATCAATAGCACTAACATAGTTACTGTCAACATCCTTGAGTGTTTCTGAAAATATAGGAACACTTTGATTAGGATTATTAGCTTTTTTACATGTCCTTGTAGTAATATGATTATTGGTGGTTGATTCATTTTTCTCGATTATAGCTCCAGGCAACTATCTTACTCTAAATCTCTAGATTTTTGGTACATCTGGCTTACTCCAATAAATCTTAAGTTAACCAAGTGGCCATGATTAGTTTAGGCATATTCGACATGTTCAGAGCTGTTATAAGGCTTTGATAACTATGTGGAAATGGCTCTCACAGTAATGCATGGAATTTTTGGTGATATGAAAAGGTACTCAGCATTGAATCCACGTGCACCTTGTTTCTGGGTGATATGTGGCTTACAACCATGGGATCACAACATTCTTAAGATAGTCCAAGTACACTGAGGAGGTCAGCTTGAGACCGTTGTCAAATATAAGTGCTGGGATGACATTCCCGTCATTGGTGATGCAACCAAACACCATTATCTTGGACGGGAATTTGGTTTTCATCACAGGAGAAACATTACCTCTGTCCCTTGCCAGCCATTGGTCATGGGTTGTAGGTAGTGTCGAACGTGAATTTTCACTAATCCTTTTATAATGCATGGATTTGATTTACAAATTTAGCCCAGTTTGTTACCTCTTTGCAACATGATGTCCTTCATCTTCGTGCTAAGAAGGTGATCTAGTATGACTTCAAGCCAAGGTCGTCTTTGATTACCCTGGCCTCCTTCATCCAAGTGATTGACCTTCTCCGGGCATGAACAGCCTTTGAAATGCCAGGATTTGCTTTGATAGACACGACCTTCATCGTCGAGAGCTTTCAATCTGTTCTCTGTTGTTTTGAAACTGTTATTGCTTATAGAGGAGGGCATATACAATATAAAATAAAGCTGGATATAGTATTTGAACGTATTGCAAATTGATGTTGGGTTATATTTTCTTGATTCTATACATATAACGATTTTGTAGTTTATTTATCCTTCTTTGAACAATATGTATATGGATCATTCCATGAAAAATTTACTCTTTTTTTTTCATCCAATTTGTAGAAAATTTAGTAGCTCAAATAAACTATTTTTATTGGGAAACTCAAAAATGAAATTTCAGATCTTTAAATTAATTCAGCTCTGAGTTATGAACTCCTTTTTATTAAGACCCTAACACCACTTTATGCTCTAGGTTCAAATACCCGTAGCTTATTTCATTTCAAAAACCACATTTAATGTTATTACAGCTGTCTTTGTAGCCAAGAACGGTTCCAGCAGTTAAAAAAAATAAAGTTTGAGTTAAAAATTCAAAAAATTGAGCAAAATAATATATTTTCAGGAAGTTTTAAATATACCTTTCAAGGTGTTGAATAATGAACTTTTAATGGATTAAGCCGAGTAAGCTATAGTACGATTTTACAAAATGATAAAAATTACATCTATTAATTTGTGATCAAAGGGATATGGGGAATTAGTTATATACTTTCTTCCAGACACTACCATTCTATTTGAATTAAATAAAAGACTGGATGTGGCATATGCAAATATAATCGAGTAAAATATGTTTATTAAGTATGATCAAAACATGACTATGCTACAAAGTTATAACCTTAAAATTAAAACATAGTAAACATATTTTTATTTTTTTAAATTCAGTAAATAATAAATTAAGATGTGCTATTATTAATTTGCTTAGATCGATTTTATTGATTTTAAATCATAAATAATTCCATGTTCTCTAAGAATTAGAACAAAAAAAAATCCAAGATACTTTATTCTTAACATGAGAGGTTCGAATTCAGATATCTACTCGGATGGTGATTGAGCAAAAATTAAATTTCAGGACAACTTATCTAATTACCATTTATCTTATGAGTATTTTGATGAGAGAAAAAAATAAAATCGTCCACAAATATTGTTTATGAAGTTAATTATATTGTGATATTAATTATTATTATTTATTACAGTGTGTGACCTCATTATAAAACATACAAAATAGAACAAAATCCTTGGAGAATGATATTTCTTGAATAAGTCTTTTTTTTTTTTAAATCATGGATAATTTTTCTATTATAGAAGCTAGGATATTCCTTATCATTATGAATGATGAATAATTTATAAGGATCTTAAGACGAGTATCGTTTTTCATCATTTTTCGGCTCAAAAAAGGAAATATGTCGAGTTCAGATCAGATTTGATCAATAATATACTTTTAAGTAAGTGTTTTACTTATTGTACCTGTAATTTGATGTTTATCTTAATAGTAAAAAAATGATATCATAATCCTATATATTTTTTTAAACCTGATGAATCTGAGACAAACTAACAACAGCTTTGGATTATGCACTAAAATAGGAATTCCATCCTTGGATTCAGTTTATTTGTAATATTTTTTCCCCCACTAAAATCAATACAATAAAAATTCCAACTGATCCCATTGTACAGAGTGTTTCAATAACTCAAATTTCTCCTCAGTAAATGAGCTCTAAATGTTGGCATAATTAAATCAACTGACTGAAAAATCATCAGAAGGTAGTTCAAATTATATATACAGAATGGGGACCGTAAACTTGCAGTAGCATCACTAAATTACGAAAAATGTGATTTTTATGGAATCAAGCAAAGAAAACTTAAAACTAATTTCTGATTTCTTTGAATACCATATTGATTTAGGACTATTATTAATTATGTATGTCCTCCTTCACAAGCAACATCAGACTTGGCTCGCCGGCGAACAGATTGACAGCTTTTGACGATTAAGTGTCCATAGCGTATCCCACTGTCATGATGGCAGCTCGGAGCAAATCCAAATTAGGATGTGGTTTTTCTTGGCTTTCTGGAGCTGTAATTAATTCATGATGGTGTAGGTAGTTACGATGAAAATGTCAACAGTCTCTGCAGCCTTCTCGGCACTGATACCGATACAGAGGATATCACAAACGCATTACCGTATTCCTTGTTGCTCCGATATATTTACACTTATAGACGTGAGATAAAAACTTTTTTTTTTTTTTCAGCTGTCGTTTGGTTGGGTAATGAAATATCTTAAATATAAATAATGGGAATACAATTCAATGCTTCTGCAAATTTTGGTTTCTCACTCTGTAAGCTACAGTAAACACAATAGAAAACTGAGTACATTATTATAAAGTGGTTCTTCCTTCAAAAAATAACTTTTATTCGTCAAAATTAGATATTATCCAATATATCGAAAAAAAAGATAATTCGAATTTGGTGATTGTCACTTTTTTTTTATGTTCCTAAAAAAGAGACTGTTGTAATTGTTCCCTTCTCTCTTACAATATATATCAATTTTGGATTATAAATAATTTATTGTACGCTCACTTGTCTAAAAATTATTGTCAAAAAAAAAACACACACAATAAAAAATATATTCGTAAGTGATCTGTTTATCTCCATATATATATATACATAACTGTAAATATTTTTTTAACATAAAAAATTTATTCTCCACATTGCCTTAGCATTATGATAAAATCATATTCGTATAATGTACGTGTCTTTAGGCCATGTTTTCTGTAAGAGCATGGGAGGATTGTACTTAAGAAAGTAAAAAAAGTTAAACAAAACTCGACGTTTGAAAAAAAGAAGAAGTTTTTTAACTTAACTATTCTAATATAATTTGTATTAATTGCTTTCCTTATAACACTACGTATTCTATATATATATATTTGAATGAGTTGGTGAAGTATTGTTAATTAAAAAATTGTAAAAAATAGTTGTTATTATAATAAATAATAATTCAGAGTTAATTTCCATTTTAGTTTGTAAAAAATATTAATAAAAGTGTTAATATAATATTTTGTTTGTATTTAATTCTACAGTGCATTTCATTCATTCCCAATTAAGATTATTAATGCTCCTTTGCAGATTAATTTATCATGGTACTCATTGCATAGATAGCTAAGCAACGCGTATTACTATCAAAAATATTAAATAAATATTTTTTTCAACATATACATAATTATATATAGAAGAATAGACAGTAATACCTGATATTACGAGTAACTTGATATACGCAAGTTTTGGATTGAATTTGATTTTTTTCAATTTGAAATAAAAAATATATGAAGTAAGTTACTCCATTCTAGTCTCACCATTCTCAGTATATTATATTATGTGCTATTAAGGATATGATACGCTTTACACAATTTTAAATATAAAGCTCAAATTCACCTTGGATACTTAAAAAGGTTGCTTCTACTGCGGAACGAGACTCTCTAAACACAACAACATCTACCTCCCCAAACATAATAAGTATATCTTCAAACATAGTTTTATTATAGATCAGCTTGTTTTTTGCCTAAAGAAAGTCAACCTTGCTTTGTTTTTTATACAGTTACTTTCATTTTAGAACCTTTTACAATTATGACCTAAGAGATTTAGCTTATAATCGATGACGAAATTGTGCATTTTTTTTTTATGACAAACTCGCAAAAAATTCCTTCTTTCTCTGTATATATTCTTTAAAACACAATTAATAATCTCATACGTTTCCCTTCGATCATAATTAGGATGCCAATTAAATCACTTTTTGTGGAAAAGTAAAGAATTGAGATTTTAAATGCGTTCCTTTTGATTTATAAAAATACGATTCACAAAGTTTGAACAATTTATTTAAATATTTAGAGGTAGCTCAAAGGTCATACAGTTTTGAAATTTTGCGAAAGTTTTTTATAAATGTTTACGATAAATAATTTTTACGTGTCTAAATGAACGATAAAAATATTGAGATGTAGCCTTATTGTCTATGTGTCTATTTATCTGCGTATAACAGCCAATGAGGACCTACTGATATCTACAAAAATTTGCAAATACTTTTTTTTTACTAAGATTAACAAAAAAAAAAAAAAGGAAATATGTCCTTTTTTGACAAAACGGCTACATTTCAATATATTTATCGTTCATTTAGTCACGTAAAAATGATTTATCATGAATATTTCTAAATAACTTTAATTTAACTAAATTTGTTAAATTTTATTAGGAAGCTGAAATGTGTAATCTATGAATGATACTCAAACAAAAAAAACGCATTTTTCCAAAAATAGGTAAAATTGTATGTCCTTTGAGCTACTTTTATACATTCATATGAATTGTTCAAACTTTATGAATCCTATTTTTTTATCAAAAGGAACTGATATAAACTATCAATTCTTTACTTTTTCACAAACAACGACTTAATTGGCACCCTAATCATAATTCACATTATTCTGTTTGTTGTCCATACTTTTAGCAGCGTCCAACTTTAGAATAGGCTATCTCTTTACTCAGTGCTTTTATTTAATACGCCACTTAATTAGTTAAGAGTCTTTTTTATACCAACAGGGTTACAAATGTAATATTTGGGTATGTATATTTACTTACAACATACATACTTATCAATTTTCCGAAATTTTCAAGATTTCAAAATATCAGCATTATCTGTTTAGATATGTTAAAAAAAATACTTTTTTTGTGTGTAACATGACTAAATGAATAATTATTTACATAAATATTGTAACTTTGTAAGATAACTTTGAATTAAAATCATGTGTATGCTACTGCGTTACAAGTCCTTGGTTTATTTTTAATTAATTTACATTTTAATTCGTTAATTAAAATGAATGAAATAACAATTAAAATTAGAGTTTTGTGTGTGTGTATTTTTTAAAGTTATCTATGTAGAGAAGCCAAGATATTCATTTCTGTAAATTACAATATTTCTTTTGTATTTGAAAGGAGAACAATACTCTGGACGTATGATTCTCAACCTTTGTATCACTGCAGAGCATGTTTAGGTTATATCTAACTATGGCCGAATATTAGGTTACAGAGAAGGGATCCAAAACCAAAAGCTGTAGTGTTTAATTACGATTTCATCCACGTAATTTTGAGTGAAAGGGTTTCACCACGCAACTAAACGACATACCTAAATAAGTTTGGTTGTTATACCATGTCTCTAACTGTAAAACTGTGGAACCAACGACAAAACAGGTAACGCGTTTGCGAAATCTTCTGTGCCGAGAAACCTGCACAGAAGCGTTGGCATCCCCATCCGTACTGCTTAAAAATATCAAAAAGTCCATTACAGCCCTATGTAGTCAAAAAAGACCAAAACATCTGCAGCAACAATATGGCCTACCTATTATAGCGTGCCTCCACGTGAAAAAATAAATCCATACTTTAAAATAATCATGACAACATGAGCTTGGAGTTTCAACATTACATTTTTATTGCTTCTATGAAATATTCAATACACTTTCCGAGTTTTGGAAATCAAATTAGTACACATTATTTTTTTTTTTTGATGAGGTTGAATGTATTTTATGATAATAGCTATAATATTATAATTTTGTAGGTGCTGTTGTCATAGAGATAAATACATAGAGTAATGATACTGACCAATAGCAAGGGAAATTATTTGACGTTGCGACAGTAGACAAGAGAAAAAAACATAGTTTTCCAGAACAATCGACAACATAGTATTTCCCACATTAATCTCCACTAGTTAAATATATTTCAGAATGTTATGCAGCCATAAAATTATATAATTTGAGAAAATGAAAGGATTCAAGGGACCAAAGTTCAAAGTCAATCATTATTTATTCTTGAATTGAATTATATTCAAAATAACCCCCCAAGTCCATCATTAATATTTTGAAATATTCAATAAAATTATAATTACATTTAAACATTGGAATAAACTATAATAATATAAAAAAATACTACTTTTAGTATTAGTACCACTAGTATATTAGGCTATTAAAAACTCTAAATTTATATAGTTTTTCTAATAAATTATTACTATTGCAATACACATTTCAAAAAATAAAATATTGAAAGCTCCCTCTATATTTTTTTTACTCAGTTAACTATTACAATTCGAATGTTTTTTTTTTTTTTTTTTTGTTGCGTCAACTACTTTTCCACATCTGTATTTTGTATCTATAGTCGTTGTACACCTCATTCCTTACTTTGAAAAAAAGAAGAGTCCAAGAAATGAAATGAAAAAAAGGATTGAGTTTAAAACAAACAGTTATTTTAATTCACAAAACCTTGGTTATAAACCGATAAACGTTCAAATGAACTATAAACAAGGCGTTAGCAAGCTAAATAAAGAATTGCATATAATCAGAGGAAATGTTTCTGCAGCCTACTGAAAAGTGTTGGCGATAAAATATAGATTCAAAAGAAGTAGAAACTTTTTTATAAATCTTGGGGTGTGTAATATCCCAGTTCACTAACAGAAAGTTAATTTAAAAAACAAATCCTCTGTTTTAAGGGGGCGTAAGGCTGTACGCAGAGGAATAACATCTTTCTAAAAAATAATTTTCAAAATGATAATTATCACCTTCATAAAAAAGTATTACAACATAGAAATTTTATCCCAACATTCGTACACTGTAAAATTATTTGCCATTGATTATAGGATCTTACCCCCAGGCAGTTTAACCTTAGGAAGTTTAGCCCTGCAGAAGTTTCGCCCTGTCGAAGTTACATCCTCATACATATACCTATTATAGCATAAGTATATCTTCCTCATATAGTTAAGGGTTGAAAATGAGTCTTCTCCCACCTCAAGTAATTTGTAATTCATTTTTGCATTCATCAGTGTAAAATGAGGTCACTTAATTCAATTTTAAATGTTGCACCTTTTTATAATGAGTTCGAACCGACTTCTTTATAAACTATTGTACTTCTGATGAGAAAACAGATGAATAAACTATATAAATTAAAAAAATCATGAAATAAAGTGTTATCCTATCGCCATGAAGCTCACTAATGGGGGCCTTTCTGAGAGGACCCCTACCATTAAGGAGGACAACAGATCTGACCAGGAATTGCATCATGAACTTCTTAGTGAACCAACAGATCGCTATCAGTGAACAGCTCAATTACTTGGTCCACTGAAAGAAATGGGGTGCTTAATCTAGTTAATAGCAATAACTATCTTAAGGGAGATCGGTATCCTGAAAGAGGGCCTCCATAATCTCCCATCTTTCTATCTGGGTCTGATAGTTCATTTTCAAGGGTTATGCAAGAAAAATAAAAAAATATTCGATTTATATTGGATATTTGTATTATATTCTAACGAGGTATTATTCGTCATCAGACAAATTCTTAGTCTTAGTTGTGAATAGAATGAATAATTCTAGTTAATATTGTAAAAACCCTTGCCTTTTTCTCATTGACAGGTTAATGGAGTTATTTTCCTAACACGACCATATACTTATATATAAAACCCATCGCAGCATACTCAAAAACGTCTCTGTTACGTTATCCAATGGACATTGGAGGCTTAGGGCTAAGATCAACCCTGATTTTAATCTATTTTGCGATATTATGACAAAAAAAAGCTGAATAAAGTTACCTTGATTTCAAGCCAAAAAGTTATTAGCAAGCAACAATTTAGTGCAAATACTCACAGTATACAAGTTTGCAGAGATAAATCCGGTAAATTTCAAAAGTGACTTTCTATAATTGTAGACTAGATAAAGATGTAAGCAATAAAACAACAATTTGTATGAAATTTATGTATTATTTTATTCAATGTGACTGCCCTCAGCGGCATTTGTTTTATTTATCCTGGCCCAGAAGCTCTTTTAGGCATTCTCCACATCTGAATCCTATCTCCTCGCCCACTCCTTCTTCATGGTTGCCTTAATGCTGTCCACGCTGTTGTGGTACTTTAAGCAGACGTCCCTCTCCAACTTTTCCCGGAAGAAGTAATCCAACAGATTGCAATCGGGAGAGTAGGAAGGACAAGTTTTTGGGGGCCAGAAATCGTAAAATTTGTTCCTGATGAACTATTGGCTGATCTTGGACGTGTGGCAGGGGGCAGAGTCCTGTTGCCACAAATGGATCAGGGACGTTTGCTTGCCCCCACATAAGCACAATGGACCTCAAGTACTTCACATACACAGTAGAATTGACCTTGTTTCCCTTTTTGAAGAAGAATGGTGGTATGACCTTCCCTGTGCTGGTGATGACGCCCAAGATCATGATAGAGCTGGAGTTATTGGACTTGTTCACATAGGGGACATTGTCCCAGGACGTGGGGAGCCATCTGTCATTTTGAGAGTTCCTTATGCGTTCAATAGTGAATATTTTCTGATCTAAGAAAATCATGGTTTTACCTGCATTGGACGTCTAGAGCCTAGAGAGAAGAGTCATACAGTAGACCAACCTGACCTCCTTCTATTTTTCAGTCAACAGATGACACACAGACAGAGGTCATGCCGAGCTACCCCAATCCCTTTTGGATGGTTCTGCGACCCACGCCCTTTCTCCTGGCTATTGTTGTCTGATTCAAGGATGGATCAGCAGTCACGGTCCTCTTCAGGCCTGCCATATGCCTAAGAGAGACATTACAATACCTTCTTCACTATAATGGAATCTTTCCTATTTTTTTCCTCATTTTTGACCATGGTGTGGATGTTGTAGACAGTGCACCTGGTGTATCCCTTTAGCTTGACGATAGCTACCACTCCATGGCTTACGCGAGCGAGTTCGATACCAGTGGATATTTTGGTTTGCTCCATGACTCTAAGTGTTTATTTTTATAAAAAATCGGAAAAATATTATACACGAGACTGCAATCTCTTAATCGAGACACTCTGATGTGAAATCAGTGTAAGGATATTAGTGTTATTATCAATTGAATTTTGTCCCGATTTATCTAGGCAACCCTGTATGTTAAAAAGTATAAGAACTTCTTTAATAAAAGAACATGTTAAATTAAAGTCCTACATATAGCATTGCTTACTATGTTCATTCAAATTAATTTATTTTTTTGTTATTTCTTCCTCTTTTTCATCAGCTAAAGTACATGGGTAAAAAAATGGTTCAAATTCATCATAATAAGAAACAACACTTATTCGATACGAATTACTACAAAATGCCATAATTTTATAATTAATTACAAAGGACTTCAAGTTGAAGTGAAGGAAGACCTTAAATTATATGTTGACGATACATTTATGCTATAAAATATGTATGAGGGCGTAACTTCTACGGGCAGAACTTCCCAGGGTAAAACTGCATAGGGCATAACATCCGGTCACTGTTGCCATTGTCTTGATTTGTTTCAGGATGAATTAAAAATGGCTTTAGTCAAAGAAAAGAGAACACAGAGAAAAAACACAAATATTAGTTATCATATGTACTAAAAAAATGTATAATGGGAGGTATGGTGTTTTTTATTTTGTTGAAATGTTCGGCTCGCCGGGTCAAAATACGTTCTTTTTGATAAAAAAATACAACTGGAAAAGTTGGAACAAAATTGAACAATGTTATTTTGAACCCCCGCCCCCATACCCCCCTAAGAGACCTCAAAGATTTGAAAACTGCAAACACAAAAAAAAGTGATTTCTTTCTCGACTATCGTGAAAACGGTTCACAATATAGCTTTTTTTTTTACAAAATTACTTAATTTACTCTAAGAAATATTAATATTGTTCTGAGAAAAAAATATTAATCATGCGAATTACAATGCAAAACAGTTGAGGAGAAAACCACTACATTTATAACGTCTTGCACGCAATGTTTTTGCATTTTCCCTAATTTTCCTTCTGCAAAACAAGACTCCTAATTTTGATTGTGTTGTCCTGAATTGGAGATTTAAAATCAGTACCATTTATGCGTCCTTTATAGGTGCCCCAAATTTCAAATCCCCCTTTATTACTCACATACACATCTGAAGTGGTTTTGTTTACAATTTAAATCCACTCAGTATATAACTATTCTCGTAGTACAATTATTTATTATAATAATTGAAAATATTTATATAACAGATAATACTAGATAATAACTGTAGTTGCCTTTAATATTAATTTGCACGGATGCTCATTTGAATAAAGATAGAAAAGAGATATATTACAGGAATAGTTTTAATAAAGTAAAAGGTAAGTAGGATCATATTTATTCAACAAAAGTAATGTTAATATCAATGTGAAAAGGCAGATGCTATGATCTCAAAATATGTTATATCTTAATAACGATTTGTTACCAAATTGAATGGAAATAAGTTGTCTTAATCACGAAGGGCTTTGTTATTTGATTTTTCCTAAATCTTTATTTTGAATTAAAAAGAGTATTGAGGAATCATCATACATTACTATTAAAGAACTATCAAGTTTTTGGGGGACAAAAAATCTCCTGAGATTTTACGCTTTTAAAGATTCACAAAAAGGTGGCAAACAATAGATACAACTAATCATGGGCCTGGAATTGTAAATAGTGAAATAGCATATCACATTGTAGATAAATGGAATTATTAATTTTTTTAACTAACATCTTCAACAGATTCTTCCAAGAGTTATAATTTTTTCCACAATATTTTTTAGGGATTCTACAAAACGTGTAATAAAATTGATTTCATATTTTCCAATACACCACACTCGTCGGTTGTTTAAAGCGTTGTATAGCTTAAAAGTTTGGTTAATTAAGTCGTGGTTTAAATTTAATTATATAGAAGAAAGAGGATTGCAGGAGATTTGTAACTTAATCGTGCAAGTATATTTAAAGCATGGATCTCTGATCCTTCAACCTCAGATGCTCCATTTAATACTATGAATTTGAAATGAATGAAAACACAAGGTCCCAGTGAGAGCTGAACTTGATAATAATGTTCATCTCTTAACAAACTAATATTTTGCTAGAGCAAACTCCATTAGAGCTGTTCAAGTTACCGTTTGGCTCTTTATGCCACGGTATATTCAGGCCCCAAACACTTTTTGAAAAATATATATATGTATATATGAATTTGATCAACTCACTAATTAATTATTCGAAATAAAAATTATTACTAAAAAATGTACTCTCAAAAATGTTCTAAGCATTTATCGTATTTATCTAAAGAGCTTGCTGGTTTGGCCCTATTTGACAGTCGAGTCAGTTTAGCATCCAAAAAGAAAATATTATTGGAAATGAAAAATAAGGAAAAAAAAGAAATAAATTCAATAGAAACATTTATACATGACAATTAAAAATGTACCCGGACTCGAACAAAAAATTGGTATCGGGGCTACCTTAGTATTTTACTCAGAAAAAAAAGGATAACCATTTATTATTATGTCTATTGTATAATAAGGCTTCATAGGGAGGAAAAAATTATTAATATGAAAAAAATTATCTTATTTTAAAACAGTTATGAACTAATAAAATCTGTATCGCACAAAACAAAGCAAAAAATTATTGATGATAATTGAGTATAAAATATTTTTTTATGAACCACCAATTTTTAAAGCCGTTGAGCACCTTTAAACAAAGCTTAATTTTACAGTGAATTTACTAATTGTATTTTTTTAAATCAGGAATAACTAGTTGCCACTCTAAAACTTCAACAAAAAAAGGAAAATATTTCATAAATATATAAATATTTCTTAGAATAAATTAAATCATTTTGAAAAAATTATGAAATTAACTAGGAAAACTGCCCTTGGGAAAATTGCCCGTGGAACATTGTCCTGGAGAAAATTGCCTTGGACAAAAAATTCCCAGTTAGGAAAATTGCCCGAGAGAAAATTTCCTTGCAATTTTATAAAAAATCAATCCAAACTTCTAAGAAATGTATGAGGGGGGGGGGGAATAAATAGCCTAGGGCCTTTTAAAATAGGGTTGAATCCTCCGCCCTAGAATTAGTCTGGGGGTAGTGGGAGTTCGCTAAAAACCACTGCTGATATGCCCAAGAAATCTCGTTAATACCAAAAATAGTTTAAACTCGAAGGTGGAGAGCATTCAACCATATTTTAAGAAACTCTAAGCTATTTATACTCTCTCCCCTCCTCTTTTATTGCAATAATATTACTCACATCTGAAGGTACTCCCTTGGGGAATGAAACACACAAATATGTTTGGATATTTCTTCATAAATAAAATTAAGCAAATTTATAATGGGTTATTATTCTTCATGAAGTTTATTTCTAATTTGTAAACTTTTTTTTCCCTTAGAAATAATGTAAACACTTGTTATAAGGAGCTTCGAACGCTCACAACTATCTAAAAATTAGTCTTTTCAGGACAATATTCCGCCTTGAGCAATTTTCTTAGTAAGAACTTATGATTTTTTTTCTTTTGTGATCATTTATATTCATTTTTTTCGTTTTATAAATTTCAATATAACCTAATTTGTAGTTGATATTTTTATCGATTTATTACTATACTTTGAGAATCAAATTAGGTTGAGTGTATTATATAAAAACAACGCTTTCAATATTAAATTTTTGTAGCAACCATTGTACAACACAGTCCCAGCTCACTTTTTTAAATAAACAGAGATGTTTTCATTCACTTTTATAAAATGCCTCTTGATGATTTAAAGTAGCTAACTCTACGTATAATGAACTCAAAAAAGTTAGTACACAGGATTTAGATTTTCTTATTAATTTGTATCAATCAAAGTCTTTTGCTTAGAATTGTGTGTCCTTTTTTACTCTCTCATTGAAGCAATTATCATTCCATTGTATATAATAATTATTATCTATTCTCTAAACAATAATTAACAGTTGGCATAAGGGGAAATACAAATGGATAGCTACCATATGTTTTTTTTGCTAATTTTTCCTTTCCCTTTTGAGAGTCGAGCTTGAGTAAAAAAGCCAGTCGTGCACAGTCTTCACAATGAAAAAAAAATCCAAAATATCAAAAGGAAAAACAAAGGAGGGATCATTAACAAAACAATTCTTTAAATTCCGTACACCTTTTGGAAAATTGCTCAATATAAGAACATATTCGAAGCAAGGTATTATCAGGATAAATAAATAACTACATATAATCTCATTTATTGTTTCAGAAGGACACTGAAAAAAATTGGGAAGTAAATTGAAAAAGAAGGATTATTATAAATCCCGGGGTGTATAATATACCAGTTAACTAACGGAAGGTTAAAAATTTAAAACTCTTTATTTCCAAGAATAACTTCTTAATTACGCAAAAACCAATTTAAAAGAGGAGAGGTTAGTTTATTCAAAAAAGTGTCATTATGTTGACAATTTATTGATGTAACTTTTCATTGCCATTATTTTTCAAAAAGTGGGGGCCAATTAGTGACGGAGGAGTTAATTTTACAGGGTAGGACATGCATACGTTTTCGGATCCCTAAAATAGTATATATACTTTTAAAAATAGCTCTTCATTAGGAAAATTTCGAATCTGGTATTTTATTTTTTAGAAAAGAAGTTTCACAACTTTTTTTTAATCACCCATTAAAATATTTTTGGGCAATCTTAGTCGACTAATTATATCATAGAAATCTTCTTTTTTAATAAAAATTATTTAATTTAAGTTTGATTCTCTAATTTAGCACCCCCTTTAGTATTTAGTCCCTTCCGGTGTCTATGATAATACTGTCATCAAAGCCCCAACAATTTGAATATGAAATGTCAATGTGAAAATGTTATTTATAATCTGCTTCCTCAAGAAACAATACTTCAATAGGAATATTTTAACTACTTCTGCTTTTGAGAAATTTGTACTCCAACTTTTATCCTTAAAATATAGTAAAAACTATTATAGATAAATATATTTTTGATAAGATTAAGCTTAATCTATATGAATTAAAAGATGAAGTATAATCCGTATAATGTATGTATACATACATACATATATTTAATGTATATACTTTAAAAATATATAGTTTACTAATGTGCCACTTTCATTAGTAAAATAAATATAAATGTATTATCGTACATGGGAATGAAATAATTTATGGTTCTTTTTATGTGTTAGTGATATTACGATTTCAAAAAAAAATCCCAATTCTTATTCGATTTTAATATATATTCCTGATTCTATAATAGTTAAAAATTATCATTTTGCTATAAATTTATAAGAATTACAAATGATAAAATAAATTTCTCTACTCGGGGAGCTTTTTCCAATTCGAGTAATCCCACGGCAAACTTTCCATAGGCTAACTTTACAAAGGTGACCTTCTTTAGATCCCATTACAAAACTTATTCCCCTAGAATAACACTATCTACACCAACTGACTGTGTTTAGAACACTTTTGTTGACGTTCAATTTGTGTTCAATTTGTTTCTTCTCAGTTTTTGACCATTTTTATCATAAATTATTTTATAACAAAATTTATAAAATCATAAACTTCAAATAACTAATGTACATGGTCGTTTTATATATTTGATATATATATTTTTTTTTTTCGTAACTATAAAAAATATACAGTAATGAAATACCAGTAGTAAATAATAAAACATAAGAATTGGAACTGGAAATTAAAAGTTATTTTTTCTATGCATATTCAGAAATAACATCGGATTCTCCGATTTTTATTCATTGTCCCATCACTAGTATGTATATCTATACCTTTTTTTTAATTCTTCAACAGCTCAAATCCCAAAATTTATAGCTCATAACTCAACAATTTCTTACCCTAGATAATGTAATATTTTAATTATTACTTTCAATACAAATCATATCATTTAGAATGGTTGATTTGAAGACATGCAATTCATTCATTTGAGTGAATTAGATTTGTTGAAGTATTACACTTTCTGGGATATTTTCAATTACTAGATGTGTTTAACCAATTTGTGATTATTTATTTCTTAATAAATCAAGATGGTAATTTATGAAATCCTGTTAATTCTTTCAAATTAGATATGTGTAATCACTCCCGCCTATTTGTACAGTTATTTATGCCATACAATAAAGAATATAACGGTTTGTGCAAGATTTTTGTATCACTAGATAGAATAATTTATTTAATTACTACTTTGTAAGTAGTCAGCTTGCAGCTTAAAAAGGCTAGTATTGTTCTTTATAATTTTAGTCATTATGTTTCATAAATGATATACTAATTAATTAATATGTTGAATAATATTAAGTACATTTTATATATTAAGTAATATATACATATGAAATAACCATTAATAAGCTCTGCAACGAAGATGATGATAACATTTTAATTTATCATTCTCTACAAATTAAATAACAAACTAAGGCTTAATTTTATTATTTAACTGACGAAACTTGATATACTGCTTTTTGTAAGATCAATATGCAATCTTTTTAATCAATGTTGAAGTCTTTAAATGATGCGTAGCATATCCTATATGATAATGCAGTTCTTTTCAAATACTTAGAATAATATTATATTATACAAGTTATACATCACTGAAACTAAAAGTCCTTTGTTTTGGTTATAGGGTATTGGCTGACAAAAAATAGTTTATAAGTGTTACATCACTGAAAAAGGTTGATAATCCCTGTTATCAGAGATATCATTGATTATATTCTTGTTTGAGACTATCTTCAATTACGTGCTGTGTTGCAATTTATGTAGATTAATAATAAAAAATCTGATATTTTAAATACTACGTAATTTATCTTCTTACTTGATGATACAAATATATAAATTTTATATTGATTATTACAAAAACCATTGCCACTAAAAGAATATTTGATTACATTTTCTGCTAATTATTAGAATCAGTTGACTTATTACTTAATTTTCATATCTTTTTATATGAAAAGTAAAACTTACACTCTTTTTTTAAATGTAATTAATTTTTAGGGAAATCCTTTGGGAAATGAAGGATACATAAAACATGTGCTACCGGTATGTTAAAATAAAAAAATCCAGAAAGGAACGTGAGGACCATTTGAATAAGATTTGGGTGGAGAGGAGCTCAGCTGTCATGACGTTATTCAAACCAGCTGCAAGCAGTCGTGAAAGGAAGGAAAGAAACACAAATACAACAACATATACAGAAAGGACATATGGAATGGGATTTATAATCATGATGATTCTCAATACCACTTCTATTAGATTAAGAACTTATACGCAAACCCTCATTACTACTATCTCTCTTTCATGAGTACACATACTAGTTATCTGTATATACATAAAATACATTATGGTTGTGTGTACTTTTTGAATGCCCACATCGTTGGGCCTAAGAGGCAAAAACAAGGACGCCTCTTTTAAAACTGGTCAAGCTAAGATGGGGAGGGGGCCGATTTTCGGAGGGTCCTATTCTGTAAACAAAGCACAAATTTTGTTTTTTTGACAACTCCAGGAGATCAGATAACGAATTGAGTTATAAATCAAAAAGAGATTGTCGTCTTAAAAATAAACAACTATACGAAGAACGTTTTCTAAATTTATTCAAAATCAAAAAAGTTGTGGGCAAAAATAGAAACGGATAAAAATTGCAGTTTTGTACTTTTCCGGAGCAAAAAAAATGGATTTCATATCAAGTATTGGATAAGTAGATCGAATAAAGTATGTACCAATTTGTCCGGAGATTTTTATACATATATACATGACACATGCATATTTTATTTAACTGGAGTATCTGTCATTTTCCAAATATTTTTCATTTTTTCATCAAACGTCAATTATCATTTTTTTTAAAAGAAATATTTTGGACATAAAATTTTAGACAATAAAAAAATATTTTCAACTGACAGAAAATTCTATTATATAATTTTGCAAAATTTACAAAACTAAACAAGTTATTGAGGGTTATTTTTTCGAAGACATTATTTGCTAAATTTTGGTTTTGTTTTTACATGCACGAAAAAAATATTTGTAGGTTTGTATTCCTCTTTAAAATTCCAAAAAATGACATTTTCTACTTTTTTTCTATAATTAATGCAAAGAAGTTTTTTTGTCATTTTCTCCGAAAATTTTGATTTGGTATTTTTTTTTTTACAAAAATAAAAAGGGACTTCTCATCTAGACAATTTTTTTTATTAAATATATGTTGGTATATTATTTGAAGTTAATAATAAAATATTTATTTATTTTTAATTCATAATAATACATATATTTATAATGCTCGCCCGTAATGGGTCCAAATATTAAGAAGAAATCATATTTACCATTATCAGTGTGATTTGCCGCTCCCTCCTTGTCCTGAGCAACGCACCCTTTGCTAGTTCTATATAGAGTATAGATTTGAAGCAATGTGTGACTCAGTTAAATATGACCCTACTCACAATATAATATTAATATCCATAAAATATGTAAAACCCACAAATACTTGACAGTAATCTATGCGTACAAGTCTACAATTGAGTAACACATAATTATACTTAGCCCCTTCTTTATAAATGAAATATAATCATAAAACTATACTTACATATTACATGCATAGTCCTATTTATCTAAAACAGAGACAGAAAAAAGATTTCAAAGTATTGTTACTCAGTATTATTTTAAATTTACACCTTTCATACTTATTTAAGTATATGTAATAGCTGTAACTTTAGATTTATTCAAATTATCAAACTATTCGTAGAGGGATAAGCGTATTTTCATTCTGGAGGGGAAATTCCAAATTTTTCTTGAAGATACAAAAATGAGTTGGAGTCGTGGGGAACATGCATTTACTATTGTATATAAATATTGACAAAAAATATTTTGACAGAATGTTTTATGAAGTAAAGCTAGTTGCAATTTAGCTCATGAGTTTTTATTGGTACAATTCATAAAAATCAGTTCATTGCTTTAATTTGAATATACAAAAAAATTACAATTCATTTTCTTGATTTGAAATTTGCAAATAACAAAAATAACTCCACTTATGATAATGTTAAAGAGCTAAATTGGTAGAATTTGTATAAATCAAGGAACTAGATTTATTTTAGGACATACCAAAAATTTTAAGACCTTTGCCAAATCTCCATTAACTAATTATTTAACGAACTGATCATTCTTGACTATATAATAAGATATGTTGTCGACTAAATTATGCATGTTTTAGTATATTATTATTGTAATACCTTTAAAACTTCTTAGTAAAAAGTTATAGAAATCGAAACAAAAATAAAATCTTTGGGTATTTAAATACCAAAGTTTGGTTTACTCAACGATCTAAAAAAAAAAACAGTATAAATCACAATTTTCACTGTTTATCATAATGAAAAATAACATAATTTTTCAAATTTATTAAACTTGATTTATTGAGAAAGGAATTTACTTTGTTCCTGAGTGCACCCTGGAAAACATTAAGAAGTAAAAAAAATTACTCAATTAAGAATTTAATGCATATCCCTATTCATAGCCTATAAGTATACACATATTCATTGGATAAACATAATAAATCTTCTTTTTTTTTTTTTTTTTGATAACTTTAACATTTAAAGTATATGTACACATTACATATATTAAGAATATTCACAAATTTAATTGGAATTTAAATTAAGTATATAATGTGTGAAATACCCATGCTATTTTTTTAATAAAATGTTTTTGTTTTTTTCTTATATCAGACAAGATATTCAATGATATACATACATGTCGATCTTAATTAATACAATCCAACCATTTGTAATAAAAAATGTAAAGGGACGAAAAATTGTGTTTAAGTTGTACTTAGTTCAAGTGATTTGAGGAGTCTTAGTTTTGTGATATTGCACACAGTCAACAACATAAAATAAAGCCTTACATTTCTTTATTATCAGGCTCTGTATTTTATGTATTATCATAAATTTTATGTTACTTTGATATTATTTCATGAAGCTCTTAAAAAAGTGAGTCTATGGCAGGGTTGCCCAAAATATATAATATTTCTTACAGTTAATAATGAAAAATGAGAGATTACTCACGTTAAACATAAAGAGATTTTCTATGTAGAAGATCCCTATCTACAGTGATGCTAATCAGGAACAGTTAGGGTTAAGTTTAAAAAAACGGAAATCCTCATTATAACTCCTTGAAGAATGTTTTAGAGGAGAGCAGCTTAGCTGTTTTGACATAAGTTTTCTTGAGAAAAGAACATATTATACTTATAAAGTCTTATCACGAATGTTTTTGCTCATAAATGACGGAGAGTAACTCTGAGAAAGTTATAAATGAGTCAGTGTTGGACTCAAAGTAGAATTGATGATCGACTTCGGAGTAATTCCTGCATATATCATTTTTAGACAAGGAGTGGGGTTTGTGTTTATTTATCTCATCTCATAGCTACTCACAGCTAATTTAATGAAACGTCATCACAGCTAAGCTACTCTCCTCCAAAACATTCTTTAAATTGTTAAATGTGAACAGGTTAATTTTTGGTTTCTATTTTTAACATGTCAGTGAATAGTATTATATTCATTTATGAATATTAGTCTTGTCTCGACTAGTGTCAATTCGAAAAGGGAATATCAGTAATAGTAAGATTGAACAGGCTATGTATACCCATAGCCCATGGATTGATTTCTAAGAATTTTCTATTATAAGCTGACTGTTCTGTTATTAATTTCAAAGTTGGCTTAGTTTTTTTTTTTATTGAAAATTACTTCATTAAAAGGAAGAGAATAGGTATTTAAATAAAAAAATAAGGATATTTTTTTTTAATTTGTCGTAAATATTACTCTTTTCAGGGATGGCTTCCTAAAGATTAGAAAGGGAGGGAAGGCATAAAGTGTCCTGAATGAAGGAGAAGTCACAGATTTGTTCTAATATGCTTCATAAATACATTTAGTAACTGCATCATCTTTTGACGATTAAGGAATCATTATTAGTTATAAATATTAATTGGAATACTCACAAGTCTTAAAAAATGTCTTAAAACTCCTTGCGAAAAATCTATGAAATATAACTTTGATCCATACTTTGGTGAACCAGTCATTCAATAAAAATTTGAAGTCGACTCACAATTTGAGTCGAATCAATAATTATTTAAATCGATAACAATAACCATTGTGTTGAGTCATAAATAATTATCGAGTGGCATAACATTTTCCCCATAAAAGCACGATGAAAAAGTCTATCATCTTCATTTTTCTGTCGGACTGAATTATAAGAAAAAATTCTTTGGTTAAATGTGGGTATTAAGTATCTATGTACAAATGCGTCAAATATATTAGTTAGTCATTTTACAGCTGCACAATAGAGAATCTTTGTTTTCGAAGCTATGAAGAAGGGACAATCCGTCCCTTAGATTTACACTAAACTTTCCATTACTAAGTATGAAGACTCCCGCACTAGGTAAACTATTTGACACTGAACTAAAGCCATGGAGAATGTCACTTTTACTCTGGAGAAAAAAAGTTGTCCAGCATGTACCAGGGAGACATGGATCCTCGATAAAATCCCCTGTGTGTGTAACCTCATTGAGACCAACTCTCATGGATGTTTATCTACTGCAAAAAACCGTAAATTGTATCCTAACATACGATCTAGCTCATGAAAATCTGGATATCCCACAAACGATCAGAGAAAAAAAAAGACAAACGGGCATTCTGAGTGTTAAACAAACCCCTTCAGCCTGACTTAAACAAGAATGACCGTTTCTTCTTAGGAAGATCAAACATATACTCCGTGAGGACAATTTTGACGTCCCTGAAGAGGTTTTGACTGGTGTGTGGCGGGCAATGAAAAAGATGACAGAAGAGGAGTTTTGTGACCAACTTAAACATTTACAAGACCACTGCCTCGACGTCATAGCATCCCAGAGTGACGACTATATAATATGATTTTTCAGTTATTTTAGCGTTTTTATAAAAAAAATCGAGTTTTTAAAGTACACACAAGTTATTTATGACTCAGTCTATATATATATATAAGCCTGCTCTTCTATACGATAAAATAACTATTTTGTAGACTTTTTATCTTTTCATCGTGTATGGAAATCCCCTCACGAATAAAATTGAATGTGTGTCTTCCTTCCTTTTATGGTCTATATCTTGACTTTCTCGAAATTAAATTTTCAAAGAGCAGAAGCCATAATTATAGAGTATTCTATAAAATTTTGTTTTAGACTTCAAAATTCAATTATAGTTATAACAAGAAACAAAGGCTCTAATTTATATGGAATGATAAAGTAAAGTAAAGGTAGACCGAATACAAATATATATACAATCAACATTCTATTTGGAAAGTAAAACAAAGGCAAGCCTACAACATAAGTTTGCTTGTTTTTAAACTATTGTTTATAAACTTCTTCTTTTTTTTTTTCATATTTGTGACAGATAAGTATTTATAATCTATTTTATTTCGATAGTAGTGGTTATTTAAAACATAAAAAAGGCTTGAAAAGTGCTGATTATAGTTAGATAGAACGGTGGAGAATGCCAGGAAAGCAGGCTCTCAAAGAATTGGTTTTTTGTATACTGAATGCTCTCTTTTTCGATTATAACAATAACTTTATTCACTATAGATAGCTATAACATCCAATATATTGACTCTGGCTAACCATGATGAAAAATATCATTTGTCATTAGCTAATTGGTCTAAATTTATGAAAGTCACTGTACCTTAATCTTTATTTTTATAGACCCTTCTATTTACTTTATTAAATTAGAATTAAGTATTCCTTATAAACGCTCGCAACCGGAAAAAAAAGTAACACGCGACTGTGACTTTATTTCTTAATCGAATTTATTAAAAAAAATTTCAAAAATCAGCATTACTAAATCAATTTGACAGTCAGTTAAAATCATCGTCACACGTTCACAACTTTTCCGGAAGCGTTCCGCTGCCTTCTTGACCGTCCCACTGTGTAAAGTCCTGAATACTTACCGCATCACAACTTTCAGGCAGCTTGTGGTCCTGTGGGGACCTTCATTGGAAACCTGCTCAACATTGCTCCAGACAAAATAGTCTAAAGGATTCAATTACGGTGAGTTAGGAGCCCAAGAACTTGGTGGGACGTATATCACATTCTCAGAATCAAGAAAATCGAGTTTTAATTTGGCTGGTGAGACAGGGTTCCCTGTCTTGCTGCCAGATCCTAGGTCGGTCTTTTATGATGTTGAAACCCCAGGGGAAGATTTTAGTACACAAAACAATTATGTATACCTTGGCGTTTACATTCAGCCCCTTATAGAAGATGAAGGGCGGCATAACGTGACCTTCAGTGCTAACAACCCCAAGAACCAAAAATTTATGTGGATATTTGACCTTCATGATACTTAGATGTTATATGGACTTTTTGCGAACCATCTATTGTCCCTCGAGTTATGTTTCTGGGTTGGACATAAATTTTTCTCATCTGAAAGAACCAGAGAAGGTGTTTCATGGGATGCTTCGGATTTAGCCTGATCAAAGTCTTGGTTCCGATGAACCTTTTCTCCCTCTTTGACGGGGTTAGAAACTGTTCCCTATGACGTGTATAGCTGCGGTAAATCTTCATTGTTGACACGTTTGACAGTTGAACAGGACGCTATGTTGATACTGTAAGCGATCGCAATCATAGATTAGATGGGATTTGTCTCAATTTTTTGTGTATTTTCCTGAACAAAACAGGACTTCGGACGATTTTGGCCGCTACAAGCTCACAAAGCCTCCGGGAAATCGCCTTTATTGGGTCTTTACTATCTTGTTCAACATGTTAATTTTTGAAGGAATCGAGTAGTCCAAAAGGCCATTGTCCATTTTACCATTTAAATTGCAAAAAAAATCATAAAAAGGTAAAAAAAGTTTGTTCCTGAATAAAGAAGACGGATTATGTTGTCGTAAGGAAGTATAATGAGCAACTGACGCGGTAGAACGATATTCGTACCAGAATTACTCTCTTACAAAGTATATTCGTATTAAAGCTGATTTGTACGGGGATCGGATGAGACCAGATAAAAAGTGAACGTTTAAAAGAACTACCCTTTACAATCATGTGAAAGAAGTTGAATACCCTGTGATGCACAAAATATGTGCGAGCGGTATGTAAAAATAAAAGAAACAGAAAATGATCGTGATCACCAAGGCAATTTGAAGAATGTTTGGCAGAGAAAGGAGCTTATTTGTCATAGCATTTTATGATCATCTGCAAGCACCACTGAGAGCAAGGAAATAAACACAAATCCCGCTCTGTATATATCACGGACATATAGACAGGAATGACCCCAATGTCGATCATCACTTCTACTCCAAGTCCAACATGGACTTACACTTTTTTCTCTATCTTTAGCAAGGTCTTTATTTCATTAAGTATTATAAAATACATATAATTAAATAGATAAAATAAAGGAAATTTAATTAACAATTTAGTTTAGAACTACTTTCCCCTTTAACAGCATCTTTATTCATGATACAAACACTAAAAAAATACACAAACATAAAAACAAGTCTTTGTACTTACTCTCATTTAATATAATAAAAAAACAGCTAAACAATAACTACTTATACTTAGATGTTCTGCCTTCAAGAAATATGTACTAATGTTAAGAGCCTTGAAAACAAATACAAACATCTATTTATATTGCCAACCAAAAAAAAAGCTGCTTCCGCTTTTTAAGAATATTTATAGACCTTTATCAATACCCTTCTACATTAATTATTCCTAATAAATTATTACCTGTCGTTTCAAAATGTTTTAAACAAGAGAGCAACATCGCCATGTACATAATGTATAAAGATATTATACAGTAAAGCATATTATCTATTTAATAACTTTGTTATATTTCAAAAAATATGTAAATATACTTTAAGTTCCATTTTGTACTAAAATCGGGAACATTGGCCGCAGATCATGCTTTCTCCTTCTATCTCGAAATTGGAGATAGCCACAACTGATAGTTGAAATTCAATTATAAAAACTTTTTACTAATAAGAAAATAACTTTGGAAAGTGAAAAATATATTCTTGGAGTAAGGAAAGAGGGATCCTAATCAATTCATACAAATACCTCGAATAAGTCTCCACGTAGGATTAAACAATCATTGGAGTTAGTACGGTATATTTCAATTTATGTACGTTAATAAAACATTTCTAGTTCAAGTTTTTTGATGATATAGAACTTTCTCTCCGTTATATATATTACATTCATACTGTAAGAGTTCCTGGTAGATACAATAAAAATAAAAGCTTTACTTAAGGAGATATTATCTCCTCTGGCCTCCTCCCTCATTCCATGGATCGACTCAAAGTTACTATTTTGGAACTATGATCTTGGCATATTGTGAGAATGGTTAGTATACATAGTATATATACCGATTTGTATCCAAATAAGTTAATGTTGACACGTGCTTCAACAAAGTCAAACTTTTAACCTTGTTAATATTCTATGAATTATTGATACTTAAATTCTTAGGTTAGTAATTTGATTTATATTCCATTAATTATGGATATATATTAACTATTGAGGTTCTTTTTATTGTTGAAGTCATAGCCTACAACTATACTACTGTAGGTGAATGGGTTGTTCAGCTTTAATATAATAATAGTAAGTATTTCTAATCCACCTATGATATATCTTTTTTGATAATTGTGTCCCCTGTTGGCCTAATTTATGTACTGTTGTCTTTTATTATATTAGTTTGTCTATTGGTGAAATCCTTTCCTTAGTGTTATTACATTCAAGTTTGGAAATCGTTTCAGATTGTCCTCCACGACTTGTAGAAGATACTGTAATTTTTCTAAATTAAAGTTGTGAAGTTATGAATTAAAGCAACACCTCTTGCCTCGTTGTTTTTACCACATTCAATTCCTAATATAAAAACTGGCATCCTTGTATTCATTATTTAAGTTCAATTGAGCTGGATTATTCAACAAAAACTGTGTTGAAAATTACAAGTTCATGAAAAAATTCAAAGTTGATGGAGTAACAAAACTAACGATCGTTATGTCCGCAAAGAGTCTCCACCCACGTGAAGGGGATTATCTGATCCACGTTTGCTGAAATTCTGAAGTTGACCACTTAGATACCACAGATGTCTAGAAAATACTGTTGTTACAACTGCTGATATTTTTTTGTCATTGTAGGATTTAATCTTCTCCATAAGTGACAAGTCATTGAATACTGCATAAGCAGCAATATGGGCTACAAAACATTGATGAGTGTAAATATAATGGCATACACAGCATATTACGCAAAACACTGCATTGCTTGGATCCTTTTTTTTTTGAAAATGACAAATTTTGAGTCCATAGATTACACGTGCCATCCTTTGTGCACGATATAATAGTCAGGCTGATGAAATTCAATGCCACCTGGTGGAGTTTCTCCAAGATATACGACTTTTAATTCAAGCAGTTCATTATAATCACTGTACTTTAGTTAGGTACCTATTATTAGATTTTATCTGGAAAATTAGAGTTTATAGTCTCAAATTTGTGGACATAGAGGGTGTTCCATGTAGTTTTGATAAAATTGAAGAGTATGATATCTTGACCATTACAATAGAAATAGTATTTGTTGAACACTGCAGCAATGACTATTTATAGCATGTGATGTCGGCATACTATTCCATGAAATGGATTTTCAAGTTTATCTTCCATGGGAATGCAGGGTCCAATTTTACCTGGATTGCTTGATTCTAATATCAAAGCACATGGCCTGAACAATGTTTTTTATTCCTCAATTTTCAAAGGTTCTACAACAGCAATTGCCACATTTTTCCTGTAGTAGATTCAAGTTTTGGGAAGCTTGTAGTTTAGGCTTTCCTCTACCAGCTACAATAACGGGAAGTTTCTCCACATTTTCATCATCAATAAGATCAAGGATAAGCTTTCTGTGCCAATAAACTGTCAGCGGAAGCTCACATTCAAATGATTATTTGTTGTCTTGTACAATTTCCCGCTTTAATGCAATTATTTTTCCCAGTATTGTACTTTGAATCATAACAATATCAATAACTTTACAACCAAGTGATGCTATACCTACTTATTCACCTATAATACTTATCGATACCTCATTTTTTTTTTTTTTTTCCATCCAGTGTCATTTATTCTGATGACAAATATTTTATTTTTTACAAGTGTTAGGCGTTGTTTTCGATGATGTAGTTGACATTTCTTCTTCTTCTGAATTGTTGCTAGTAGATGAAAAGTGTCTCACTGCAGTTTTTGTAGCCTTTCTCTTCAGTTTGACGTCCATAGTGTTATAATTTAGATCCTTTTTTTATCTTCTCTTTGAGTATATGTTTGATCCACAGCTACTATGTAAGCCTGTCTTCCTTTTTCTCGTTGAGCTTCTAAATAAACCTTCTTTCTCTAGAGATTGTTACCTTTTCAAGAGCACATGTAAAATTCCTCGAGACGTTCCTTGAATAATGTTTCTTTTTAAATTTACGTCTGTGTATGCCTGTTTTTCGATTTCTTTATTCGTCTGTAGTTTAAATATTATTTATCTATTTTTTCCACCAAATATTCCCAAACCTAGCAGTAAGTAAATTTGCCATCTCCCAGAACCATGTGACCTCATTAAACCCCGCTTTTACATGAATACCACAACATACAGTTGTTTTTAGTGGATGCAATGATGTTCCATGAATTAATAGAGGATTGTGTGTTCCCCCTAACCGACTGTTCTGTTTATTGACGTGGCCACTGAGAAGAAAATGGGCTTCATCGGTCATTATCAATTTAGAAGAAAAATCTTCAATTTCACGAGACAGCCTTATGATTGATTTACTGTACTCAACTCATTGATCTTGATCTATCGTTAGCAATTTATAGACTAATTGAGTTTTGTACGGGAACATTTTCATATCAGCTTTCAAAATTAGCCTTAAACTGCGTGCAGAATTGTGTAACTAGGAAGCACGTCTCCGAATTGATGTTTCTAGAGACTCAGTAACACTATTGCGCAACAGAGCCACATTTTCAGCGTTCAGAACGAGGTCTGCCTATTGTCATACCGTACTGTTGAAAATTTGCATATAAACGATAAATTGCGGTTTTGTGAGGCACTGGACAGTTTGAATATTTTTGACTAAATTTCCACTGAGCGGCAATAATGGAACAATGATTTTCAATGAATATTGTCACTATTTCTGCTCGTTCTTGTCGCGTATATTTATATGTTATAAAATTTGGGTGTCTACACAACAGAATGGTTAAAGCGAAACTGAGCTAAACGTCACATAAAGAAGATGGTGCACAAAAATAATAGCAGTAGGATTTTTGTCCCACCCGTTAGTTTCCCAATACTAATGTTATCTAAATGCAGAAGGTTCTCCTCTTTATAGTAGAAATTCATTTTATCGCCAAAATCATATAAAAGGCAGTTAATATTAACAAAGGTCTTAATTCAGGTATGCCATATGTCTCGCTTTCGTTTTTTTCTCGCACTCATACGAAAAACCCATTTCTATGTCATTAGTAGTTACTTGTGAGTGTGCTCATGAGAAACGGAGAGTAACCCTGAGGATCTCCTGGGAGTTATCTTCTATATTATTAAACACAAATTGTTCTTCTAGCCGGCGCATAATTACTTTGGGAAATACCAGGTTCTACCACTAGTTATCAATAAAGAAATCAATTTGTATATAATTCGTATAATAAAACATGTTAGGATTCCATTAAATTGATGTGTGGCCTTACTAAAAATAGTTTAAATGAGCTGATTTAATCTCAAAATAATATGGAGTCTTACTATTTCAATTCAAATAATTTTTTTTTACCAATTAATATATGTAAATATATATTACGGCCATTTTGCAAAATACCCGGGCAATCTATAAAATTTCCAATAGAGTTATCCTTTTATGTTCATTTTAATTATCAGAAAAATGGATTGTTGGTAATTTGATTACTAAATAATTCATTGCAAGTAATTTGATTATCAAGGATTTGATTATAATACAATTTCTTTGTAATCAATTTGATAATGATACAAATTCATTCAAAGCAATTTGATAATCAAGTGCACTTTCATTCAAATTTATAGTGTATTCAGACATTCAAACAATTGTATGATTACAAATCGTCACGAGAGACCACATTTTATTTAGCAAAATATACCTTGGGCAACAAGTTGTGCAAATGGATAGCTGGTCTCTTAGGGGGATCAAAACCTATCGCCACCACTATCCCGAGTATCAAGGACCTCTTTCATATAATGTAATACAAACCAGCCCATGGGTTAGGAAAGTGCCTGTCCACATGGGGGATCAAAACCTTTCGCCCACGCTATTCTAAACTTATTAATAATCCTATAATACACATCGGCCTATGGGTTGTTCAAGTGGACCTTTGGTCCCAAAGGTGGATCATTACCAACCGCCACTGCTCCCTGGGACCCTCAATATTCACAAAACTCAAGGGCTTGAAGTTTTTTTGGTATAATACTGTAAATCTGTAAGTGAAACTTTGGTTAATGACTGTCAAATGCTTCCTGGTAGGTTCATGTGTTTTTTACTTAGAATTTAATTTTTTAATTTTTAAATGTAAGTCAAAAAGGTAAGTAATTTGAACGGACGTGAGAAAATGGGGCTATATCAGGATGACTACAGCACCAAGCAATGATCTAATAAAAGTTTATTTCAATTTTAGGGCAATATGAAACAAGGCCAAATCTAATTGTTCTATGCCAAACTGCTTAAAAACTGGCAACCTTGTTGGAAAAATACAAGATGATGTCAAATATTTTCAATGTTTTTACTTATTATTTGCGTTCAAAGTGTACGTTATTTATAAATTATTATTATAAACCTTTGAGCGTTCTAAGTGTTTTGATGACATTGCAACAACTTTGCTAAGAAATACTTGATTATGTGAGAATGAGTAGTGCTTGGAGCGTTCTAAGTGTTTTGATGACATTGCAACAACTTTGCTAAAAATACTTGATTATGTGAGAATGAGTAGTGGGCCACACCTAAAACATTAGGTAGACCGCAATGAGGCCTGCTATCAACAGGTTGGGCATCCTTGCATTAGATTTTCAATTTGTTTCCAATGAAATCTTCACAATTGAGAGGAACGTAAAATGACCACTCTATTGAAAATTTTATAGATTGCCCCGGCATTTTGCACATTGCCCACTCTTTCGGGTATTTTTCACATTACCCGTAACATATACATTTAATTAGAAAAATCCAAGATTACATTATTAACCTTTTAAAACAGCTTCAACCATCATTACATTAACATACACATGACTAACTGTAATTTATATATTTAAAACACCTTGATTGATTATAATTCCGATTCGGCAATTTCCCTCTATGGTTTGAAACTTGTACTAAACACCAATTTGTATATAATTGGTGTACATATGTATCATGTATATAGTACCTATATGGAATATTTGTTATTCTATTATGTTTATATCCATGCAAAAAAAAAAAATAGATTGATGAAGTGTTATCAATCATTAATCAATATTCGATTGAATTTGATTACCTTAACAGGCATACTGTATTAAATGAGAGGAAAGTAAGTTAAATATACAATTGAATTGATCAAGTAAACACTATTTCAATTTATCAAAAAATTAATAAATAAATATCCAAACGCCAAACAGAGGTATCTAAACTTATAGGAATTTTTAAAGTTTTTTTTTTTAAATGTGTTCCTTTTTTTGTATGATGGATTTACAGTAAACCACTATTTTAAATGTTAGAATATTAATATTTCTCCATCTGATCTAGGAAATGTATTTGAAGTTAATATAGATAATGAATAATTTCCTTTTCTAGGAACGACCGTGAATGGAACCTACGCATATTGACCTCAAAAGAATAATTTATCCTGAGCACGTTGTTCACGGAGTTACTTCGCCCCTTTTATAATGTAATCATAATTTGAGGACATAAAAGGGCACTAATCAAATATTCAGAGAAACAACAAATTGCTCGAAATCTTCACGGCGTTATTTTCCATGTACAAAAATAATTACTTTTTCGGTATAGTATATTTTTGGGCATAATTTGTATCTACAATTATTAGATTTTTTCATTCCTTATTTTATAAAAATTTGGCTCACTTGTTTCGATTATTATAAATATATAGCCGGTTGTGCAAAAGTTTTTAGACTAAAATTAACAAATTAAACAATTATTTTGGGTGCCCTTTAATTTTGCCTCAAACAAATTGGCGTTAGGAGATTTTGCTTTAATGCCATTTTTACATCATGGATATTTCCTTAATATATAAATAAATTACATATATACGTCGTTATTGTCGGTTTTTGGTTGAAATTGATGTTACCTTTGATTTTTTCAAATCATAATATGGAATATTTATTACTATAAAATGCATTAAATGTTTGTCTTCTGTTGGAGGAATAATTGAATTATACTGTGTCTCATGTTTGTACATATTATGTTTGTTCGTCAATCCACGACTCATGTCTAATATGAATAATCAATCATGTCTAATGATAATTACTAACAGATAAGTGATTAGTACTTATTTTATTCGTATATCTCCCGTGTTTGTTTATTTTTGTTTTCCTTATTATTCTAACTTTATAACCTATTTTGTCTCTGGTTCGAATTTATTACATCTTCAATCAGATTTTTTTTTGGTGCATTCATTGAAATTTTGGGGCATGATTCTATCATTTTTCGAACATAAAAACCCCATTTAATACATTTTATAGCATACACAAAACATATTTGGATTAAAAATTCCAAAGGAATATTAATATTAAACAAAAATATAAAGAAACTACATTAATATCTCATTTATTTGTATATTAGGGAAAATTCTCCTGTAACAAAATTACTTAGCACCATAATTTTGTGAACATTTAATATTAAAAACAATTTTATTTATATAATTTACAATAGTTACATATAGGATAATAATGATTGTGGAGGCAAAGAGTTCTTGACGGAAATTGATAACAGCTTCAGTAGTCCACTTTCTTTGACGACCACCAAATTTCAATTCAAATGTCAAGGATGAGGTTAAGTATTTACTTATCAATTAATAACTATTGGTTTATCTATATGCTAGTTTACTCCAAAGAACAAAACTCATATATATACTAGTGATAAGTTGAATCAGAATTGGTAGAATAGGGTGTTTTTGTTTTTCTTAATCGGAATCTGGATCAACAAAGGGGAAAATAATGTTTAATTTCGATTTTTATTTATTACTTGCATTTAACTATTTATACCTTCTCTCAACTCTGAAAAAAAAAATCCCTCTCCCCCTTCAAGCAAATGAATTTTTGTTTTTCTCTATGTAGAAAATTTAATATTTGAATTTATTTCAAAAGATTTAATATTTGAATTTATTTCAAAAAATTTAATATTTGAATTTATTTCAAAAAATTTAATATTTGAAATTAAAATGTAATTTTCAATTTTTTTCTGAAGAAATTTAAATTTTCAAATTTGTTTTCCAAAAAAAAATAATTTTTTGTGAATAATTATGTACTTTAATTTAATTGTTTGTGAATGGTTGTGGATTTTTGAAAAAAAAAGTATATATCACAATGTATATTTCAAATTTCTTTCTAAAAATTTTATTTTTGGGTTTTTTATCAAAAAATGATAATTTTTTGGATTTTTTTTTCAAAAACTGTTAATTTTTAGATTTTTTGTTCAAATAATTAATAAAAAAAAGCATATATAGGAAAAGTGTTTTTTTTAACTACTATTTAAAATATTAAATAATCGAAAACAGCATCAGAATCAGGAATTTTTACTAGAATTTCATTGGAATTGGCATCGAGATTGGCATCGTCCCATTACACGGTTGAATAAATATAGAGAAAATAATAAATTAATGAAAGAAATTTTATCTGTAACTCAAGTGTTTCATCTGATTTTTTTATATCTCTTCTTTTTTGTATAAAGAAATTAAAAAAAACATATATTTTTTTATTTAATAAATACAATTTGTACAGAAGCTTCAAAATATGATAATTTTATTTTTCATAAAAGTTTTTGAATCCTTAAGACTAAAGAATGAATATATTTATATGCGTATATACGAGTATTCAACAAATTTTTTCATCAATTTCTTTGAAGATACTTTTAAATTAGTTTATGTATGTCATGTTTATGAAAAAACAACAAACATAAATAAAAAATATGTAGTACATCAAAATAAAAATTATTTAGAAAAATCTGCAATTTATTGTCTTACTACATATAAGATATGTAGATCCCAATAGACATACATTGAAAAGAAATCCAAAAATTAATTTTTTTAGGAAAAAAATCTGAAAAATTAAATTGTTGGATAAAAAGGTAGATAATATTATTAAATTTTTTGGAAAAAAATTCATAAGTATACGGTTATTCACAGAAAATTAAATTTTTTGGAAAAACATTTCAAAAATTAAATTTCAAATATTATTAATATTAAATTTTCTAGTAAAAAATAAAAATTCCTTTTATGGAAGAGGCTGTACAGCCATTTCCAAACCCCCTTGTCAATTTCTTATTCTGTAATAGTGACGATCAATTTTGACTACTTTAAGTGCAATTTGCTCAGACCCACAGGATTTATAAGAACTATGATGGGACGATTAATCGGAATCGGGTATTTATTCTGGAATCGGGATCTGCATCGGAATAATAATGTTTAATTTGCGATTCCAATCAACCATGGATGATAGATTTGAGAGCTAGCAAAATACCTATTATCCTTATTACTGGTATTCAACTTTTTATTACTTTTCTTAATATTCTTAGAAAGAAACATAAAATTTAGTAATTAATTTTAATTTCTAAATGTCCCGGACAACGCTAGACGAACTTACTATGGTTTATGAATGCATATATGAAAATTATGGATGTATTTGTATTGTTGTAGGTAGAAACGTCCGTATCGGTAAATGTAAAAGATTCATTATTTCGTAATGAATAATGGATTAAATCAATAAAACGATTAATTTTTTTTTCCATATCCCAACCTTAACAATACAGTTTTTTCAATATTATTTTCACCATTCCTAATTCACTTTTTATTAATGTGAATATATTTACCCCTATTGTAATAAATATGTGAGCACAATTTATTTTTATGACTATATAAATAAAAAGCCATTAACTTCATCATTAAATTAAAAGATAGTTTGGATTTTATGTAGTTTTTAAAGAGCCTATAGAGTACAAAAAAAATTATCCGTAAGATAAACTTTATGATCCTATAGTTTATTGACTATAGGATTGCATTGGACCATTGGATGGTAGCACATTTCTAAAGCTATATTTCATCTAGACTAGAGTATGTTTGCCAGGACATTAATTAATTAAAATTTAATTATAAACTCTTCTGCTTCATATAAAAGAAACAATAAAGAATTATTGTCACTGGATATTTCATTGAACACTTTTTTTAAAAGTAGATTATAAGGTTTAGAGAAAAAAAAATGTCGTCCACTCATCTTTCATGTATTTGTCAAAAATCCTTTGCCTTATTCTATATTTTTCTTCTCTTAACATAATAATCTCTTCTTCTTCTTTTTTTTAAATGTGCAAAGATATATACCAACATCAAGTGAGAAAATTTGTTAAAATTTTAATGTCTTTATTTTTTGTTTTCTATAAAATACTTGTTTATTCGTTCAAAAAATTCGTTTTTAGAACAATGTTATTTTAATGCCACCATAGCCTTGAAGGCCTTTTTTTTAACAGAACCCTTTTTGGGATTCTGCCACATTTGTATCCAGACATATGTATCTGCAACATTAGTATACGAACATTTGTATCCAGACATTTGTATCCGCAACATTAGTATACGGACATTTGTATCCATGACATTTTTACCAAATCTCATATATATCTTAGCTCAGTTAACTCACAGTTTATTATAAGTATATGTATGAAAATTGTATATGAACACATTCAGACCTTATTTGCTATGGAATTAAAGTTAGTACTAATGATTTCGCACCACATATTTATTTTTTTATTAATTTTGTATTTTACATATAATCAGCCAAAAGTGAGAGATATTCTTTGTTGTCCGTAATGCCTAATATATCGCATATATATTTCCAATTTTTCTTTCTTTGTCCCTTATTCTTGTTCGTCTTGATGACCCCTTAATCCCATACGTCATTTATTTGTACGCTAGATATTTCATCCCTCCACTTTTGTCATGCCAGCCCATCTTCATCCCTTATGTGGGTTATTATAGGCCAATAAAAATATGCAGTTTGAAAAAATATAATTAATAAAAAATATGGATACAAATGTATATCATAAACATATTTTGATCTGAGAAATATCATGTAGTGAAATGAATTATTGCAGGCTTGTGCAGTCACTAGTATAGAACGTCTATACAGGGTGAACTGTATAATGTGCTCCCTGATGTGCATCATATCAATATTTTTGATACAAGAAAAAAACAATGATGTAGCATATATGAATTATTACTGGTATGTATGTGCATGAATACAAGGAGTACTGTTCGTAAAAAATGCTTGTTTTTTAAATTTTTTCCAATTTCTTCACTGTCTTTTTAAGTATTCTCCTAAGTTAGTATTATCTTGACGTATATGGATAGAATATATAATGCAATAGGGTAAGATACAAAAAAATACATTTCTCCTTGTCAAAGCGAATAACTGTTTACTAAAAACAATACAATGTAACACACTATAAATACATTGATTTTTAATGGTATAAATTAGATTTCTTAAAACTAATATATTTATTGATGTGGTATTCCAAAAATAGCAGAAAACAGTTTTTCTTCTCTTGATCGTTGGTAATCCTAGTTGCAAAATAACTCTTGAGTTTTACGCTTCTTTCGCAGCATCAATGAATATTTTTCAATGAAATTTGGCACAGTTAATGGATATTATAAGACAAACAAATACTTTAATTTTCGTAAGACCACTTGTTATCTTCCTACTTTAATGCATCAAAAATGTAAATAAAATAATTTTCTGAGAAAACGTCATTCAAGAAATATTATTGCAAAAGGCTGGCTGAAAATATTTTTCGATAGGTCTAAAAAAAGTTCAACTGATTTTTTTTAAAGAATGAGTCCTGCACGTTTATCTTCGTCCCAGGTGCCACTCATCCTAAACTTGACCCTGATTATAGAAGCTGAGTGGAAATATGGAATTTACATACCTTACAAATTTAAATAATTATTTCGTGTCTAATAATATTAATAAAACAAAAAATATTTAATAATAAATTATTCCAAATTTTTATATATTTATTCAATTCTGCTACCATTAGCTTCGACTACGGCAGTAATCCCTTTACAAAAGGGGTTGCAAGTCTTGGGAATGTAGTCGAAATTCATTCAAATGCAAGCCTTATTGACAGTGCCTTCATGTCCACCAAACTCTTATGTCACTTCTTAAATGCCGTAAGGATATGTCTTTCATGGAGGCATCTTTAGATCAGTGTGTATGCCTTGGAGACTGTTGCATAATATTACTTGGCGCTTTTTGACAAGAGCGTTAATGGGAGTCTCAGAAGATGACTTCAAGGAACGTTTGATGCCTGCGATGAATATATGAGTGTTTTTTTTATAACTCCAGGACTGGTGAGCTTTTCTCTTATTTGTCCCTCCTCGTTCCAGCAGTTTTAGAAGTAGAAGACTGTGCTCTTTGGATATCTACGCATTTTCTTGATGTACACTATACTGTGTCCCAAGCGAGAAAATTCGATGATGGTCTTCCTGCGGGTATCCTCCATCGTAAAAACGTGTTTTGAATTCAAAGTTGATCAACTAAGTTAAAGATAAAGTTCAACCTCTCACATTAAAATTCAAGTAACCAAGTTATATTTTTTCCTTATTGTTCAGGATGTACTGAAAGATGGTCCGATTTTACCTGAACGACCCTGTATAGTCATTTTACTCTATTTATAAAATATACAGGAATATTCAATTAATTAGAAGCATGATTAATTTCCTTATCTTACCTTTCTTAAAGTCAACCTTTGTAGAGGATAAACGCCCACTTATCACTCAAGGTGTAGAGTTAATTAACACTAAATATATGCATGTCACATTGTCACATTTATGTATATTATTGTTGTATATCAATTGTTAAAGAACATTCCATCTCAAAAAAGGTTAACGGGATGTATGTTTTATACCAACGAACTAATCATCCTTAATTAACTATTTCTTCAATATATTTTCTGTGAAATAATATTGATTGATTGATTTTCAAATTATTGCTTGTTGAACTCTTAATATCCCTACTGTTAAATGGTGAAACAATTGAACTAATTAAATAGCTACTTGACAATTTTGGGCTTCTCTATTTTTGAGAGAACTGTTGATAAATCCTAGGAAGATAATTATGTGAATAAATTATAAATCTACCTTCTCCGTTTATGGCACAAAACCATTTGCTTTAAATATTTTTTATTTATAAAATTGGCTTTTGGTACTACTTTGTGAAAAAAAAAAGAAAAATATTCATAAATCAACCCATAATTTATATGGTAACTTTGTTAAAAAGTTACCCCACCTTTTTAATTGTATTCATAATTTAACTTAACAATTCCTTTATTTTTTATATCAGACATATATGAGATTATATAAAAGAATAGAACTAAGGTAAAACTTGTTCCATATATAATGATATTTAACATTATTTTTAAATTTTCATTTGAATTTCTCATGATAAAATACATGAAGACTCAGTTACTCTATTTCTTTTCAAATCTGTCAAGCACTTTTACACCTAAAATGTCCATAAAATTCAGCTGTAAGTAAATCACCTCGTTGAATGGTTCTATGGGATTTTGCCACTAATATTTCTGCCACAAATAGTTGTCACTTCTGGAAATTATGGTGCACGACATATTTGCCACCTTCTAATGTTTGCAAATTATTGGTTCGAACTTTGCTGTTGTACCGCAATCATGTTAACTATATCGCTAGAAGAAGAAAGGAAAATAAAGATAAAATACTTTATAAATAATAATAAAAGAGGAATAGTCCTTAAGTTCTAATATTATCTGTAGAAGCACAAGCTTTAATCACACAACTTTTTGTAGTAAAAATCATCCTTTATGAGGAAAAACTCTGGTTGGTCAACCCATGAACATTGTACATTTATAAAGGTGTAATATTTGTAGCGGTTGTAATTTTATATCAACATCACGTGGTATTTTAAGCAAAATCTACAAAGGCAAAAATGTAAGCGGCAAAATTATTGGTCACAAGTTGAATAACCAAATAAAAATGATTGTTTAGATTTTTGCATAAAATAATAGTTCTTCATTTAAAACTAAAGCTAATACTCAATTTTGAATTTTAGTAACTGGGTGACAAATAAAGCAAATATGAAAACATTCGCATCTACCTCTTAACAATCCTTGTCATAAAGTAAGGCTTTCATATATTGACAATAAACTTTAAAACATTTTATGTGAAGAAGGATTTGCTTTATTCACCTTTATTTAAAATTATAATTGTCTAGCTTAATATAAAATTTTTAATTACTTTAGAATATTAATTATGTTTCAACAAACAAAACCAATAGGAATTTCCCTCAAAACAACCCTCGTAATAACCTAGTTCATAAAATGGATCAGTTTCAATTGAACCTTTTACGCAATTTTGAATTGTAATAATCCCCCAATCAACAAAAAAACATTTGTATTTGTTATTCCAGATAACCCCCGTCTACAAGACCGATTAGATCAATCAGGACAATTTTAAACTTAATCAAGAGCAAATCGCAAAAAATATTTTTTGAAAGTCTGATATTATGTATTTAAAAACATATTGTAATCAGTATCAAATATTAAATCAGTGTAGAGGCTAAAAAAATAAACAAAATATTATAGTTGTTGAACTAGCTCACGAGATTTATTATTCTAGTACAATCAGGAACTTACATGGTGACTCTTATGAGTACAGTTTAGATAACTACCATTTCAGAACAGGATGGAAAAGATGTTAGAGAAGTCCACAAGTCATAGTATGAGAAGAAAAGGGCTTCCATCTTTATTGCTGAACTAAAACTATCCAACATTTAAATTCCTAGAATCATATCAGTATCCAACCCAAAAAAATATAATTATAGTCACTGTCGCCAAGACCATGAAATGTGACTTAAAAGTTACTTCCTACAAACTCAACACTTTCAAAACATATAAAGTAATCAAATAGTAAAATATTGTTCAACAAACGAAGTTCATTGGAGAAGAAAGTACAGTATCAGCCGATGAGATGTAGTAAATCTTGAATAGATGTTCAGAATTGTTATTGAGTGGCTAAAGCGGTAGGTGATGGTTTTCTCATCTTCAAACAAAGCTTCATGATGCCGTCATTGTGACCCTTAATGCCATTGGGACAAGTGACACTGGGCTGGCATATTTCCTGCGGATGTGGGGCATATATGTAAGTCTTTTTTACCTCGTCTCAAATGAATGGTTACTTGCAGAAGGTGATCTAATTAAATAAATTTATAGTTAAAAGTTTATAAATGGGCTTAATTATATTTTTGTCTCTCATAGGTAACGTGTTCGTCCTAAGTCGAAAGAAATGACTATTTTCAACTTACATAAATAGTGGGTGTGTAGATCAGAATAATTCAGAACATGAAGCCAAATATGATCTTTGGTAGTTCTTCGGTTGGAGCAATGAATCTCTGTAAATATGGAGAAAAGTGCTTCAATGGTATTTCATGGCAGGGTAATTAGTCTTCAGGGTATGAGGAATGAGAAAGTCTTTGAGGATCTGGGAGTGATGACTTTTTGTTCAATACGTATATTAATATGGTTGTAAAAAAATACATCAGAGCTCGAAGTTACATCAATAGGTGTTTTTTATGGGCTTCCTCAGAATTATACTTTGGAGAGGGTTTGGTGTTTGGAATTTTTTGGAAAAAAAATTAAAGTTTTTATGTACAGTCGTCCATACCACTCCTTGTGGACACCCCAGTTTCAGTACAAGAAGTTACCATCCAATAAACATAATATATGAAATACATGTGTGCGTATCTAAAACGGAACATTCTGAAATTTTAAAAAATAGTTAAATAATTCTGTAATTTTTAAAGTGTTAGACGAATTAATTTATTTAACATGAAAGATGAGAGTCTTAGACACATGTCTATTCAATATGGGCGCCCATTTTCTCCACTACCAACTCCAGCCTGGACCGGAACTTGCTGCATGACTTGGCGATGAAGCTCGGGCCGAGGTTGGCTAAGGCATTTTTGAAGGCAGACTTCAGCTTGTCCTAGGACTTGTGTTGGACTTCAAACAGCATCCCCTTTAAACGCCCAAACACTGCGAAGTCAAGCGGCGAACAATCAAGCGAGTGAGGCCTTTTTCTTAAGCTGGTTGAGAAGAGTCTTCGACCTTGCGAGGCGTTTTTCCTTGTCTTCAGGCTTGAGGGCTTGACGAGGGGTTCTTTTGTAGACCTTAAGGCCAAGATCTTTCTTAACTAACCGGTCCATGGTTATTTTGCTGACGTTGAACTCCCTGGAGAGGTCACTGCCGGTGACCTTGCCTCTCTTGTCCTCGGCAGACTTTTTCACGGCAGCAACAATTTCGTCCGAGACCTTGACATAGATCTTGTGGTTGCCTCAGGAGTCCCTTTGGCTACCACGCTGTAAACGGTGTTCTGGCTGCAGTTCAACCCCTAGCCAATTTCAGTAGGAGTTTTTCTCCGCGCAGAAAGTTCCAAAATTGCGACTCGACGTCTCTTCATATTATCAGCTGTTGTGTCCCTGTTGCTATTTAGATTTTGCTGGAGTTTTGTTTATAACTAGTCAAGACCCTTGCCTCGAAGTATAAACCGTTTTCAACTCATTAAAATCACGAATATGTGCGTAGCATAATATTTAAAGGCGTGTTCAGTTTTAGACGCACACACCTGTATATGTTGTTTCTATCTATAGGCATCACAGTTGTAGAATCCGTCTGATATTTAAGCAATTATCACACTCAAAAATGTTCAGAGGCAATTTTGTAGAATTGTCAGCAGTAAGCTAAGTTATGAGGGAGAAACGAGTCGCTAGGGGTTATTAACATTTTTTTTAAATGAGGAAAATGTAAGATTTAGTTATAGTTTTTTTTAATTACTCTAAATGAGCTCATTATTCACAATAATGAAATTTAAACCAAACAATACAGTGCCAAGAATATAATTCTACTAGGGTTAAATCCTCTACCCATTACATTTCGAATACTTTCATTTAAAAAAAAAAACATTCAAAAAGTTTTTAAAAAGCCTCCGAACATGATATTACATTATTCATGATGGCTTTCTATATTATATGTATCTATTACCTAATTAGAGTAATAACGGTACACTGAATTGTTCCTTGTATTTTCGTACATTCACACAAAAGATGGATTATCCTCTCAGGAGAAGCCTTATAGAAACTGCACACTGTCAAATGTGCTTGAAACCTTGTCATTTATCTGTCCTATGTTCAAATGTGGACGAAAATGGTGAAATTATATCTCATCTTTGCGATCGAAAATATTGTATACTGTCTCAGAGGAATGGAGCAAAAAGAAGCATGGAGCTTTTTTCAGAGAAAATGAAAGAATCTTCGAACAAACGCTTCAACCCTGTAGTTGTTTGTGACTCAGTCATGGTACCAATTGATTTAGTTGACCGCGGTAAAGCCGAATTTAGTAATATTAAAGTGGTTGCAATGGAGGAAGACGTCAATGGTAACTAAAAATTAGGCACAAAATACTGTGTACTTAAAACTCGCTATACAGGAAATCAATTTACTACCTGCGAGGACAAGTTTGATTCCTGTAATTTGGTACCTCTTGAAAAGGAAGTAGCATTGAGAAAAGTTGCTCGAATGGAATCAATAAGCTTAGGGCGAGGGGTTTCAAATGCAATTGCTCTGGAAAATGCCACCAAAATCGTTGTAATTGTAAAAAAATCTTGCTATATGTAACTCTCGAAGTTAATGTTCTATTTCATTTGAAAATAAAAATTTATCGTATTTTTTAATATGTTATTTATAAAATTAACCATCATTGTCCTAATATTAGTTATATTTTTGGAGATAAAAAAAATTATTTGAGTGGATATCCTAGATTTTCGCTTAAGTAATATTCGAACATTATTTTAAGTTTGGAAATTGCAATGGCATTCCAAAATTCTAATAAAAATCAACAAAAGTTAAGTAGTCGTTTGAAACTATTTTTAGACACAATAGTTTTAACATTTGCTGTAACGATATTATAAAATAGCAGAATAGAATGTGGCTGGTAGAAAATAATATCAAGAAAGGAGATACATTATCTAAAGAGTCTACAATCGTCTTCCACTTGTTTTTCAATGATAAAAGAGACTAACAAGTAGTTTAATTATCAGGGGTGAACTTGAAGCGTTCAGGATATATAATTATCCAAGTAGACTGTGCATCACAACATCCACTATATAATGGAAAGGATATCAAAACAATTGAGTTAAGTGATATATGCGTTATATATATGAAGGGACGGGAAGGATTTGTATCACAGAAACAGGTTTATCAGAGTTGGAGACGAAGCAGAGCTGACTTAAGAGGAACAGGCTCAACAATTTCAATAAAGGAGTTGTGGATGAAAGATGAGAACTCTCTCTGTTCCTTACTAAGTCTTTCAATTGATTATTCTGTCTTTTTTAGGAGCTCCTTAGTTCTTCTAGAAGTACAGAAAAATGGTGATTCCGAAGAAGAAATCCAGGAATTTATATATTCTTGAAAATAAAGGTATTGATTAAGGAGGTTAGAAGTCACTTTGCCAATCCTTGATGTAAAGGGGATGAGTACAATGAACGATCTTTTCAATTAAGTAAATAAGATCCGTCGAGTGGTGTAAAAGGAGGCGAGATCCTCTGAACATGAAGTTGACGAATCTGAAGCCCTGTGGATTGAATATCCAAACGGGAAATATGAACTCCTAGGAATGAGAGAGCATACATTCAAATGTTTCGTACGAAAGATCAATCGAAAGGACGATGAAGGAAATGTCTCTCCGCACAGGTAGTTATCAGCTTCCTTCATTTTGATGAATTAATAGGAAGAAGCGTGTCGAGGTTTCGTGACTGAATGGGTAGAAATCAACAGCAAATTTAGCCTAACTAACCGAATCACGCACAAGGTGGGCCCAATCGGGCAAAAGGGCAGATTGCATCCACCAAAAAATGAACAAGTCAGAGGGTAATAAAGAAGAGGCAAAGTGGAATTATGATTTCATAGTTATATATGATGTAGGTACTGCATTATAAATGTGTGTGGCTCACAACTTATATAATTTGACAGAAGAAAGCATTTCATTTTAATCACGTCACATATGTGTGGAAAACGCTAGCCGTACTTGTATTTGATAATTGTACGTTGATAATGATCAAATAGAGTAAAAAGTTAAACTACACGATATTCCAAATTTAGGTATACCGATATTTATTCTTTAAAAATGTGTAGTCACTTAGGCTTTCAGTTATACACATATTTGGACTGTGCAGTGGGGTTTAACTCGTTTATTAGTCTTGCTGGCACGCAAAACAACCCGTGGGCCGGGATATGAACTGCGGCTATAGTGGATACTGTTTATGGTGATATTACATGAGTTAAGGATGGGTTACAATCTGGTTGTTAGTCTTATTTGCACGCAAAACAACTTGTGGATTTTGATATCTACTGGGTCTATAGTGGAATCCGTTTAGTCACGCAAAATAACCTGTGGCTAGGATATGGACTGCACCTATGGTGGATGCAATTTCTGATTATATTACATGAGTTGGTGGTGGGTTAGAACCCATCAGTTAGTCACATTGGCACGCAATACAACCCGTGGGCTGGGATATCAACTGGGTCTATAGGGGATGATGTCGCTGATGCTATTAACTTATTTGGCAGTGGGTTATAGCTTGTGTGTTAGTCGTAATGGAACGCAACACAACATGGGGTCAGGATATCAACTTTATCTATAATGGATGCAATTTCTAATTATATTATATGAATTGGCAGTGGGTTAGAACCCGTTTGTTAGTCACATTGACACGCAACACAACTCGTTGGTCGTGATATCAACTGGTTTTTATAGTGGATGGCGTCTGTGATGATATTACATAAGTTGTTGGTGGGTTACAAACCGTTTGTTAGTCCCGTTGGCATGCAAGACATGATACGGGATATGAACTTTGGCAATAACAGATGCCGTTTCTAATTATATTACATGAGGTGGCTGTTAGAACCCGTTTGTTGGTCATATTCAACAGGGGTTACGGTGGATTGCATCTCTGATTGTAATACATGAATTGACGAAGGGTGCTTACTCTTAATTAGCCCTGTGGACATGATGCATATCTCATGAGCCGAGCATCAATTATTGTCTTTGGAAAGAGTCTCGGAAGATAATGGGGAATTTATTATTTCAATGATTTGGCACCTTAACTATCTTTTTCATTTATTATGCACATTAACGGTCTTGTTCGTTTATTATGCTCATTAACTAGTTAGTTTGCATATTAATAGATTTCTTACCTTAACTGCAACATATATATATATATATATTCCATTATAAATTAAAATATATAAATTATGCATGAATTTGTGTTCCTTCTTTCCAACTTGTTTGGAGTAAAGCTTTTATTTGCTCTTTAGTTTTAGATTCATTTATGGAAAGATACTCACTTCATACATGCATCACCATCGGAGAAGATTGTCTCATGAAGAAGTTGTATACTATGCTCAAGCTGTAATGTTCATATGTCTACTATGTACAAGCTGTAATGTGCATATGTCTCCGATGATAATAAAAAAATAATTGAAATATCGACAATTGACGAATTTATTATATTTCTAAAGTGGATTGGTAATTTTTTTTTTTTTTTAATTATTATTATTAAATTGGATATCTCGTTCATCACTATTTACTTTACTTATTTGGAATTTATATTAAAACATTATAAGCTCACATCATTCTCTTGGTATAAGAGCGCCTTTAAGGTCAATTTTCTCTGGAAAAATAATTATAAATAGCCTGTATGGGAAACTTAATGTACAGCACAAATCAATTTCCATGGTAAAACTTGGTACCTAAAACGAAGATCCATAAGATATATTAGCAGACAATGGGAGCAAGGGGGTCCATTCAAGGAAACAAGGAAGTCAAAATTCAGTTATCTTAGGAGATACGAAGGAATTGGGCCTTAATTATATGAATGATGTTTTGAACTATAATTAAACTACTTACCCTGCTATAGCGATGCTGAAAAGATGCCTTTAGCTCTCCTAATTTTATTTCCATAGGTATACAATTGTATTTCAAACCTCTACTTGCTTCTACTAGGATACCGTTAAAGGTGGTCCGGATTTACTTAAACGATCTTGTATTTTATATTTAGTCTAAATATTGACATTTCCAAAGATAAGTTGTGTTAGTATATATATATATATATATTTGTTTAAAATTTCAATTCCATTGAATCACTTAATACACAATAAGGTGTTTCTTATTTTTCATTTTTGTTGAAATGTTTGAGTCCTTGGATCATAATCCATTCCTATTGATAAAAAAATACAATCGACAAAGTTTCAGTGAAATTGAAAAATATTTAAAGGTAGCTCAACGGCTTCAAAGTTTTGAAAATTACCATTTTTTTTCAAAAAAGTGACTTCTTCTTCAACTATCATGAAAATGGCTTAAGATACGGTTTTTTATGTTCTACAATTTTTTAAAGATGATTACATTAACTATAAAATATATTTTTGTTTTATATGGGCAAAAATATTTTTAATATGAGTTATAAAGAAAAATAGTTGAGGAGAAAAATAATAGAGCTGAATTTTATTTTTTATATAGTATTTTTATATATATATTTTTCTTTCCTACAAGATATCTAAATTTCATGACATATTTTCCTTTGGTTGAAATGTTAGAATATGAGAATCTACGATTATTTTTATTTATTAAAAAGAATAACATTGGTAAAGTGTTTGTTTAGAGGGTTTTTTTATATTGATAATTTTTTTTTTAAATCATACTTAATTTTCCTTTATAATGATTTATTTTGCTTTGTGTCATATATATTTCTTTAGTTTAAAATTTTACGAAATAAAATAATTTATTTCGTAAAAATAGTAGTTTCTACTCTTTCAAGCATTATTGTAGCATTTGCATATTAATAAATGGCTATCCTTTTTTTAGTAATATGTATAATATACAATGGTATCCTACTTTACATTTTTTTTTCGAGTCCCGATATATCTTTCAATGCTCTCGAACAACTTGTAATAAACATTGAAGCTGTGATTCGTCAATATTTAACAAGCCACTGCATTCTTTAATAATTGTCACTTATTTTAATCATAAAAAAATCTTCTAAATTTTTATGATTTTTTTTTTTTGGTATTGGTTAACCATGTTTTTCATTGAAAATAATATTTCTTTTTTCTTTTCCAAACTCACTGAACGATCAAATAGAGACAAACCAACAAGCTCTTCGGATAAATACAATTAATTGGATGAAATTTTTTAGATGCCGTTTTTGAAATTAAAATATTGATTCTGAAATAATTATGAAGAGATTTCATCAAATTCAAATCATTAAATGGAGTATCTGAGGCTGTAAGGGCAGAGAACCATGCTTTCAAATATATTCGTACAATAAAGATACAAATTTCCTGCAAGCCTTGTTCCTCTTAAGAAGTTAATTTAAATTGTGACTTATATGACCAAATTTTTAAACAATATATTACAATACTTTAGACAGCCAATGAGCGTGGTGTATTGTACTAGGAGGCATAAAAGTGATTTCACGTTTTGGAGTACCAACCAGAAATATTATTGCGAGCTCCAAAAATACTTTACAATAATCTCTTGGAAGACTCTGTTGAAGATGATCGTTAGCAAAATTGATAATTTCTTCTTGTATATCTTCAGTGTGAAATGCTATTTCACTATTTACAATTCCAGGCTCAAAATTAGTTTTGTCGATCATTTCTCCATTTTTTTGGAATCTTTTGAAGAGTAGAACCTCGGTAGAAGTCGTATCTCCCATCCATGCATTAAAAACTTAGCTAATTATTAATTCTATAATGTGATGTCCACATGCAAACGATCATAACTTTTTATTAAGCGTTTTCTTAAAAAGAACACAAGTTTTTCTACCTATGTTTGAGTTGTTGTACCAAAACACATAGCTTTAATATTGACTTCTATCCTCCAACATTGAACGGCTTCACAAATTGCAGTAGCTTGTATTTAGCATGTACCAGATGGAAGCATGGAAGCACCAAGTAATTTGGGAATTCCTATTCCGAAAATTATGATTGGGAGACCATATCTTTTCCAATTGGATTGGAAATCCTTTTAACATACAAATGTTACATCGGATATTCCTAATATTTTTTGATTTTTTTAATCTATATCCAATTTTCTAAGTACGAATAGTACTTTGGTTAAGAACAAACTCATTAATGTATTTGCCCATGCTCTTGAGTGATTCTCCTAATCTAAAAACATTTGTTAAAACTTTTGTGCAATCAAGATCTGATGCATCTTCTAGAGTGATTAAAGTTTTTCTTACTCTTTTAAAATTTGATCGATTAGTTCTTTGTGGTTTTCCCTCCTTAATATTTTCGTTGTATAAATATAATACGAGTTGAGTCCCATGCCAAATGGATTTAAATTGTATACAAAAGTACTCCAGATGTGCATATTAGAAATTATGCTTCATAAAGGGCGCTTAGGATACTTTCAGAGTACCGATAAATTGCACTCATTTAACATTGCAAATTAAGGACCAATACAATTAAAACAAAGAATCATGTTTTGCTGAAGGAAAATAGTAAAAAATAAAACATTTATATATGTAATAGTTATTTCTTTATCTATTTTGCGTTGAAATTCATATAATGAATATTTTTCTCTCAGAAAAGTATTAATATATGTATGAGTAAACTACGTCAACTTTTATAAATTATAAAACATAAAAAGCTTTGTTGTGAACTGTTTTTAGAATAATTGAGTAAGAAGTAAATTTTTTTGAAAAAATTGTCAAATTTCAAAACTTTGAGGGCTTTGAGTTACTTCTAAATATGTTTTAATTTCGCTTAGACATTGCCAATTGTATTTTTTTTACCAATAGAAACATATTTTGAGCCGGACATTTCAACAAAATGAAAAAATAAGAAACACCCTAATACACAGCCCCTACTAACGTTTATAGTAGTTTCCGTTTTTCGTTCTCCTGACAATGATTCCTCATTTTTAGATTGTAAATAATTCCAATAACTGCATAAATAATTCATTTTACAATTACGACACATGAGTAAGTATTTTGAAAGTGACATAATCAGTTTTGTTATTAATAAGGTCGAAAAATACTCATTCTAAAAAGATTCTTGCACAATGGTAATATGATACATATTATTAAAATATCAGTGTACTGTCAAACATATTCTAATTTGTCTTCCTGTTGTTTGTTTGTTTTTTAGGTATGTCCGTATTAAGTTTTTCGTTTCTTTCTTTTAATTCGAATAAATTAATTCTTAGTCGTTTTGTAGGTAGGATTTTACAAAGCTACTTTGAATTTAAAATGTTCAGATTAAATTACGTATGTACGATGAAATTCGTTAAAAATCAGAAGAATATATTGTATAAAAACGGTTTAAACTTTTTCTAAGGATAAATTTATGAAGGTTAAGTGTCGGAATTTTTAAAATTCCATTATAATGCATTATATTGCAGAAAAAAGTAAATAAATCAATCAAAAAATAATTGTGTCAGCAATGGAATTTTCACACATTATTTTTTCAACCTTTTATTTATTCTTTGTACAATAAAATTAAATTAAAATCGATATTACATCCAAACAAGCCCCTCTTAATATACGATTAGCTTTTTTATCAACTCGTGACCTCGATTGTCAGAAGGTAAAGGAAAAATTAGAAAAAAAATATATGGTAGCATGTCTTCCGTATTTTCTCTGTTGCTAACTGTTAATTATTATTTAGACAATAGTTATAAATTATTATAATTTAATCAAAATAAGTATGAAATAACAAAAATTCTGAACAAAGGCCCTTGATTGATATAAATTCATATAAAAATCCTAATACTATGTAGAGTCAGCTGCTTTTAATCAGAAAAGAGTAAACATAGGAAAACAGGTGAAAGGAAAATACATTTATCTTGTATAATTTCAAAAAGCGAGTCGTGATAGAACCAAATACTATTTTTATGAATGAAAACCTAATCATTCATCCTTTATATAAGTTCTTTTGGCGTCAAAACATTCAAAGAACCGATTTGTTTTTCATTTTTAAACAAACTCCTTAAAATACGAAGGTTTTTCAACTTTAAATTTTTGATCACATTTGAGCACATATTTTAAACTACAAAGGAGCTGGGTAGAGAACAAATCTCCACCTAGAATCAAATTGAGTTACGTATCTCAACACGTTCTAAAGTTATGGTTGATTATGCATTTTTTACATTTTGTGTTACTTTGACCTCTCGAAATATATTGGCTTCTGTCAATCAAAATGTAATCTTCATACTAAGTTTGATCAAAATTTATCTGCAACTTTTGCCATAGTTTTTGTGTCTAACAAACAAACAGCGGCCAAAACAAATGATAATATACAAGAATGCGTAGAATAAACTAATGTTGATGTGAATTACTGTTTTTTTTCATTTTAATAAAGTTTACTCCAAGCTATAAAAAGGCTAAAAATATTTTCTTTAAATTAAATTTGAAAATTCAGGAAAACCAGATTTAAAACGAAAAAATTAATTAACTATTCATTATCAGCGGATCAAGTACTGCTAGAATCTAATATACAATTGAAAAGAATATTTTGTGCACAAGTGTAGTCAATTAGGATTCCCCTAGGAGTTTCATCTTCTTATAGGCCCTAAATAGTTGTGTCAGTATTGGGGTACCTCAATTTTTATCCCCATCAGCTCAGACCTTAACTAAAATTGTCGGTATAAAAATGTTATTTATAATCTTTTTTACTGATTTGAGTTCCTTATCATAAATTTCAATGGTTATAGTCATTTTTTGGAATATAGCAAATTATCAAGAGAACTGATATCGGCAATCCTTTTGAGAAAAAGGGCGCCAAATTATCTATTTAGTGTCTCGGTAAGGGCGATGTTATTAAATGTTATACAAACAACTTAAACTCAAACCGCCTTAATTTGTAAGTATTTATTTAAAGATAAGAAATTAACAAAAGGTTTCATAAATAAAAAAAATTAAAGCAGTCCAATATTTTTAAATTACACCAAGCTTCAGTGAATTAAAATTTGAGTATCGTTTTATACTCATTTGCCATGAAGTATACAGGTTAATCTATATTAATAAAAAAAAGTTGTTCTGTATGAATGTTTGAATAAAAATAGGGCATTTTTGATATAAAAAATAACAAAGTAGTTATGCCTATGAAATCTAGCAGTCACTTCACATGTAGCATCGAGCGTTTATACAGGGTGCACTGTATATAGTTCTCCATTATATATATAATATATATATCTTTTCATCTAAGGAATATCAATATAGTCGTATTAATTAAATATCGCAAGCTTTTCGCATGTAGCATCGAGCCCTGTTTTTGTTGTATAAATTAAGAAATACTGAATTTAATAGGCAATGAGGTTTAACAACAACCGCGTGAAAGTAAACCAAAGCCAGTGAGCACTCTAGAGACTAAAGGACTCGCTGGATTATCACATCATATTAAAATATGTACTCAAACTCATATTATTATTTTTCCATTTTTGAAGAGAGTATATGTGATATAAGTACTGAGTAGCTACATGTGAGTGTGCTCATGTAAGAAACAGAGTAACAATGATGATTGGTTGGGGAGTTATCTTCTATATTTTCCTTCATTGTGAGATAACGACAACTATCAATGCAAAGTTAAAAAACATCACTCTGTATCGTAGACGTGTCTTTCATGATAATTTTTTTTTTAAAAGATAAATATATCTCCTCCGAGCTAGAGACTAAATAAACGCTACTTTTCCACAAAACGAAGCTCTCTGTTCACAACACTATCTACTTCCCAGAACCATATATAGACATTTTCAAGCATAGTTTTTATATTAGATAGGCTAGTCATTGGAATCATACGCCTTTATGTTTTTGTTAGGGAACTTCAAGCAACTTTTAGCTAATTTTATTTTATGTGACATATTTATATATATATATTATTTACATTATGGTGTTAAATCACAGGATCTCGGAGGCTATTTGCGATCACTTATTCGAGATATAACAAGGTATGGAAACTTTCCCTGAAAAAAAACGATGGTTTCATTGCTTGTGTGACATGCAGTGCCATCTTTCTGGACAAGTAAACGTTGTCCAGATCAATAACATCCAATTCCAACCATAAAAAATCATTAATCATCTTATTATCTAAGGAAGAGTTGATTGCAATTGGCCAGCGAGATCTTATGATTTAACACCTTGGGACTTTTTCCTTTGGGGCCACGTAAAAGATAAGGTCTACACCAAGAGCCTAGCGTTAATTCAAGACCTCAAAGATGGAATTCATGAAGCTATTGAGGACATACAACAGTCACTTTGTAATTTGGTGATGGAAATTTTCATCAAAAGTATACGGTACTGTAAGCGTAGCAGTGGCGGTCATTTGGTTTATATTGTTTTCCATTATTAATGGCCTACTCTTAACATTGAAATAAACATTCGATCATTTATCTCAAAAATGTGATTTTTCTTTTAATATCAAAACAACACCTCTTATTGGAAAACCCTATCCTTGCATTTCATATCATTAAAATCAAATACTTGGATCCATAAATAAACACACGACTACACATTTGTATGTACTTTGTTGCCTTGATGAACCCTTCAGAAATAAGCATTCTCAAAAATAAAATAAATAATAAACTTGATTGATAAAAAGTTTTAATCTTATCACACAACTACTTTTTGTCAATAGTCCTTGTATGTATGTAAATCTATTTCAAAGTCAACATACATATTCATATTATCCCGATAGTTGTTGAGTGTGTAAGTATGTACAACTTACATATATCAAATAAAGAATAGATTGAATTTTATAATAATCTATCCTTGTCTATGTATATATAAAGTTTCAAGTAAGTTAGAAATCAAGCATATCTATGTCAAAATATTATTATCAATATAACTCTAGTTACAAATGAAATATGTAGACAAAGAGTGCAAAAGATTTGTTTTAAGAAAATAGTTTTCATATAAGGATTGTAATATAAAGAATAATTTTATTTATTGGCAATTTTTTAATGACCTAACAGAGTATTGTTAGGATTTAAATTATGGCTTTAACCGTTTAATGTTTCAGTACCCCGATCGGGATACTTAAATGTCCAAAACTAAGAAACTCTAACTTTATCATTGTATTAAGTATTTAAGATTCATTTGATCTTAGGATAAACTAAAAGATATCACAAGTACTTTGAACTATCTAGCAAGTATTTTTGCTTTTTACTAGGAAATTAAATTTTGGAAATTTACTTACAATTAGTTTAATTTTTTTTGGAAAACTAATTTTAATTTTTGGAGAAAAGCTATGGATTTTGTCTAAAAACCATTTAATTTTTTATAAGAACTGTGGAGTTTAAAAACTTTTTTTCAAAAAATTTAACCTCTTCAAAATAACTATGGATTTTGAAAAAAAAATCCAAAAAATTTAAAATTTGAAATTTTATTTTTGATTAAATTTCCCAAAAAATGTAAACTATTTTAGGGGCTGTGGATTTTTGAAATTTTTTCCCAAGAAATTTGATATTTGAATTTAATTTTTTCCCCAAAAATGTAATTTCTTGCGAATAACTATGGATTTTTTTTTTTTAATCCTAAAACTTAGACCCCCCCTTCCAAAAATAAATATATATATATGATCCTGCAGACGCGCTTGTTGAACAATATAAAACATAAAAGCAGAGCACTCCGATTCAAATATAAAATTATTAGTGGTTGACTTGTCTGCCATTCATGACCACACACACTCATAGTCTCACTTTTCTTAGATGCTATCTCCTTAAGTAAGAAAGAATAAGGATAATAATTAAAAAAAAAAATACAGTTTAGGTTACCAACAACAAAAATACACGTGCGTTAAAAATAGCTTAGAAGTTACAACCCTACATGTTTCTTGAAGGATACAACAGTATTTTTTTCTAACGTACCAATAAAAAAGGTGGATCTAAACCTTTTTCTAATATGTATTGTAAAGATTGATGATTTCTGTGAACATAAGTTCATGTACATATAATTGAGGGACAATTAATCGGTATTGGAGTGTTACTTCTGGAATCGGAATCGGTATAGAAATCAACAAAATAATTTTTGATTTATTATTTGTTACTTTTCTCAGTTATGAAAAAAAAATTTTTTGCTTGTTCTACAAAATTTAATATTTTTCAATTTTTATTTGAAATAAGTTTTCTTTTTCAAAAAAAATTTCTTTTCTTTGAGGAACTGTGTATTTTTGACATTTTTCTCAAAAAATTTAATTTTTACTTTTTTTTCAAAAAATTTTTAATTTAATTTTTTAAATTTTTTTACCAAAAATTTAAATTTTCAATTTTTTTTTAAACAAAATTTAATTTTTTCCATTCTAAAAACCAAATGCCCCCTAAAGTATAATCTTGTGGACGCCCCTGATAGCAACATTTTATCTTTAAACTATTATTTAAAATTGTAAAGAATCGGAATTAACAGCGATTATTTTTACTAGAATTGCATCGGAATCGGAATCGGTATTGCAATTTTTTTTTTTTTTAGGAATCGTCCCATCACTAGTATATATATAAAGACCATGAATAGATACCAAGAAATAAAATTAAACACAATATATTTTACATAGTAATCAATAAGCATGTTAAACATAGATATATTAAACCGTGACTAGTAATTTAATTCCCATTTAAATAATTCGCTGTCTTTTTATTAATAATAATTTCATTCCCAGTGAATTTATTCCCTGTAAAATTCATCACCGTTCATTTCATACCCTCTATGAAGAGGGATATTTAGAGACGTCATACCTTTTATATTTCTAAACTACCTAGAACTTTTTGTGTAGGACTGTAGAGGGATGCCTGTGCAGAGGGCAGTCGGCAATTTATTAAGAATGAAATCCCCGAGCATCATGTTAAACATATAAAGAATATTCGAATACAGCTCTTTCTAAATATATATATATATATTCTCAAACGCAAGGCCTTTATTTATAAATATTTAGATGTACACAAATAAGAATAAACCCATAAAAGGAAATTTGCTTTTGAATAAAAAAACATCATTTAACATTATAATTAAGAATTAATTTCCATCTAAAGACAATCAAATAATCTAACTAATAAATACGACGTTTTGCATAATGAGACATACATAATCAAATACTTTTGCCCAATGTTCCTAATAGAAAGAAACTAATATACAGCAAAACAACTCACATAAATAAAACATTAAAAGATAAATAATTTTTATATCAACGAATAGTCATCCTAAGAATACATTCATAATTATGTGATATCGATGAAAGATATTTAATTAAGTTGGTAGGATAATTCCAAGATGAATCTTGCGGTTATATATTTTTATTATATCTGATTCACGAATTTGGAATTGAATGTTCTGAATAAAAGTTTGAGATACATAGAGATAAAATAAATAGAGTGTTTACACTGAGCAAAAGCAAGGGAAATTTCATAAAAGCCGAAAGTTAATATGCCAAAACGATAGAAAATATAAATATATTTATACATCAATTACTCCAAACCTGCTATGAAATCATATAATACTTCTATAAAAACCTCTATGTTGTTGAGATACCTCTCTGATCCTAATACAATTTAAATGTTTTTATCTCTAAGGTTGGTAAACCATTAGTATGACAAATTTTAACTATTATGATATACTTTTTGCCTTGAATCAGGTTCATCTTTCAAATAAAGCGTTCAGCCATTATTTAACAACTAATTTTGTCCGTACCCAGAGGTAAGATGTTGTTTTTTGTTTTGGCGGTTAAAAAAATGGGATCGATGAACGAAATATTTATTCCCAAGTTATTGAAAAACTAGAATGTCCATATTGCAATCCACGCCAAACTTCTTAAACCTGGACAGGCCCTATCTCCGGAAAGAAATGAAGGAACTGGAAGAGGTGATTATGAACCAACAGCCAAGCCACATTAAGAAAAAAAACGTTGACCTGTTTGTCAGAATGTTTTTGATTTTGTTGGTCCCAGTATTTGCCCTCCAAGCTCAGCAGACCTCCATCCCAGGGACTTCTTTGTGTAAGGTTACAGTTGAGTGACACGTCAACAGATCCTCCTGCAGTACAAAATCCAAGCTAATGTCCAGGATCCAGTAGTAATTTCGTTATTTGCCTAAGGACAATATCATTGAGATCTGCCCTCGTTCATGAGGTCGAGCTGAGGCTGGTATTGACGCCAAAGGCGCTTATATCGAATAATAATAATTTTTTGTTATTTCGCTATAATTTGCCATTGGTTTTTATTAAAATAAGATTAATTAGATAGATAAGATAGATAGGAGTAAATTCTTCTTCTTTTTTTTATCGTACTGGCTGTTAAATAGAGGTCGCACGCTGTGCATTATAAATAGTCCATACACGCTCTACATTAGATAGTTTTAGATATTAGTATTGAAGATATGGATAGATAGGAGAAATTAAAGAATTGAATTAGAGCTGGCCTTACTTTCTTCGTCACAACGATAAGACGAAGGCTAAATATGATTGTTATTTTATTTGATGTAGATTGATTGTTCGAAAACTACTTATTTGATTGTCCGTCGACAAAACTTGAGAACTTAAGTTTCTTCATATAATTTAACATTTATAGCTGTACAATGATAATCTTTTATCCCCTTTGTATTTCCATTATGAGTATTATATATTGGACATAATTCATGGAATAAGTTATTTAACCTTCCATAATTTTCAGCTAATGTGTCAAGTTCTCCCCACATCGTCAATTTTTCTCGCATACTCCCTTAAGGCATGAGTTTTTATCTATGCGTACATTACCGTATCAACAATCTAATAAAGAATAATTTATAGTATTCGCGTTCTATTAAGCATTTTTTTTACTATGTAGTACATTTTCTATTGTGTATATAGAAATTAAAAGCTGGCCTACAATTTAAATGTTTTTTTCAGTCGATCATATGGAACAGATTTGACTACTTAACTTGTTACAATTCAGAAAGGACAGCATCTTTGAAGAGAGGGATTGTTTTCTTGAGGTAAGTCCGTAGAATATGCATTACTATACATCCATACTTCAATCATATTATTATATACTAGTATATCCTACAAACATTTATAACATGTATATTTTTTGAATTTTCAATACACTTTTTTATACGAATTTTATTGATAATTAATAATTCAATATCATTGAGTGCAATTAAGTTAAAAATACGATAAATGTTTTCAATCGCTTATATTCATTGAATTAGGATAGTATATCCACATTAATATCTACAACCCGTTAGGCTGGGGAAAAGTAATTTTGTATCTTTCCCTTTGTTTCAATGTCTCATAAGAAGTGTTGTTAAAATCGTACGATTTAAGACAAGTATGCCTCGTTTTGTTCGATAACTTGTTGCCAAAGAGAATTCTACTTTTAAAAAAAAAAAAAGAAAAAAAAACAGGCAACAAATTTTCACAGGCCTCTATTAAGGACAAATTTCAACCCCCAAGCGCGTTGGCCATAGACAGGAACAGGTGGTAGTGACTTTTTGCCAGGTCCAGACTATATGGTGGATAAGAACTTCCCTTTGGAGCTCTCGTAGCTTCTGGTGCGTCATTAAAGATGTGTGCAGCCCGGTGTTGCATTTATTAAACACGATTTCTCTGCTATTAACTAATTCTTTGTTTTATCCACCCTTCTGAAAATGGTTCAAAACAGTTTTATGATCGATGTGCAGCTCTGGAATGATGCTACGACTTCTAAAATGACATATTATCTCGATATTTTTCATGGTTTTATCGACGTTTTTGACGACATGCCTGCCAGTATGTGGTGCATCATTCCCCTATATACCAGAACGAAATCGATTCAAACACTGCTTTGAAACATTAACTGAAAAACTATCGGCATCATATACATTGCAAATTTCCTAGGTGGCTTTCGACACGGTTATCCATTTCAGGTAGTAAAAATGTAAATTATGGCAATTTTTTCCCCTTGAGACCTCCATACTCGACGTACGATAATTTACGACTGAAGACAACAACATCAAAAATGTTTGTAGTATACACTCAAACCTTTACAGCACTTTATCGTATGATCCGATGTGACCAATAATGAACGAGATAGACTTAGTTAAAGGAAAGGGTGGGAAATACGAAATTATTTTTGACCCAAACTATTATTTTATCAATGTTATAGCATGTGATGTATTATGTTTATACATTAAAATAATTTTGATGTCATATGAAAGCAACCCTTTTTGATGTAAATAAATATAAATTTAGAACTCAAAGCTTTCAACTTATTATAGCAAAAAAGAGAATTTATTTTATAAATAATGCGAAACTGCTTTCTATGTCCAAATATGAGTGACATTTTTATAAAAGAAATTTTAATTTTCCGTTAGTGAACATCCTTTGTATAACGCGGTTAGTGAAGGGCATTTTTTTAAATTTACATTTTTTTTTTAACTATTCACTTTGCATTTGTAAATATCAAATAAAATGCTAAAAATACCTGTATAAATATATGACATCTTCGAAAAATAAGTTTTTGTTTTAGATAATCCTAACAACATCAGCTTGGAGTCACAACAATCTATGTATAGCTTGATTTTATTTAAGTAAAGACATTTGATTTTCCTCGTTTATAAAAATTGTTTGAAATATTTATAAATTTATACAAATTTGGTAATCAAATTAGTACCCGTCGCTTGGTTGATGAGATTGCAAGTATTATAAGAAACAATTGCTATAATATTATAATTTTTATAGCGACCATTCTACGCTTCAGTCTTCGTATAAAAAAAAATCTTAGGAAACAAAATAGAACAACTTTTAGAGGAATTTGAAGGATTTTTATCAATATCGGGTTGTGTAATATCCTAGTTCACTTACAGGATTCATAAACACAAATAATGATCACAGTTTTGTTGGTATGACATATAATTAATGGAATTTTAAAGGATGAAAATGGTTTTGAGAGTAACAGGCTAGGTGTTAAACTATATTTTATGTATATAAATATCTATTACCGGGTAGTGTAAAAGTTAAAGCCTAAAATGAACTGATTAAACAATGTTTAATTTGTATATATTTAATATCCAAAATAATTTTATTAATATTATTTATAATAATGATATTAAGAATAGTTCATATTGAATATGAGCACCGTAGGCAGCAGTAACTGCTTCCAGGCATGGAATTTGCTGCAGGTTCTTTTTATGAAGGTATCTGACATTGCAGCCCACTGATCATTGACAGATTCCTTTAAGGCCTCATCATTTGGTTGTCGGATCCTGTAGGACTGGGGCTCAACTTGCCATCAGATAATATAACACAAGGTATTCAAATCTGATTATTTTCTTTACATTTTATACGGAAGTGTTTTAAACACTATACAAAAAAAAATCCAATTTTTTATGTGAAACATAATTTAATGCTTGTGGTTTCATATCGTGTACCTTTTATCTTTGCTGAGTCTTTATTTTCTTGTAAAAGCACTTAAAACATTTAAAAAAATTGTTTTAATACAGTTTAAACATATGTATGGTTATAAGCAACATTCCATAAGATGTAGCATGCTCGGTTAAGATATTTCTTTATTTATTTGCTACATAAACATAAAAAATCACATTAAATAAATAGTTTGGAAAAAATATATATTATTGTAAATAGCTTACACATTTGAAAAATATATTGCAAAAGTAATTTATCACTTAAAACGTTTTATAAAGAAGAAAATCAGCGTTTTTATAAAAAGTTTAAATGTATTGTCCATTTTTTTATTGGCTGTCTTAATACACTTTTGCCTAGTTCAGTAATTCTACAACTTTTTTTATCAAAAAAAAATGTTAACGTCACTTAAGGCTACCACAAATTAAAAAATTTGACAATTTTTGACAAAATATATTCCAAAAATTTTTGCTCTCCCTTTCTTTTTATAAAAAACAATAAAACAAGTTTTAAAACAGTTTTACTTTTGTTTTATAATGATAGTTCACATTTAAATTTTTGTTACAATCAGTTTTAAAGTCAAAATAAACAAATGGCAACCCCCTTCACCCATACATTGAATAAACAGAACTTCTGAATTTTAATGATATTTTCATTCTTTTTTTTTCTTTAAAAAAAAACACTTTTTGTTTAGAGGGATAGTTATTCAATACAAAAAGATGAAAAAAAATAATCGCCATTATATTGAAATTTATAATTGTGGTTGATTAGAGGATAAAATGGCGACTTTGCAAAGATCTTAAAAATGTTGAGTCATCAGAAATAAGTATAGTTCCAATTACCCAATATAGACAAACTGCACCGATTTAGAGTGGTCTAGCAACAATAAATCTGATGACGCCAATTTCATCTCTCTAACATCATTATCTGTGATGTTATTTGAGTTCGAAGAATTTTGCAAATTTTATATTATAAAAATGTTATTTTAAAAAATAACGTTTTTATAATAAAAAAATATATCAGAAAATTAAGCAATCTAACGCACGTTCCTCGCTACGTCAGTTGCATGATAGTAAGTGACTGTATTTCCGAGAAAACTTTAGGATCTTCCCTCTAGATTGAAACTACGCCCATCCCACTACTACTTATACAGCCTGATTGTCGCGCATAGGAACAAAAGGAAGTAACTATATATATATATATATACATATTTAACGGTACTAGGAAAACTGCACTTGGGAAAATTGCCCGTTGAAGTTTGTCCTAGAGAAAAATGTCCGAAAGAAAATTGCCTGTATTTTGTTCAAACTTCATGATAAATTCGCTTAATATTATTTATAAGAAATATCTAAACATATTTGTTTGTTCCATCACCCAAGGGTGTACCTTCAAGTGTGAATAATATTATTGCAATATAAATTCCTTTCAATTTTTTAATTTATATCGAATCTTATAAGAATTGGATCGAAAGGATTGTTAAGTAGAGGGGATGAATAGCTAAGGGCCTCTTAAAATATGGTTGAATATACTCCCCCCTTGTATTGGTCCGGAGGTAGTGTGGGATTTCTAAAAACCACCGCCAATACATCCAAGGAACCACTCCAATATACACAAAAATAGTTTAAGCAGATTGTTTTTCAAATTGAAACCCGCATTCTCTCTGTGTTTTTACACCATTTAACTCTTATTTCTTATATGATGCTACGTTAAATGCAAATAACATTATTTGTATTTCAATATTTATATAAATAATTGTTTTTCTTTAATTTTGTAATGGGTAAACTCAATCTTAAATTACTTTTTCGTTCTTCTTTTTGGAAAGGTTAGAATAATCTAATTGATTTCTGTTATATAAATTTTTAATGTGTAATTATTCATCCTGAAGTTAGAACTAAATACGGGCAATTTTCTGAATGGCAATTTTTCTAACTAGCAATTTTTCTAACTAGCAACTTTCCTCCAGGCCAATCTTCCACGGGCAATTATCCCAAAGGCAGTTTTCTATGCACGATATTCAACAACATTGAAATCATTTTTGAATTTGTATTTTCAATTTTGACAACATTATTTTTTTATGGGACTATTCGTCCCCCTCCTTAGCCATGCCTCCACTTATTACCTCAAGGAGTTTGCCTACCAAAGTTTAAGAGCCATTGGTCTTACTGAAGATAATAATACTTATGGATCTATAAAAAAAATCTACAAAAATAAGTTTTGTATTTTCTTGGCTTCGAACAAACACTTAAGTAAATCGAAACGTATATGTAAACAAAGTTAATTTGTATATGGTATACATTTTTTGTAAGTAACCTATTTGTTGTTTTTAGTCAGTAAACTCTTCTACTTGAATGTAATGGAAACTTATTTATGTACCTAATTAGATGGGTAGTAGGTATAGGATATGTTAGGCTATTTACATACACATCCAAAATATTATTAGGTACACTTTATAAGTTTTCCCGCACGTCATACTTTATCTTTCTATTTCAAAATCGGGTACAGCGACAGTAGAAAGTTGAAATTCAATTATCAAAACCTTTTAATAACGAATAGATAACTTCACTAAAAGAAGTGACGCAAAAATTATATTATTGGTGTAGGAGGGAAGGGTCAAGGAGCCGACCCGAGGACTGAGGATGACACAAGTAGCGATCACATCTCATTAAGTAAAATACTACGATTATTTCTACGATGTGATCTCCTCTGGCCTGTTTCCTCAGTCTATTGATCGAATCCGAGGCCCTCTTTCCTTTCCCCTCCCTCTGTATACTCTCTAAGAAAGAAACATATAGCATTTTCCACATAACGAGACCTTCAATCTACTTTCATGATCCTCCAAAGTGCTAACTGCCCAAATATCTCAGAAAATTTGACATCCGTCTCATCGTAATCCATTAATATATTCTTCTCCTCGCAAATTTATTTCTTTAGTATTTACAAGTTGCAATATTTGAATTTCAACTTTCTGCTGTTGCTGTCTCCAATTTTGAGAAAGAAAAAAAAAGTAGGACATATGGGTTAACTTTTACAGTGTACTCAAGCTTAATAGAAATAATAGGTTAGACCATGATGTAATCCAGCTTGCTAGGATTTGTGATTTATTGTATTAAACCGACTGCTGGGCAAGACAAGGCGATTTTGACAAAATACGCAACCACTCATAGTCTATGACGTTACTATTGCTGGAATGATCAATTTAATGTATCGTACCGACTGCTCTGCAGGAAAAACAGATTTTGACGAAACACACAAACACCCATCTACTATGATGTCAATATTCAAATTGTGGTGGACGTCAAACATCAGTCGTACACGCATTACTGTATATCCTTGTATATCCATAAATTTTGCAGTGTACCCATATTATTAGAGATATTCCTAGAGAAGAAAAATAAATATGTCTGTATCTTAAGTGAAGTGATGGATTTCACTAGACGGCTATTTTAGGTCATTGATTCTCAAACAGTGGTGCCAAAACCATAGGGCCTGAGGGGCTTAGAGAAAAAATATAATTTAAAAATAAATAATAAAATTAATAGTTATATTAATAATAACATTAATGATATAATATTGATGAAAAAAAACTAAATGCTCATATTTAATAAAAAAATTAATATTTGTTTTTTCTGGTTCAATTATAAATTAAAATTTTTAGTAATTTTTTTATATTTCAACTTGGTTTTCTCTTTTATTCATTCCTCCGTCCCTTTTTTACTAATTTGTCTAGTAATCATTATAAAAAAATATTTATTTCCTAAATAATTTTCAACTTAAAAATGTGTCTAAATTTTTTTGATTTTTTAAAATTTTATTCGTTCAAATTTCTCTAAAAAATTTCGAAAATGTTTTTTGTATCATTTTTTTTTTTTTTTGTCAAAATTGTCAAAAACCCTCCCTTTGAAGAAAACCCCATGTCACGACTCCCCAAGATTCTGCAGACACCCCTAATCACGTCATTGTTATTGTCAGTCTACTATTTTGATAAAAAAGAAACTGTTATTTACTAATTACGAATTTGATTCTCTTTTTTGTTTTTGTTTTTTGTATTATTATGTTTGCACACATTTCTGCAACCTATGTTGATAATATTAGTCATTTTGCCTAGTCATTTTTTTATTTTTTACAGATAAAAAAGTTAAACGTCTTTGGGTGTATTCTGCCATTTTCTACTATTAAAAAAAGGAACTTAGGGGGAAATATTGAGGAGACCAAAAGACGTGTCAAATATTTATCGGTCTAAAAACAAACTATTAATAAATACTTTGTGAACATAGGTATATACCGACATACTAAATAAAGAAAAATCAAATAAAAACAGAATTTTGAATGCGAAAAGAACGATTTCTCAGGCTAGGTAGAGTTGAAGTGCGGAGTAAAACTCTATAAGACATCAAATATACGAATTTATTATGTATAAAAACAAACAAAGGATGTCTTATCCGTAAAATATATGCCTCATATCCATACAAACTAACACACATGTAATAATATATACACAAAGTCTTAAACATGTTTGTAGAATGTGAGTTTAAGTGAGGCGTTGATAAATTTTACTCGACTTGATATAATACTAATTATCCTGCCTTTGTTACTTTGTTCCTATGACACCTTATTTTATCATTCAAACTTTCCTCCAAAAAGAAGCAGAAAAAAAGGCCCGAAATTATGTGCTAGTTAGCCAAATAAATGAATGATACCAACTACTATTTATCTCTTATGTTTTCCAAGACTATCACGGTCATATTATTTATCCACAATTTTTAAAATGAATGATATATACAGGGTAGGGCAGCAAAACGTGAACTGATAATTAATGTTTATTTCCTCATTACTGTGAAAAGGTTGAGGAATTATTTCTTAATATTATCACCGTCCTTTTTATATAAAAAAAAACTATACTAATCATTTAGTAATTTCATTATCATGAAGAAGCAAAAGGCAGCACCTCTCAGATCTCCTAGATGTTGGAGTTGATATAATGAAGAGGACGTACATTGTTAAGTGTTCTAAGAGCCTGGTTTTTAAGTTGGCCAAGTTTAAAAAAATTGTAGACGCCCTCTCCAGGATGCAAGAAGTAGAGGGCATAACTTAAAGTGGGATTCGAAGTCCTTGTTAAGTTTGGAGAAGAATATAAAGGAGGATCGCACTAAGTCGATAAATCGACTCGCCAACCCCTTTTCTGTCACATCTAGGACCATCAGGAGGGCTATAAAGCACAATTGGTGATTAGTTTTTTCACAAAATCCCCACACTACCTTCTAACAAAGGGTATGAAAGCCAGGAGGCTCGAAAGGTACAAGAAAATCCTCACATGGATTAAGGCAAATGGGTAAACTGTGAAAATTTTGTCAGACGAGAATATTTTCACAGTTGATCAATTCTACAACCATCGGAATGACGATTGGCTTCCAAAAACAAAAGAAGAGGTCTAAGAGATTTACCAGACCATATATCCGGCCAAAACAATTGTACTCGGAGTTGTGGCCTCTCATTGAAAGAAGATACCTTTCCTTCTACAACACCCCCCGCCCCCCTTCACAGCGGCTTGTAGAAGTCATCACAGCTTAGCTGCTCTCTTCTAAAAATTATTCAACTTGTCAGGATTATTATGTTTATTTTCAGGTTTTTTTAAATATGCCCATAGACTACCGATTAGCAGCACAGAGAATAGAAAATATCTTACCAGCAAATATTTCGTAGTCATTAAGGGATATTTTTACAATTAGAAAGCAGTGCAATGTCGGCTATGAGTTAGCATGTTTGCACATCGTTCTTATAACTTAATTTATCACTAATTTTTTTTTATGTTCGACATTCTATTGTTAGTATATGTAGATTTTGTAGTTTTTGCTCAGCATTTTAACCCTAGCAACATATATTAATAGAACGTTTTCACTAACGTTAATTGTGTCATACTTGAAGGATACGCCATCTTGGGGGCTCAAAGTTGATATTTTTACTATATAAAATCGACAAATTTCCAATAAACCTTCATAAAACTAAATCAAATGGCTTTATGAATACAAAAAAAAACTTTACAGCTGCATTGAATACTACTTAATGCCAATGATAACTACTGATATTGGAATTAAATCAAATTAATATCCACTGTAAATTTCTAAAAATGGCTAGGTTTGTACTTCTTTTTTTTTGATCTATTAGAAATAAGAAGAAAGGTTATAGTATAAGATATTATTTTATTATTTCCATTGTAACATTTTTTTTATATCTAGAATATAGAAATAAGATTGTACAACGGTGTAATAATATATTTTTAATATATTTTAGGGTCAGATAAATAATAGAACTAGGCAGTAGAGAGATAAAAATGTGATAGACAGAAAGGTTTAATTCGTTTTAGTTTTTGATCCCATTTTGACACCCAATAGTTATATATTTTTCCTTAATATTGATGGAAAAAGGTTTTCCATTACTACAAAACTTGGTGAATGAGACCCCTTAAAATGGACGACATCAAAAAGTGAAAAGCTCTTTAAATGAACTTTCGAAATTTCGACATAACCAAACTACCTACATGTAAGCATTGGGCATGAAAATGTTTGTAGGAATTTGTTAATTTAAAATAATTTATTGTATATAATCTCCTAACCTTAATTTTACTTTTATCAACAATTAGTTTAGATTATGAATTCAATGATTTATTAAATGTAATTGTAAAAAAGTATTTAATCTGTTCATTAATGTTTATGGTATCATATATTTAATTACTAAGGGCCAATAAAGTATTTTATTGCTCAAATATCCTTTTTAATATTAGGGTGGTTCAATACTCCAGAAAATACTTGCGTTAGGATTTAAAAGAAGGTAAGAGAAATATTTTCAGTACACATAGGATTATTTCTATAAATTTAAGTGTATTTAATGTTTTTATAAATGACGCTTTCTTGATTTTGTGCAGATTTTTTAGACTATTTGTTACTTTCTATGAAAGAAATCTGAGACTTGTGGCTTTCTAAATATATATGCGTCTTTGTCACACAAGAACTTGGCGTTACATTTTTATATAATATACATTAAAAATTGCTTTATAGATCACATTAAAATATTGTACATCTGTACAAATCTGACAGCAACTAAGAGTGAATACGTATTGACAAAAAATTAATTATAATCCATCACAAATGCATGAATCCATAGTCTGTTAATTTTCATATTAGGTAGTTGATAAAAATGTATTTAGTGATCAAATGGATGGTTGTAAAGTAGCAACTAATTAGACCTATTAAAAACTCCGCGGTCCTTGTTATATAAAAAAAATTAATTATGATAATGAGAATTGTATTGATTTTTATGTAGAAACATTTTGTTTTATTCCACAATATACACCTACACAACCTAACGCAATACTTTTAAAAGCCTCATAAAAAATAGCACAACACCACAAATATTGGATGATTTTATTAATATAGAGCATTGTCATACAGAATGAACAAAAAGGAACCATTAATTTTTGATGGAATGATGTTAATGTACATATTGAATAACAACATTTGCAATGGTTTTTAGTTTCTTCAAAGAGTGATTCATATTATACGTTTTGATTTTATATTTGCATTTCTTGTAACTCTAAACTCTTCTACCAGATAATTTACAGACAGGGCAGGTTACAGAGATGGGAGTATTACAAGAAGAAAATGTTGGAATTAAATAAAAAATTGGGAGACCTTTTTCCGAAAAAACTTACATCAACTCACTCAAACTACATTTACATAACAACTGCGAGTCCAAAATGGATTACACTTCAGTGCATCACTGTCAACAGATGCTAGATAGAATTGATTAGCCTTTATGTACAAGTGCTTCCATCTTCGTTCTGAGGTTAAAAACGTATAAGACCATAAGACCACCCTTGTAGTTATTAGAAGAAGATGTAGATGTTTAATAGGTTTGGTAATAGTTTATAAAGATTTATATATGTATACATTTTGTAATAATGAGCGTATAAATTATGTCGCATTTATAGAAAATGTCTATCCTACAACAATATTTTCTTAAGTTAAATGTCATAGATCCCATACGACATGGATAATTATACATACATACATATTGTTGAAAGTTGACTTATAGAATATGCTCTGAAATACTTCCTCCTTCCAAACAGCAATAAAATAAGTTTGATAAATTAGGAAAGTTTTATTTTTAGTTTCAAAATAAAAGTACATAATTAAAGTTGTGCTTTACATCGTTTTAAAAATCCAATCAGATAGGTGACGTACCCCATTGTTGAATAAACTAAACTTTGATATTTTAATATCCAGTGTTTGATTTAAACTTTCCTTTAAATACCTTTCCTTAGAGATACTTTAGAGCAAGGATGGGCAACTGGCAGCCCGGAAGCCGCACACGGCCCTCGTACTCACTCAGTGCTGCCTGCATATAGATCAATTATAATTTATAATAATAAAAAAAACCACTCATAACTAATATGTTGACAGATAGAGTGTGCCATACGCAAACAATAGTGGATACCGGTCTACTTTTCTCACAAGAGAAGAAAAAGTCAAGAGCCGTGGCCACTAGCAGCGGCAAAAAGAGAAAACTTTTTTTGGGGAAAATCGCACTTTTCAGCGAAAATTGGATAAAGAGTAGTTCTTCATCAATTTCAAAGCTATGTTTTTATTTTGGTGTAATAAACAGACAGATATATATTATGTGTTCTTATTGAGAATCATTTGTAGCGTATGTCATATCCGGTTATTTGAAGTGCGTGGTCATGTAGCCCTGCATTAATAGTACTGACAAATATTTAGTCCTCTCTATTACGGAAGTTAAACATCCTTGCTTTAGAGGGAAAGTTTAATTTAATTTAATTAACAACATGTCTTATTTGATCTTTCTTAATTATTATTCGATAAGATAATTTGTAATTGGAGATTCAGAAAAGATCTAAAAAAATGTTGGTTTTTCCAGAATAAATCCGCTTCCAATGACTTAATTTGAAAAAATCGACCAATTTTTCATCTTTGTTTCAAGCCAAATCTAATGCAATGGTTTTTTAGTTCCTTAGAAATATGATTATTTGAGTTATTTGCCTTCAAAAATTTGGCCAATTCCAAATTATAAAAATGAATTTTTCAAAAAATATTTCAATATAAGAAATTGAAGTAATTAAATTATTTTTTGATAAAATCCACCAATAAAACTCGGAAGGTAAATTGGGATTAATATTCTTTCAACCCATTTTTTGGCAATATTTATTTTCAATGGGCTACGCACGTTAATCACTATTCTAACTCATGATAACGACTGACTGTTTTTCCAAGAAATTTAAGACTCTATTCTCTAGAATAAAACCACATCCATAATGCTACTATTTATTTTGCCTAATAGCCACACATAATGAAAAGGAAGCTATATGACCCTTTATAAGAACACAGTGTTTGAATAATTTTAAAATAATACATAATTAAACTTGGGCTTCTACAATCTGTACATTTAATGTATCACTATTTTCCTCTAAACAATTTTTGAAAGGTAAAAGCGTTTGCATTGTTATGTTAATTGCTTAGCTCATTAATTTTGTATGTTTTATACATGTGTTTTTTTAGAAACACTCAATAAAATAGGAAAATTATTTGTTTTCTATGCATCAATTTGCTTTTTAGTTAGTAACTATTCCGTTAAACATAGAAAATGACCTGAAAAAAAGAATGAGCAGACAAAGAATTCAAATTCTGTAACATTTTTATTTACAGTATGTCCCTGCGAGTCGTGAACGAATTTTCCCCAGCTCAACTTTATCAAGACTCTCAAACAGTATAAGTAGTAAAACAATTATTATTTATTCATAAACAATTAAATCTCAAAATGGCCGCTCTTGGTCTCCACCATGGCCTCATTCTTAAGTCTAAAGACCTTGCAGGTCTTCTTCAGGTATCCATCGGGCATGATAGTTCACTCCTTTTCCACAGCAGCCTTTCGGGCATCCACAAGTGAGATGGTGCGGGCCTTCTTTTTAATGCCACCCCAGATCCCATAGTTGAGTGGTTTGCAGTTTAGTGAGGACGGAGGCCAAATTGACTAGGGCAATAAATTAGTCAAGTTGTTACTCACCACATTTGAGTTTCAGGGCTTTCTCTCAAGGCTTTTGTTGTTGCCCTTCACCCTTTTAATTAGGATAATCTTTATTGATAATTTTATTGATCTACTAGATGGTATTACGAGGGCATTGAAACTTTTTTTAATGTTTAATTCACAATTCGCAGGGACACGCAGTAAAAACAAAAAGAAATTCAAAAAATAAGAAGATATCCTATTACTGCTTAAGTGCGTATTTTGCTTATTGACAGGGAAATTTATGTTATAGTAAGGATGATTGTTGGAATGATGGCTGTCCAAATGTAATATATTACTGTAATTCCGAAAAGTATTGGGCATTTCTACAAATATAATCAAATCTCAGAACATACATAGATGGATTCACATTTAAAAAAAATTGTCAATCTAAATAACGTCATGTCGCTTCTCATTTTCTTTTAAATAGGCCTATGACAACATGTACATTTACATACAAAAGTTGCAAAATTACATATAATAATTTCAATCAAAACTCATGTAAAATGCATTTGACAGAATTTGATATGGAGGCACAAACTTCCTCGTAGAAGCATATGTACAATACATATATATTTCTTTAATTCTTCCTTTAAAATACATTGCCTCAATATCTTGACAACTCTGAGACCCATGTCTATGAAGTGTGATCATCAGATTCAGCTAAAAAAACTGTAAAATAATAAATACAAAATAAATTAAATGTTCTCCGAATACAAACGCCGTGCAGTCAACGGGTGCACTCCCAAAGAATCAAATGACTTTTTGGACAACTAGGTATGTGTTTGATATCTTGGAGAGAGAGACCAATAAACGGGCACATAATAACATTGCCCCCTTGTAGGTTTCCATTCTGGAGGCAGTGGGAAACATGGACAAGGAGTTCATCACCGATGCCTTTGCCACAGGGGGTATCACAGGTATCCCTCAAAAGCTCATTCTTTGTTTTCTTAAGTTCTTTATCTGACCAATATCGTAAGATTGGAGGAACTGAAATTACTATATTAGACCAATCAATCATATTCATGAAATGATTTGATTCATAGTTTATTTTATTAGGAATAATGAATTGCCTATGGGGGTCATATGAAATTTTTGCATAAATACTTTGTTCAATACAAATTTACAAACTTCTGAATCTTCATCCACCAATGCTGCTAACAATGTATTTTCATTCATGATGTGGGAAGAAAAAATTTTGAGACTTTTTTTTTTGTACAATAAGGATCAATACTCTTTAATAGTGAAATTGCAAGCTGAAAATGCTTCGAAACATCAAAGCAATTCGGTTGACATTTAATTGCAAACCACATTGGAGCATAATAGCTTAAGATAAATACTACCAATTTTAAGAGGTAATTGCTAGGCTTTTTATTCGATAAAATAACATTGCAAAAGGCAAGCCATCTAGCCTTGTGCAAGGTTCATAGTGATTTAAAAGGTAAGTGGGAATCAGGAGGAATTTTTCCAGACTGAATTGCCAAAACAATGTCGTAAAGGTAGGTTTGGTCATTACTTAAATCTGCCAAAATATCTTTACTAATTATTTTAACTTTTTATACAACAGGGCCTGAAATTGACAACTTGCATTTTTTTTAAATCTTCATTTATTGACTTTCCAACTGAGACCCTATAAATACTTGGTCCTTGGTGACCACCATAAACTTGTTTGAATACCTCCTCTCATTTGAAGTTGACATACCATCCATTGAAGGGGTCTTTGGAGAGAAAGTTCAAGCCTCCTTACTATCCCAGACCAAATTCCTGCATTTGTGTTGCAACCATCACATATGATAGCAACCATAGATTCTAAGCTTACATGATCTTTTAGCACCGATAGTATTTATCTAGCTTGATCCTCCACTTTACCACTTCTTAGTAAAAGATGGATAATGTATCCATGTTGGGGTTCTTAAATGGGGGGGGGCACATTAATTTATTTGTATCATGTTTAATTTTCAAAAAAGGAATAAGAAAGTTTATTCTTGTTAATTTAAATTTTTAGTTTCAAATCATGAAAGTTACAATTTCCCACTCCTATATATTTTATACGGATAAAAATTAAAGCAATTTCATATTATAGTACCTTTCATAATGACTATATGCTCCTCTTTTTCTGTGCAAAATATATTTTTTGGTAGGAAGCTGCCATTTCTTCTTTCTTGATGTTCAACACTTTTAACTATTTTGGTAGGGTCAATCTTGCCATCAAAACCAATGCATTTGATTTTCATGGATTCTTCTTTTGAAAATTTTGCACGATTTTTCTTTTCCTTTTAACTTTTTGCCTATCTGATATAAGTATTTGAATGCTCAATTAATTCCATATCTTCTATTCTTGTTGATTTTTTTTTGTTACTCAACAAATATATACAATATATATGGTCCAAGGACAATTCACCGACAACCTTATTGCCGAAATCCACTTTGCCGGAAATTATTAATCTAGGTATTTCATGATAATTATAGTCTAAGACGACCTAAGGATAAAGGAGCTTCAATCAGTACTTGACCAGGTCCATAAAAGCTCCAACACGTTCAATCAAAATGTTTGATCAATTGCATTGACTATTGAAACTTAATTATTGATGGATTAATTAATTGACTCCTTCCCTTCTTTAAACAATTTTTCCCTTTTTAATTTATTTAATTAATTAATAGACGGTTGACAAGATTATTTTTTACATAGGAGCTTCAACCAACTGTTGAAGAATCTTCATGACAAAATTAATCAACACTTAATCATTGCAATGCATAGAAAATAGTTTCAAATCTTATATTTAAAATAGGGAATCATCATTACATAGCATTGCAGTATGAATCATCATCAAATATATTTTTCATTTTTTTGGCAAAAATATCTATTTGCCAACATGGTCATTCAGAAAACGGATGATTCGGTAATAAGGAAGCGGTAAAGTGTCTGAGCACAAAAATTCATGTGTGTTTTTTTCTTCATTATAAATATGTATACAGCCATATTATAATGGCCTTTAAAAACCAACCTGATCAGAAATAATGCACATTATGACAGAGCAAATAATGTACTTAGATAATTCGTATGTAAGTAAAAAAGTCCTTAAAAGTATAAATCCAATTACTTTATACAATCAATTCAAATAATTAAGATGATGATCTCCTTTTGTATTATATATATATTAAGTCAACTAAATGGGAAGGTCTTATACAGATTTTTTTATCATTATTTCATATTTTGTGCTCCTTGCATTTATTGTATTCTTGATTATATTATTTTATACTTTTCTCATAAATAAGTCCTTGTCATATACATATATTTTGTACGTTCTAAGTACAGAGAATTTTCACGTGACGTCATCATTGTTGATGTTGTCCCTTTGGGGGACCTAAACAAACAATTAATTCGAATAAAAATGTGTATGCCACCATAGAGCGTATTCACATGACGTCCAACTTTTGATGTCGTACATTTTGGAGGCCTAAACAACCAAGTTTTATAACAATGAAAGCTCTTTTTTAAGAAGTATGAAGGATAATACTGAACTATTGTATATCAAAATGGGACCAACAAAAATAAAAAGACATAAACCTTAATGTCTATAATTTTTTTTATCCCTCTACTGCCTAGTTTTATCATATATCTGACATCAAAATGTATTAAAAATATGGTATTATACTATTATACAATTTTATTTTCATATTGTAGAGGAAAATTAACCATCACAATGGAAAAACTAAGATATTTTTCCGTCATTATCCTATTTTTGTCATTTAAAAACGATCAAAAACAAAATTAATTGTACAAATCTATTCTATGTTTAAGGATTTTTAGGACATATTACTTGGATTTAATTGAAATATCCGTATTTATCATTGGAATTAAGTAGTATTCAATGCTGCTGTAAAGTTTTTTATATTTATAAAGCCATTTGATGGAGTTTTATTTAGGTTTTTGGTAATTTGTCTATTTTACCTAATAAAAATTATCAAATTGGAGCTTTTCAATTATGATATAATTGTACACTAGTGAAAATGCTCAATATAAAAAAAATCTTTTGGAACCCCTCTTAATCGATTTTCTTAAATATGTATAGGATTTGTAAAATAACTCAATAGATTGGCAAAATATTAGATAATCTATTTGGTTACTTATAACGTTGAATATCAAATGAATATTTATATAATTGAATACAGAGGACGAAATATGAACTCAGTAGAATCCCTAACCTGGACGCTAATTCGTTCTGGAAGAACCGTCTCAAAGTGACGCAGTCGAATTCCAAATCATTTTTCATAATCGTAATTGGACGCAAAATCCGTCCAAAACAACCATTTATTTTTCGAATCTGTTTTGAAATAGATCAAATAGGTATAAGGAGTGGCATGTTAAAAACTTTGACCGAGTCCTTTTTCCTCTATAACGTTTCAAGCTTGCTGACTTCTTGGAGTGCGTGAATGGAAATTCGTTGATCACGTTCGAGTATCATTTTTCGACTTGTACGTAAGCTAAAGAGCTCAGATGTGTTTTGTTTTGTATGTTTTAATTGTCTATACTTTGATATATTGAAATATGATTTAATTTTAATTACTCAACTTTCATAAAATATGAAGTGGTCATATTTCAAAAGGAACACCTCCGGTATTCCGAATAAATAATTAATCATAATTTTCTAGCTATATGCAAATATCTTTCAGAATCTTTAAATTTTTAGAAAGTGTTTCAAACACATAAGATGATATAAAAAATGCAACATTTTTTTCTAAAAAGTGTACAACTTTAAAAATTTAAGGGGACTTAGCCAATTTGATATTTTTATATTTAAAGGAACATTTTGAGACACTAAGGACCTTATATTTCGAACATGTAAAAAATAAACTCCATCCTAATGTGCATGTATAACAAGAGTACTTTTTCCTCTTTATTATTGCTCTCTTTTGTATATCATAATTCATGTGCATTTTATGTATATGTTAAGATTTGAATTAAATATAAACGCTGGGTTTTTCAAATGAATTTCCTTTGTTTTTATTATTTTTTTTCTAAAAACGAAAGTACTCATCAGTCATCTCAAAATATTAATTTTCTTTCATTCTTCAGGAGGGAACACTCCATATAAATTGATTAAAGTATTGAGTAGGTTCGTGTGAGTGTCCTAATGAAAAACAGGGAGTAACAATGAAGATTTTTGGGGGCTTATCTTCCATAGTATTAATGAAAAATATGTATTTTAGCTGAGGCCTAATTACTCGAAGCAATGCTGGGTACTACCGATTGTAAATATATTATGTAAAAAATAATTTGGCATTTATCCTTTTCTTAGTTGTATCTTATTTATTTTTTTGTTTACTCGCCAAAATTGTTTTCTTTTAGACTCTATTCTTGGAAAAAAATATGAGCCTTTACTTTACGTCAACAGGGTACTAAATTTATTTACACCAAATATAGATATTTAGCAGTTTGAATGGTATTATGCATGGGTTGTTATTTGAAAACGACTAAATACAAGTCAGTAGGTTATTTTTGAAAACACTTCCATAAATTCAAGGTGTCATTGAATTTAATGGGATGTATTTGTTTCATGAGGTCAAAATCAAGTTTAAATGTTGAAACATTTGATCCTCGCTCAAAAATGAGTATTTATATTTAAAAGTTTATTCAATTGTAAAAGGATTATAAAGAAAACTACTTTCTAAAATTGCTTTCTCCGTTAAGATTGAACCATTGAATTAAAATATTTTTGATAAAGAATATAAAACCATTATCAGAGTAAATAAATATTAATAAAAAATGCATTTTAATAATTATTATAGTCTTTTCAGGCACTATTAACTACTTTAAAATCTATTAATCTTGCTTGAATTGATTGTTTGGATTGATTTCCACTTTATAATCAAAACTTAGTTTGACATTATATTTGATATTAAAGCTTAATAATAAAAAGTTTCAAAAGCCAATCGAAATTTTCTACCCTGAGGGGGACATCTAAGAAAAAATGTAATTCTCGGCTTTGTAGACTTAAGACATTTGCAAATATTCTGTAACATTATATTGTATAGGATTTTTTCAGATATATTTATTAATTCATCATTATGTTAAAATAACAAGGACTAATGTTGAGGTTCAATTCGAGGTAACCCCCCCTATATTTCGAAGACCGTTCACTACAACTTAAAAATAATTTTATCTTCTCTTTTCTTCACATTTTTTCCAGATATAGCTTGTACCGAATAGATTCAGTCTCTTTCTACCAGTCCCAGACCAGTATAAAATTCCCAGGCCGCAACTCAACACTTCTATTTCACCAGTAAGAAACAACTAAAGTTTTTTTATCTTATTGAAGCAAATCAAGTTATTGAAAATTCCACTCATTTTTTAATGTTAATCAAATTTGTTAAAATATTTTCATATCAATAATAACTCAATTTTGATTCTATTTTTGTTTCTAACTAATCAAGTACATAATTTATGATAAAAAACATATGGATAAATAATAATTCAATGTTTGGTTTGTAACTGTCAAACTCTTTATAAAAGGAGTTTTCCGTTGAGTTTTTCGTGTTTTATGTATTATGAACACTCGAACTATCTACTTGTATTAAAAAAGAATTCAACAACAATGAAATCACGTTCTGTATTAAAATACTATATATTTTCCAATTGAGAAAAAGAACAAATAAATTAAACAAAAAAGAATAAAGTTTTTTTGTCCCATATTTGTATACTTTAAGATCTACTATAAAATAGACATTATTTACTTTTAAAATCCAAGTCTTGAAGGCTGAAGGAAATCAATAGGGGTAGTACATAAATCTTTCAGCAGAGAGTAAGCCTTGCTATTATTTTTTTGTTACATTTTAAGGATTTTCAAAAAATATTTTAACAAAAGTGCCAAAATATTTTCGAAATAGAATATTTGAACAATGGACAGACCTCGTATGGATACAATATTATTATAATAAGTTATGAAAGTGGACATAGTTAAAAATCGAATAACATGTTCAAGCTGTTGTTGCTTTCTTTACTTTAAATTGTATTTTATTTCATTTTTTTTTTAAATGTTATTATAATCAGTCCAATGGAGTTGGACAAAGTATAAATAAACATCATAGTATTACAATTGCTCCATCTGACCTAGGAATGTTCTTTAAAGTCCATTTAAAATAAGAATAGACCGAGACGTTAACCTACGCAGATCGAGTTCAAGAAAATAGTTTTCCAGAGTGTGTCGTCCATTGAGCTACGTCGTTCTATTTACACGATTAAAACTGCCGAATTTAATGAGTCTGAAATAAAGTGAGAACCTGTATTTGACAACAATAAATGAAAGCTCAATCAAAGTGGCTCCAAACTATCCTAGATATGACATATATCAATTTAGAATAGACAGTAAAGGTATTGAGAGTACCGATGTAGTACATGTAAGAACAATTGGTATCTGTGAATAGATTAGAAGTGGTACTAGTTGACAATTGAGCCAAGTTGATGTTTTTCCATTACTAGCAAGCTTCTACAAACTGCTCTCCAGCACTTTTGTGGTATAATCACCTATTACTGTTGAATTAGCTCAAATAAATCACTTTTATTTTTGACAAAAAATGTATATTTTTTTAATTTTGCCTCAAATATCCTGAATTAACTATTTAATATAGCTACAAACATGGATCATTCCTCTACTTGAAAGATTTTTTTTTACATTAGACTGATGAATAAATTACAATCTTTATCTTTCATTTCCCTTGATATTTTATCATTTCCGTTAAAATAAATCGACTGGCTTTAGAGACTCGACCCATCTTCTTTTTTTTTGTTTGATCTTAATATATCAAATACATATATTATATAAATAAACCAACGTCCTTTGATTTCTTTGCATTTTATTTTATTTATTCTTTACAAAATACGTTAGGTTAAAGAAAAAACTCGTTCCATTAACTATGTATAACGGAATAATTTATGTATTTTCCAATGGATCCTATAAAACTATATTCCAACAAAGTATCTGTAAATGAATGATAATGAAGAATATTCGAATAATAAAAAAATACATACGACATTTCATAAAAAAATGATTTCAAATGTAGCTGTTTTAACAAGGAACATTACAAAATTCAATATGAATGATAAAATATCAGAATATGGGTTATTATAAACATATTAAAAGTCTATATATTATGTCATTCCATTCAATAAATTTTAATTAAATTCAATTATAATGTATACATAAAGGCTTATCAGCATTATGTCTGTAACATACATAGAATATGATCAACACACTTTATAATTATTTATTTGGGTATTTAAAAACAGAACCAAAAACTTTTCCATCAGAGGCCACAACTCCAAAAACTTTTCCATCAGAGGCCACAACTCCAAAAACTAATGTATGGCCCGGATATTTGGAGTAGTAAATCCTTCTAACCTCTTCTTTTGTTTTCACTAGCCAGCAGTCATTCCGGAGGTTGTGGAATTGATCAACTGTGAAAATCTTCTTGCGCGAGAAATTTTTCACAATTGGCCCCCTTTCCATGAGCCATGATCCATTTTCTTGCTCCTTGCAAGCCTCCTAGCGTTCACACCCTCTTTCAGAAGGTGATGTTGGGTCCTCATGAAAGATACTAATCCCAAGTTATGCTTTATAGACCTCCTGATGGTCCTAGGAGCAACAGAGAAGTCGTTGGCGAGGGGATTCATCAACTTAGCGGGATCGTCCTTAATATTCTTCTCCAAGCTTAACAAGAATTTCATATCCCCTTTAAATGATACCTTCCACTTCCTGACATCTTGGAGAGGTCTTTTTCATTATTATTTTTTTCATCTTCGCAAATCTTTGTTGCATCAACAGGTCCTAGTGGCTTAAAACTAAATTTTGATTAGCCAATGAGTTTTTTTATATTTTTGTCTAATAATATCCACAATACTGTTTGAGTCGTAGCTGCGTCACTCTGTGAGCTGCCGCTCATTCGTTTGAGATATCTCCGATGGCACAATTAGATAAATCTGATCCCAAAATTAAAATCCTAAATACTGGGGAATTCGATAAAGGAAATCTTCGCCCCAAATTAGGTCTTCTAGGGACATCAATAAATATCTTCAGATACATTTTCGGTAAAATGTTATCCTGTATAACTAAGCCAACCCACAAATGCAAACGTGGTATCTTTAGAGCTGGGCTGTCACTATGGTGAAAATGATGTCCCAGCCATGTTTCCTTTTCCTTCCACGCCGTTTCTGTCACAAATGGAATAGCTGTAACAGTATAAATAATTTTTGATACTAATTTTGTAATATAAAGATCTATCCTCTTTTGAAGATTGAATTTTCACCATTTGCAAGACAAAATGTTTGCAAGAGAGTTTAATGATGTCCAATTTGAGTCATGAGGGCCTTTATTTGTCCATTTAATTCCTAAAATATTGACAACATCCTTTATATAACATCCCTCTCTGGTTAAAATCCCCGGTTACCACATGCCCAGAGGGGGTATGGTTGTTTTTTCATTATTCATAATTGTTCAACATTTAAAATGCATTCAATTCTTTTTATAAGTTGCCTTCATCTTCAATCGATTCTCTCCCGCAACTTATCCAGGGTATAATCTGAAATACTCAAGAAACAAAAAAGACTTATTGTTCAATAAGTTTTCTTTGAGATTTATTTGCAAACAAAATTTCACACAAATTTAATTAAGTAACTATACCAGTTTGTACTGCAAAACTGCACTTCCTTATGTTTAGTGCTGAATGGTTTCACTACAACTTTCCTTTTTATAAGGGAGGAAAATAATTATAGCATTTGCAACAATTACAAAGATTACTTCTCCAAGTGTTAAATCCATAGAGCTACGGATTTTTTCTTCGGTTCGATATTAAGGGATTTTTACAAGACTTATATGTGCCTATAGTTCGGTCCACATTGCAGTCTCAGACAGTAGAGTGAAATTTAATCGTTTTCAAATCGTGGACCGATTTTTCGCTCTCCAAACATGGACCAATTTTTTCTTGTCTCAATCTATGGCCAATTTTCTCTCCCATTCTGAGTTATGAACAGTATGATATATGCAACACATTTGACGTCATCAACAGAATCGGTCTTGAACAAATTTTAAATAAGATCGATCCTGGCCGATTTTTTTATTGGGACTGATCTAGACCTATTTTTTCTTTAAGACCGGTCTAGACCGAGCTCATTTAAAGGACCAAACTTTCGGCTTGCTGCAAATTATAATGGTCTCAGACCAGTATTGAATTTTCATACCGAAGCCAAACAGTAGTTATTGCAAGATGTTTGCAATATTGTAAAGGTTTCTATCTACAACTTCCCTGTTTCAAATGACTTGTATACGTAGGGTCGTCTGAAACCAAAGTTTGGCTATTTGGAAAAGTTTGTTGCCTAACCTACTAGAAACTACCATGAATTTTATTCTACGGAAAATGAATCACAAGTAAAATAAAACGACGCTACAGTGGACTTTACCTTGAAATTTTGAGTACAAAAATGTTTCATGGGATTTCATTTGGGAATAAAAAGTGTAAACCAAAAGGGGATCACATTTAGGAAGAATGGGTTATTTTTTGGATGAAAAGTTGCAAGATACAATAAAGGTAACAAGGGGGTATAGTTATAAAATGTGTTTATGTTGTAAAATATATCAACACTTATAGGTAATATTACACGCATCTTTTTTACAATATTTTTATTTTGATTTATTGCAAGGATTGAAAAAATAAAACATATTTTTGGTATGCATAGAATAGCTCACTTTAACATAAGAAATGATTAAGTCAAGAAACATATATACCTATTAGTCTGTTTCTTAATTTATTATTTTTCAAAATGTCAGTTGCGCATTGTCCAAAAATGTTTATTTTGATAAGGCATGAAGAATTATATATTTTGATATATACCAATCATGCATCATATTTAAGATTACACTATAAAGAATGCTCACAGCTCGAATTTTGTCAGAAATTTTTATAGCAATGAGGTTGCATTATATTTTAATAATCCTTTGCAATTGTTTTTATTTTTATATATTGACTGTATTTTCAAAGATGACAAAATGGAAGACAAAATAATTATTTTTCCTAAAAATGCTTGTGCGCCAACAGACCCCAACTGAGATTGACAATCACCTCAGGATCAAGCGGACGGCCATGAATAGTATTAAAAGCGATTTGAAACCCAAGAAACGGTCGCCTTAAAGTCTGGGTTAGAAACGAACAGTAAGAAGAAAGGTCATTTGTGTCAAAAACCACCTTGCTAAAAATCCAGTGAGACCAAGAAGATCAGTTTGAGCGAGGTTACGCTCCAAAGGACCATTAAATACGAGTTGAGAGCAATGAGGAAGAAATATCACAGTACGATAGCCACAAAGAAGTAGAAGTTGTCTTGGGCCAAGCCTCTTTTGAGTGTGTAAAAGAACATTGAATAAAAATTGTCGATATAGTTATAATTCACAAAAAAAAAAAAATAATAATAATTTTGTTCTAATTATTATATAAGAACTTTTGAAAGAGAGCTTATTCATCCAAAATAGTTATTTATTATGAAATGCTCTAATAATACTCTACATTGATTATTTTTTATAAAATGGTGAAATTGACATCTTCAAAAGCTCTGTGCAACCTCTAAACATTGACCAATAACGGGCAAACTTTATATTTCTTATTTTTGTATCATAAAAAAGAATTGTTGGCTCAAATTATCTGAGATTTTGAAAAATATATGCATAAGAACCTCTCTAATACCTATAAATGCTTCAAATTGAGACCCTACACGCAAAATTCCTCCCTTTCTTCTCTATAATCGAATTCATTTCATTAAAAGGGGAAAAACACTTTATACTATCTTTATCTTTAAAAAGGAAAGGATTTAATATTTAATGTAGGGAGGTATTCCTATCGCTAGCAAAACCATGTCAAATCCCTAAAATAGTGTAGTATATTGTAAAAAAAATAATTGTATGGCTAATGCAGGCTTTTTTCTAATACATTAGTACAAACTTACAAATACATAATTGTATTTAAAAATGTAAAGTAGTGGGATAATTTGGATTATTAAAATCCATGATTGAATTGATATTCATTTAGGGATTTAAAATTTTGAATCAGAAATTAAAAGCTTGAAATTATTAATAATAATTATTAGGTAAATTGGTATATTAATTGGATTTGGCAATTTCCTTGAACTTGATTTTGATTAAGCAATGTTTTTGCTATATCCATCCCAAATATTTTTGTCTGTCAATATCTAAATTTTGTAAATATTCAGGCATTTTTTTTTTTTTGAATGGGTCTTAAATAAATTTATTAATTAATCAATAATTGATAAAAATTGAATCATTTATAATATTATTATTACGGGATAAAATATCATTCAGGTGACTTCAGATTTTAATCTTAAGTTAATTTCTAAGTTCTAAGTTAATCTTAGGTTAATTTATAAGTTAATCTTAGGTTAATTTATAAGTTAATCAGCCAGCTAATGACTATTTCTATCCCAAAAATATAAGGGACATTGAGGTGGGGTTTCCAAAAACTATATAATTATGACCAACAAATTGATTTAAGTATGTATGTCAAAAAGGTCCATATATTTTTATACCAGCCTTGAAAGAATGGCCTATTTAGTGATGTAAATTGTGTTATTTTTTTAGTTAGTTTGTTTTTTTGGAATCAGTAATCTGAAGATAAACTTTCTTTTCCTTAGCAGTTGTCATTATTATCCAATTCCTGGGTAGTGAACTTCCTTGCCTAAATATATTTAATTTTATTCAAAAGCTAATTGAAAATTCGTGTGCGCTCATAAAAGATGGAAAGTAGCCTTGAGGATTTGTTGCAGACTTATAGTTGTAAATATTTGTTGATATCAGAGAATGAATTGGGGATCAACATTGAAGTAATTCTTGCCAATATCATTGTTTATTTCCTTCTTCCTCTCCTCCCTTGTCACAGCTGATCTTCTCCAAAACATTCTTTAAATTGTCAGGGTTACCATGTTGATGTTCGGTTTCTTTTTTTTAACATGTCCATTATACACGCGATTTACATCACAAGTCTTATTGATAAAAATAGGAAACTTTGAGAAACAATAAATGTAAATGCCGACCGATATCAATATAAATACTTCCCTTTTATGATAAGACATGTTATTTCTACAAAAAAAAAGAAAAAAAAAGGTTTTACTTAGTCACAGCATAATAAAAGGATTTCGACAAAATTATAAAATATATCTTTTTATGACAGAAGTAAAATGTTCTTTTCAAAAATGAAATTACATATTATCTTGTATTTGATATAACATAACTATTATGTTTTGTCTAAAAAAAATTATAAAAGAATTATTTAATAGATTTATCATAAAGTATGTTATCATCAATTAACCTATTTTAGATGTATAAGAACTTCTTTAATAGCAGATAAAGTTTACCAAATTGTCAAAGTTGCTAGCATGCTTGATTTGAAAATTGTGGTACGCATTTAAAAATATTTTTTCTACAAGTAAAACCCAAATTTAATTAAGATCGAAGTTATCAAAAAAAACAACTGTATTCATTATTTGAATGTTTCCCTATACTTATTTCTCGTTGTTTCGCTTTAGGGAGACGAAACTGTTATGGGGAGTCTTATTAACCTTCCTCCTCATCTCAGACAACAAATAGTAGTCACAGGGGTTGAAATCTGAGCTGATAGAAGGCCACTTGTCCGGCTTGTCCACTTTGTCAAAATACTTTTCTGAGAATGCAATTGGACACGTGAGCTAAAGCAAAGTCCTGAATCTACATAAATTTGGTGTTTGGAGGGTATTGGGAGGCCAGACAGGGCAAAGCAGCTGTTTGAAGAAGCACCATATACTCATCCGTGATCATCCTGCCCTTAAGCAGAAAGATGTAGTGCAGCATTGCTTTCTGTTACTGGTGAACAGTTCCAAAGACTATGGCTTTGGCTGTGTTTTTGGTTTTCATTACCAGAGGGACTAAAGATCTCGAACCTCACAGCCACGGATTGTGTTGTGAGTTTTAGGCACCATCAACAGTGAAGTTGGAGTTATCAGATATTAATTTGATGATGCCTGGATTTTTCTTCCAGATAAGACGTAATTGGATGTCTCTCTCGACCCTGACTTGCTTCATCTTCTCTAACAGGAGGTGTCAGCACCCTCTGGTGCAGGAATAAAGATTTAATTCCTCCTGAAACGCTCGTCCCAAGATCCTCCTTCTCACATTCTTCCTGTTCCTGCAAAAACTACGGTGGGTTTGTTTATATTTTAATGACAAAACGCATCTGATCTATACCTATGCAGATGATGTCTCTTTGACAGTCACAGCTTCTTAAAAGAATCAATATCCTACTGAACTTCTTCGAAAAGTATGAGAAAAGATCTGGCTTAAGACTCAAGAGGCAAAATATCTCCATTCTTCTTCTGGATGCTTCGAATCTAAGTGAAGATCAAAAAGTAAGAAGCACAATTTCATATTTCTGCCAAATGTATCAAATTTTATAAACCGTGCAAAGATTGTGGGGAAATTTTTAACAATAAACTGCATGCCTTTGTGGATTGTAGGGCTGTCAAAATTGTGCAAAGATTCATCGTCATCAATATCAAGGGTCTGGAAAATGTACCTTTGAACTTAATCAAAGTTTCTATACGCTTCAAATTATCTCAAAAAAGAAGCAGTCTATACAGAAGTCTAAAGCCATTGATTTTTCTTTATGAAACTCTAAAGGCATTAATTGCAGGAAAGCTTACATCCTATGACCCAATATACCCTAACAAACTTAGAGCAATTTTTATGGCATCCGCTTCTAGATATATCACCCTTTCCTTGAAAATCCCCAATGCTGATGACACGTCCTGGATCCCGGCGGCAAAAGAAGTAAAATTATATCCATGGTATCACTCCAACATAAGCAGCTACTAAAGTCAATTCTCAGAAATTTTAGAATTTCTAACCCGGACTCTTGATTGCTATAATTTATTTTTTATAGTAACAATTATCGATGTATTCTATTAATGGTGTTTTTTTTAGCATTATTACTTCCCCCACTAGAATACACTGCTAGCTTGAAATAGGCTATTTTGTGTTTCCTTTTTCAACTGGCCTCTTTGACATAAATTTTTGAAGCATCTTATATGAAGCAATTACTTTAAACTATAATGTTTATTTATGTATATTTATTTACGTAATTGCTTTGTAAATATAAAAGGAACGGTGAATTAAAAAAAAATCCAATTTACCAACATATTATTTGTAATTTACGCTCGCCGGGATTTCAAACTTTTTTTACATCACTTATATTGGTTTACAAATCATTTGAAAAATTGATATAATGAATAAATGATGAAAGTATAATATAATATATGAAAACTTAAAATATCGATAAATAACTTATAAATAAATAACCTTTACTGGACAATTAAAGTCTTTTCACAATAGATTAAATTATAACGAATTCTAAATAATATATAAATTGATTTTAACTTTAGTTAATGAATAAATGAGGTGGAAGGTTTATATGTAAAGAAAAAATTATGTAATGGAGTTTTTTTTCTATTACGTGACTTTAATATTTTATATAATATGTAGGTGCTTTGTAGTATATACCTAAATATAACGCCATAGATAGATAAAGGATTCCAAAAAGAAGAGAAAATCTTTTAGTTAGATAACTTATTTTAAAGAATTTTTGAATAAAGAAATAAAAAGAATCAATTTTAAATTGATTCGGATATAGAAATACATTCCAATATATTCCATAGATAGGTTCAATACATAACTAGCTACAACACCGAAAAAAAGAAAGATAAACTATACTTCAATTTGGCCAAAACAATTCAATCAACAATCAAACCTATCTAGGTCACGTCGTTGACTTTATTGTACCAAGCAACCTTTCCTAGAAAATGAAAAAAGCCCTAAACCATATTGAAGTTTGGCAAATAAATCAATCATACCAACTGATATCTATCTCTATTTAAGTATACCCAGACTATCATTGTCATATTTTTTCTATGCAATTTTTAAAATAAATTAAAGATAAATAGATATTTCAGGACACTAAAATCCTAGATGGTATTTTATACGATGCTGTATTAGCGAGTGGTCCATTACAATCTGAATCTTTTGAATATTACAATTCAACAAGATATAATTTATTAATTAACAATAGTATTTCAACAGAATTAATACTTTAAATAGATGTGTGTCTACAACCTCTAAACAATTAATGTAGCTGCCCTTAGCGGTAATGATGGCTTCAAGGCGGAGGCAGAACCCACTACATATGTAGTCCTCTTTGATGGCTGACTATGGGTTTTCGGCCCTCGTTGTTTGGGTGACGGAAACTGCAGGTCTTTCTCTCTACATGCACCCAAAAAGTGTAGTCTAGATATTTCGCATCAGGGCTCTAGGGGGGTCAAAAGGTTTGTTTTTTTTAAATCACAAGACTAATTGAAAATAGTCTTGTAACGGAGGAGATGGGTTTTTTTTCGTTACTTGTATCAAAAGTAGCCTTTTGATCTTCACAAGGCTCTTTCCATCCGCTTATTTTGATGGCTCTCTGAGCAGTCTGGTGTGAAACCCTAAGATCTCTTGCATGGTCCACCTTGGACTTGAGGGATTGGCCTGGACTGTTTTTTCAAACTCCTTCACGTCCAGTCTGGCCATTTTGACAAATCCCTTCTTCCTCTGCAATGTTTTGGACTTGTTGACAGCGTGGTCTTGGAGGCACCCAACTGCTTGGAGTGAACGAATGGTTATTCGTAGATCACATAGCCATGAAGTATAAAGTTAGAAGAAGGAATCGACAGCAGACAACAATATACAAAGGATATTTTTGTGTTTGGGAGATAGTGATGTAGAAATTGTTAGCTTGATTATCATTTATCAAATAGTTGATCCCTGCACTCTACTCAATCAATTTAATACTGATTGCAATCTTTATTTTAGATAATATACTTTTTTTTGTCTTCACTCCCGAGATTCATTTAATATTATATTTAATTCATTTTTTGTTGCTTTCATATTTAATATATAATTGGAGTTATACTATATAGAGATAGGAAGTAATGTTGAGTCAGTTCTTATTTATTCGGTCACTTCAAGTCTTAAAACCGGTCCTATCCGTCCTCGGGATTGGTCCTTAAGACTGAGAGTCCTTCGGACTATCAGTACTAGAACTGATTAAAAAAATTCAGTGACATCATCAAGGAATGAACTTTAAAAGTTTTAGAACTGGACTGGACCGAGACTGAACTGGACGGAAATTGAGTCTTCAGTCCTAAAAAGGACTGAAACAACACAAATAGTAAGTATACAAAATTTGACTTTTTATACAAAATGTGGCAACATAGCTTTCTTTTTACAAAAGGCTATAAAAATAATTTTATTATAGTTTCATAATGGTAGTACATAATTAAAATTTAGTTTTACATTACATTAAAAATCATATAAGATATGAGACGTCTCCCAATATTCATAAACCGAGCTTTGGAATTTTAATACCTAGTAATTTTCCATTTTTTTTTTGTCTTGTGTTTCTCTTTGAATACATTTTCATTTAGAAGTATTAAAGAGGTAGTTGTTTAATACTAAATTATGTTAAATTTCATCTTAAACGTATCTTATTGTATAATTGCGGATGATTAGTTGATTAAATAATTAATTATTAGTGATTCAGCAAAGATCTTAAATATGTTGGTTTTTCCTAAATAAATTCAACTCCAATTACCCGATTTAAACAAATTGCACTACTTTAAAATTTTGCTTAATAACAAATCTGGTGGAATCAATTTGAAGACTTTGGAATGATTATCGGTTGAGTTATTTGCGTTTGAATAATTTAGTAAAAAATTTTACCACTTAACTGACTGTCATAAATCGCAACAATAAAATCTCAGGATCTAAATTATAATTAGTTTTTATGAAATAAAATATTATATCAAACCATTTTTTGTTAATATTTATTTTTGACGTTAAACAGCCGTCCCTCACTACTTCCTCGCATGATAGAAACGGACTGTGTTTGCAAGAAAACTTTATAATCTTGGCCATAGAATGAGACCATGTCCACCCGGCTGTTACTTCTACAGGCCGGTTGCCAGGCTGATAAATAAATAAGTTACCTTGTCACACTCTGTTCATATCAATAATAATAAATAATGTACATGATGTCCTTATATCAAGCATCATCTCTCATTTATTAATTGTATGAGAGTAAATTGGAAATAAATTAAAGATATAGTCATCTTTTTTTGAACTATAGTGTTTCAATGGTTTATTAATTTTAATTGCAAAAGGTTATGGTGTATTGTCTTTCATGTAATTAGTGAATGTGCATTCGGAATATTTTTACGTTTTTTATGCCTAATTTAAAAAAGGAAAGAACATTTTAGTGATAAATATCCATTTAAATTGCATGGTATTTTTTATTAAATGAGTCTTCCCCCCCCCCCCACCCCTTCTCATTATAAGGAAAGTTATTTGACTTTATATATGAATAAAATATGGAGCTATATTATTCATAAGTAGATATGTACTACTAGCCTTTATTTGTTTTCTTCTTTTTACCTTGTTGTAGTCCCTATTTACGCTCCATCATCAAAAAATCAAATACCAAAAAATGTGTGCACAAGTTTATTACAAAAAAAACAAAAAACAAAAACACTTATGCCTAACTCATACGCTTTTCAGTAATAAATCGAATCAAACAGGGAGTTGAATCATATATTTCCTGACAATCATTTGATTAGAATGTCTCTTTCCCAAGATGTAAAATCTCTCAATGAAGAGAGGATTCTGGACTTAAGAAAAGAAGAAGGAAATAATTCCCATGCATCCGAACTCTATTCCTCATTTAAAACATCATTATCTCCTTTACAGAAACAAGTCTTGCATTGGGATAAGATGCCTTCGCGATTTATTCTTGCTCTCCCCAAAATTGGACTGGATGAAATCAAAAATCCATTATGGCTAATCAAATGTTTCATGGCAGAGTTTATTGGTACATTCATACTTGTTCTAATTGGGTGTGGATCTTGCATTGGAGGGCATTCTGCTGAAATTGTTCGAATCTCATTTGCCTTTGGAATTGGTGTTGCAACAGCAGCTCAGAGCTTCGGTCATATATCAGGGTGTCATGTGAATCCTGCTGTAACAGCTGGATTATTTTGCGCTCGGAAAATTGGACTGATCAAAGGATTGTTCTACATTATTTTTCAACTTCTTGGAGCTCTTGCAGCGGCGTTTATTCTCTATGTAAGTAATATTATATTATTACATCATTTGAATTTATTTTAGCACTAAAGAATATTATCATCATTCATAGCTAATTTCCAACAAATCCGTTAGAGGGGCTGATCGCATTGGAATGACAAGTATTGATGAAAACTTAAATCAATTGCAAGGATTTGCAGTCGAGTTCTTTATTGTCTTTATTCTCGTACTTGTCGTATTTGGGGCAGCTGCAGATGAAAATAACGAAGTAAAAGGATCGGCTCCATTGGCCATTGGATTAGCAATTACCTGTTGCCATCTTCTGGCAGTAAGTGTTTTATTTTTTTCCATTCATTTCCTTTCATTATAACCTTTAAAAAATTTAAATTCAATTCATAAGAGTTATGAAACAAAAGTATTAAAACAAATAATTGGTTATTTTTTTCCTGTAATGCAGCGTATGAAACCTGTACATTTAAATTGAACTCAAACCTGTGTCGGGGAAAAACTAAAAATTCAAACCGTTGCCACATTATTATTGAGTTCTATATATATTTGCTATAATATTATAGGTTACAAAAATATTATTGATTATAAAAATATCTCCTTTACCGTCAACTATTTATCTATTCAATTACAACATCATCGGCTGTTGTTATGGCTGTAATCATCTTACAGAAAGGTACAGAGGGCATACGGATATAGTCTGAATCCATTTCAATCCATGGTTGATCCACAGATTCCTCTTCCATGACGTTCTCTACATCAATGGGCCCACTCCTGGTCATTGGATCATTCAGTATCGGGCCCCACAAGAACTTCTGGTTCTTTTGTTATCTAAGTTTGGGACGAAGTTTAAAGCCTCTTCATCTAAAATTGATGGGAGAAGTAGAATATTAAGTATATATGAATATTACAAAATATAACTAACTTTCCACGGTAGTTGCTAATTATTTGTTGTGTTGCTAATTTTTAATTCACTCATTGGATTTCAAAGGCAACAAGCTACATTGCCTAGGAGATGGTCTCCTCACTCTTTTGTTATTTGCATTCATACTTAATATTTCTCCTACCAAACTTAGATAGAGTAATAAGTCCCCCTCTATTATAGCCCCAGTCTAAGTCAAGCGGTCTTTAATTTTGAAATGGCCGTATTCCCTTGCGCGCCAGAATTTCACCCAGCAAGCAAAATTAGTAACAAACAAACCCACAGACGGTACCATCTAGTTCCAACGAATTAAAATCGGGGGTTCTATTGATTTACCGCTAAGTACAGTTTTTGATGTTATAATAACGCTATATCTTTGTATCAATTTACAAATAAAGTTATTAATTCCTAATGTTATAATAGCATTGTAATGTAGGAGCAATGCTCCAATAAAGCTCCATATGTGTACACAGTGGATTCACATTTATTATTATTTTATTTCATCCACCCATCCCACTCCTAGTCCGCAGTTAGAAAAAGGCTTGGGACACCTACACTACATGAAATTCATCCCAACATAAGGCCTGAAGAAATTTTCAAAGGAATTGGTTTCTGAGTTATAGGCTCAATTTTTATGTTGCTGATCCCAGTGATTGATATATTTAGCAAATAATCATTAGGGGATTTTGGCTGTGAGTACATGAGTGCTATCCTGCTGAAAATTACATTGCCGCTATCAGGGAAGTATTTCAAGTATGAGAGATTCCAAGATTTTTATTGTGATTGCGCATATAATTGGTAGGTTTCATATTCATCTTCCAACGTCTTTTTTACATTATAGACGGCCTTCTCGGCCACTCAATTTAGCTTAGAAATCTCTGTCGGAGTGTAACTCGCACGAATCAAAGTTGGGACCTTGAGTTTGCCTTCCCATTCTGATATCATTCCTAGCTCAATTAAATAATAATAAACGTTTCCTGACAGCTGATATTTATTATTTAGCACTATAATTTCTAAAATCAGTCACTTACAACCTCAGAATTTTAAATTGTATGAGTGTGGTTATTTAGTTTAAACCCGGTATAGTTATATATGTATTTATTTGCGTTCGATAATAACAACATTTAAAGTAAAGGTGTATAATAATTTTATTACTTCATTTTCGGTGAATAGCTACAGATTTTTGATTGTTTTTTTAGGGGTTTTTTTTTCCAAAAATAAGTCATTTTCTCTGAATAACTACTGATTATGAAAATTTTAGAACTTTTTTCACCAAAATAATTCATTTTCTGTGAATAGCTACGGATTTTGAAAAAAAAAAATCTAAAATAATTTATTTTCTCTAAATAGCTACGGATTTTTGAAAAAATTTGAACATTTTTTTTCCGAAAAAAATCAATCTCTGTGAAATCTAAGGATTTTTGAAAATAAATTCAAAAATATTAAAAACTTGGAAACCCCATATTTTAATTCTGCAGACACTCCTGATATAATATTTAAAAATGGATGTGTAACCTCTCTGCTCCCTTGATTAGTGTACAATTAAATAAGCTATATATATGTAACATTCTAACATATACAATTCTCGTAGTCAAAAATAAGTAGATTGTGTCCTATTAAGACGATCTTAATGTTCTTTAATATTCATTTATGTACTATACTATAAATGAAAAGAATTAGAATCCTGACTCTTTATTAGACGTATTTATTATGATTATTACTATTATGGATGCCCTTTTGAAACTAAATACATACATACATTTACTCATAGAAATATTGATTGATGAAGAATCATAATTGATGGCGTTTCCTTTTTATAAGAGAGTGATGATAATGATGGTGTATACAGGAATTTCATTAATTGTGACGAGTATGGCCTTTATTTGATTCTGTAGTGACTTCTAAGAGTTACCTCAAGTGCCTACATACCAATTCATAATTAAGTACATTAAAATATTAAAAAACTATAGAGTGGCAACACCAAACTTGCAGTAGCATGACTCAATTACGCAAACCGTGATTTTTATTAAATCAAGAAAAGACAACGCAAAAACAATTATTGATATGTTCTAAAACTATATTTAGCAATTGTTTAACTCATTATGTTCCCTTTCACAAGCAAATAACAGCCTCGACAAGCTGGTGAACATATTGGGAGCGTACCACGCGCTGTCTTGATGACAGCATGGAGTTAATCCAAATTTCGATGGTATTTGCGGCAGATATTTTTCTCTGAGACAGCCTAAACTTTAGTGTCCATAGGGTTGAGGTCAGGGCTGCATAGGGGCACATGAAGGCAGGCCAACAGTCAGTTATATTGTTGCTCTATAATTTTTGATTCTACTTGGCTGTTTGTGCTGATATTGTACAGGCGTTGCTTTTTTTATTTTTTTTGTTGCTCTGACATTTTTACACTTAGATACATTTGGGTATCCACACTGTACTGAAAAATGGGTTGTCTACAACAATAGTCATTCCAAAGCCTTTGAAACAATGATTAAAACCGATAATTATGCATCAAAATGAAATGCTAACAAGTACAAGTACTAGAGTATGTACCTATGTAATGATATGAACTGTTTGACGCTTTTAATACCTAATCTGTGAAGTAAAAAGTTCAGAGCGTTTTTTGCCTTATTTTGACAATAAAATTAACCTAGTTAGGATTATCTGATTTATATGGTTACACACGGTTTTCTGGATAATCTTCAGTTCGTGGGTAATAGAATAAGTGCTCAGATGCCGGTCCAACTCGACGATTCCATTATTTTATCGACATATTCGACGTCCATATTACCAAATGGGAAATTATTAGAACCATCGCTTTGTTGTTGCATTCAATACTGTATTGGTTTCATACACAACACAAATATTTTTGGCTCCCTACTCCACCATTTCACCTTGGTTGTAGTGATACTGAAGAATATATCGAATTTTCTCTTTTTTTTTCTTGCATTTTGAAACGTTGATACGCACAACCGGCTTCATCAAACAAAAAACTGTAAATGAACTTTATTAACTGTACGCTGAACCTTTAAGCATACATTTTTTTTATGGAATGTATTAATCGTGAAATATGACTCACTGAAAACATCAAGCAAAAAAATGCTACGAACTTTTACTTCCCCTAATATAGTATAGCTGGTATCAATTGAATTCTGATACACTTTCCAGTTGTGTGTCGAACCTACCCACGTTTCTGGGGACAATTCAAGACAGTGATTGACGTCAAAGGGGATTATATTGAATATAAATACGAATGCTTTGATTAAGTTTTTATTTGGTATTTGTTTTTATTAAAATAGGATAGTTTAGAAGAAAATTATTTCTTTATAAATCGTAAGAGTTGTTAAATAAAGATCACACTCTGTAAGCAAGTTTAACTATGAGGCAATTAGAAACTTTAATTATAAAAGGCCTACCCTTTCTAAAAAGTACTTAAAAACTTACACATATATTTTTGAAACTCTAAAAAAATATTTGGAATTAATGTACATATAAAGCTTAAATTCTACACATCACTTAGGCTGTCTTAGACAATATGTCTTTTTTCTTTAATTTGAATTGCTAATTGATCTCAATATGTTTATGTGATAATTATTCTCTAGCAATGTCTAACTAACGTAAGAATGATTTAATTTAATTTTTTTTAGATAGTTATTTGGTTAGAAATGAAGGGAAGGGTTTAATTAAAAAATATGTTGTTTTCGTGAAGCATCTACTGGATACTAAATTTAATGAAAATACATTGAATTGACAAAGCGTTTAGTTTCTTCAAATTGTACTATTATAAGTTATTATGCGCATTCAAATTTTTTTACCTACATAATCCTAATGAGATCAAAAGAAATACCTTATTTATTGATTACGAATTCAATTCTCATACGATTTTTAAATATATTTTTGGACTGTTGGTACACATGTTCACAATATTAGTCATTTAACAGTGCTATTTAGTTTTTGATTGATAAAAGGTTAAAATATTTTTCATAACCTTGTAATTAGGGTGGGAAAAAATCGCCCCCGATAGTTTCGACTCGAGAAAATTTTGCCGCATGACATATTTCCTTTTTAATTTTTTATATTATCTGTTCGAACTTTACTGTTTGTTATATTTATCTGGCTCAGATTAATTATATAGCCAGGAGGAGAAGTAAAAACGGAAAATAATGATAAAATACTTAATAAATAATAATAAAAAAGTTCTAAAATTATCTGGTGGAGCACAAGCTTCAATCACACAACCTTTTGTGGTGAAGAACTTCATTTATGAGGAGAATTCCTGTTGATCAACTCATGAACATTGTAGATTAATAAAGCTGTAATATTTGTAACTTTATATCAATATAACGGAGCAAGTCTTCTTTTTTTGGGATAACATTTGAAATCCCCCCCAAAAAAAAAAAGATGGATTGACTGAATGAATACAATTCACAATCAAAAATCTGACAACTAATTTCATTAATCAATGATTAATGAATAATAAATGAATCTTATTGATATTATTTTCCTTTTTTCTTCCCTTCTTAGCTATATAAATAATCTGAACGAGATTCAACAATAAAGTTCGAATTTATTTTATAAAAACTGGACAAAATCTCCTCGAGGCAAAATTACAAGTGGTCAAAATGTCGGTGGCAAACTTACCTAGATCTAATATTTGGGTTATTTCCCCAATTTTCTACTATTGAAATAATAATTGAAAGGAGAAATTAATTTAAGGGCAAAGTATTGTTTACTTTTTAAAGATTGTTTACTCTTCTAAAATAATAATTTCTTACAAAATGCTAAACTTTGACGAATAAATAATCTTTCACAAGCTTTAAAAAGAACTATCCAATTAATTGATTTTTTTCCCCTGCATTTTTTTTCAAAAGTAGAAAAATTGTGGAGCAAACCAAAAAACCTCTCTTCTTTTTATTTGACAAAAATCCAGGGATGTGGACTCAGAGTCAGATTTGTGGACTTGTAGATTTCCTTTTTTTTTACAACTCGTAATCATCTAAATTTAGTGCGAGTCTCGAGTCCAATTTTTTTGTTTTGTATTATTCATAAAAGTGTGTTAAGACCCCTGTTGGTCTGGTACTGAAAAGTCCGTTTTTATTTGCGCAGCTGCATTTTTTTTTTTTAAACAAAAATGTCGTTTAAAATTTTTGAAAAAAATTGTAGTGTACTGTAATCTTCTGGATGTAATCTTTTTCTTAAAAGGAAAATGGGTACCTAAAGACTTGTTTGTTGTTTTTCTTAAATAGTATTTTTTTAATATATGTACATAATCGAAACGAAAAATTTTAGTTTTGAAGATAATGTTTATTTTTGTTTTAGTGAAAATCAAAACTATGTTACTAAAGTTTCTAAAACTCATACACATTTTAATGCAGACTACATTGCAGAGTATGAGAGTGTTTTGTTGTAGTGTACATTCAGATTGATACGAGTGTGTATAGTTCAGTCTCTGTCCGGTCCTGCTCAGTCCTGCATATCAGTCCTAAAAACTTATAAAGTTTGCTCCTTGATGACGTAGCTCAACTTTATTTCTTCATTGAAATAATCAGATCTAGTACTGACAGTCAAAAGGACTGTTCTCGAGGACTGATAAGACTTGTTCTTAGGCTGGACCGAAAAAATAAGCACTGACACAACACTTTATAACTATCCAAGCGTGGGATTTGCCAGATTCGTGACTCAGACTTTAAATTCCTGTTTCAAGTTGGACTAGGGGCTCAGTCTTGAAGTTCAAGTTGGACTCGGACTCGTTCTGAAATTTAAGTAAGTCCACAGACCTGGTACATTATAAAAAAATAAGTATGGGAATCGAAATAGAATTGAATTTGAAATTTAAAAAAAAGGATTATTTTTATCAAGCCTCATTAGTGGGCCTGGACATAGTTGACATACTTCTAAAATATTGGTTTTGAAATTTAAACCGTTGGAAAGTTGATATTTGAAAAATGTTAGAAGTGTATCAAATATATAAACACTCTTTCATATATTAAAACAAAGAATTACATAATGTCATTTGTAAAACAAATGCTCCAAGCCCACGGTATGTACTTTACTCTAAGATTGTCTTTCTGTTGTTATTTGAAGATCATTAGAGGCCTTATAATAGATGATAATAAATCCAGGGATATTGTTTTTTCTCGTTTTTGTTCTTTAACACTTGACTTAAGATGTGAAAAATTTTAAGACGAATATGAAAATATAATTTGGCAGTATCATCATTGATGACTCTTTATTTATTTATTTCTTCATGGTCGACTAATTTTGACAAATTGTTTGTTTTTAAAGTTGTTACAGAAGTGTTAGTTGACTAATCGTACATCAGCTTATAATTATAAGTCCCAGCATAACGCTGTTTCAAACAACGTGGATTTTGCATAACGCGGTGTTCGAAATTATTCTGACTCCCCGTATAGTTATATATATTCCCCCTTACATTGCGCTTTTTAGATTATGATAATAGATTAGCAAAAACTAAAAGACTCCAGGGAAAGAGAAGTCAAGGGAAAAGTAAACAATTCAATCCAAAACACATATGTTCCTAACGTAGTCACCCTCATTCTTCTCTTTTCACTAGGGGAAAACTCACTTTCCCACTGGCTGCGCGTATAGCTGGAGGAACATGTAGCAGCTTCTAATTTTAACCCAATCAGAATTGAGAAGTACTATTCCTATTTTCCTTGCCATGAGTGTCAACTCTTTACTCAGAGTCCTTTACCAAAAACTATATATTGAGGTAAACAATAATTTACCGTAGTTGTTGATGAGTTATTTATAATACGTTGGAAGTGCATAATTTTGTATTGGGAGGGGGGAGTGTCCTCTAAGTATTTTATTTGATACATGGGCTTACAACTTTTGCTTATTACTTGCAAATAAAAAGGTTGCTGAATAAATATTGGTTAAGTTCCGATTATTTTAATTTTACATTATTCAAATGAAATCAAGTAAATACAAGATCTTAAATTTTGCAATTATTTGACAAATATCTTGTCTGGCATACATTATTTTGAATAATTTATCATTAATAAAATGTTTTTATTGGTCTAACCATACTAAAAAACAAAAGAAAAATAGTCAAAAGTGACTTTGAAAAATAATTTCTCCCATTTGACGGGGTTACGGGTAAGTCCCGTACTACGTGGATTTCATATCATTCACAAAAATTGCAAAATAAGTGGGGACTCCCTCTATGTACAAGTGAGTGCTCATTTTTGGTTATTTTTTTATGGTTATTAATTTAACCTATTTCTCTTGACAACAATATAAAACCATATTGTTAAAATTTCAGGCTTGTCCAAAATTGAAACTTCTGAATCCCTTTACAAATAAAGAAAGTCGTTCAAAAAGTCATTTTCAAATGGCTATAGAGGTCGAAAAACGGCCACTTAAAGACTGAAACTTTAAAAACAGAATTTTTTCATGAAAATACAACAGAAGATCGAATTAACATGTCCCTCTCAAAATTGGACATTCTAGTACACAACCTAAAATTTAAAAAAATTGTAAGTTGACCTTTTTTGTGACCTTTGATCTTTAATATGACCTTAAAACTCTACTTTATTAACTTAAAATGTTATATAACTATTGCTTTAGGTATAAAAAGTCTTGAATGATCACGACATTTCCGAGTTTCTTAATATTACTTTGAAAATAGATTTAAAAAATAGACAAATATTTTTATATTTGGTTTACCCCAAATTAAGATACACATTTATTTTTAAACGTAGACCGTGGCCTTGTAGACACCCAACTGCTTGGAGTGCGTGAATTGAAATTCGTCTATCACGTTCAAGTGTATGTATTTTTCTCGACATGTACGTAAGCTAGAAAGCTCTGGTTTCTTTTGTTTTGTAACTAATTAGTTATGCTTTTAAAATGAATCGAAATATGAAAAAATTTCAACCCCACAGCCTTCATGAATCATTGAATTAGTAAGTGTTCAGATTTAAATGAACCACCCGGTAAATGGAACTTAGATATTTCGGAGAACAAAATATACTTTATATGTACTCCGTATATAATACAACCCTAGATAGGTATCTAATATTGAACATAAGCTTCTGATATTAACCTCTATCTAAAATAGGATTCCTTTTTTTTTCTTTCAGAGGGGGGGGGAGGACATATGTAGAACTCGATAGGAGATATTACTTACACACATTTTGCTCCATCTATTTTAAACACGGATCATTATAAAAATATGTATGTGGAGGGAAGTTAGATGTGTCCTTGGACCTTTAAATATATTATTAAGAATGGAGATAAAGAAATTATATATAAATATTGACTCTGTTTGATTATAAACTTGATATTTTTCAAAAATAGCACTGAACTTTATCGATACTGTACTTTTTCTGACATGTTTTCAACATCGTTGTTTTGTTTCTATTCTTATATTGATGAACTTTAAATAATGAAAGAAGGCATTTGGTAAGAGTAAAACATTTAGTTTTAAATCATGAATAAGCTGATTACTAGTGTTGTGGCAGTCCTGTCCAGTTCAGTCCTAAAACTTATAAAGTTTGGTCCTTGATTATGTGACTCTAGATTATTTCTTCCTTTTTTAAATCATTTCTAGTTCTGACAGTCCGAAGGACCACCCTTAATACTAAAATGGACAAGACCGAATAAACAAGGACTGAGACAACACTATTGATCCCGTCCGTAACAACGGGGCTCTTGTGTAAAAGATAGCGGTAAAATTTAAAAAATGATCAATAGTATAAATATTTTTTTACACAAAATTAGAAATGTATTTATCAAAAATGACAGAACAAACATTAATGTTGTCAAATTGATGCTCTAATGTTCCCGACTCTTATAAACCAAACTGTCTTACACCATTATTGCTCTATTTGACGTGGGTAGAATAGGGTAGAGCGCCCATTTGTTCCCTTCAAAATGAGAATTTTGCTGTCCCTATTTAGAAAGTGCTCTCAAACTCCAACCTTGGATCCTTTTAAAGACTATCTAAAGGAACAATTGTGGATGCATTAATATTTTTAAGAACTGTTTCTAACAGTCTTCAGAGTCATATATAGAAAACTTACTGTAACTCTTGAATTGGGAGACAAATTTTATAAAGAGAATACATACAGAATATTAGAAACCACAAACCATTTTATATTAATTTATGTATATATTCAAGTTAAAATTTTATTGGAGAATACCTTCGGATGTAAACTCAATAAGTATGGTGTCTTAACCTTTTTTTAATGGCACAAACAATTGGAAGATCAATGCTATTGTAGCAAAAGCTCAGTATGTGCTATATACGATGGGGAAAATTGACATTGATGGATTAGTAAATATTGCAAAACATTTTATTCGTGGTTTATTGAGTATTTAGCGGTATTTTATTAGAGATTATTTTTTGAACCATTTGTTTAACAAATTTTATCATGGCGTATATTTAGAGCTTTCTTTTTTGTTGCTTTTCTACCGATGTATTTTTTTTATAGAGTAGTGTTATGATATATTTTGAAGGTTAAATGAATGCCATAAATAAAGAACAAGAAAAAAAAATGTTAAACTTATTTTTTTCCTAATTTGTTTTAACATGTTCTTCATAAAAAAAGTTAATTAGTCTTTATATAAGATTTTGTGAAAAATGATCATATTTTATAAGTTTTGTCCAAAAATTAACAACCCTCCCCTCCCCCTCCACGTTACGGACCTGATGAATGAAAAATGGCATCACTATAAAATATTTATACGTATTGTATTATAATATTGTATGTAGCACAATATAAAGTAATTTTGGATCTATAATAGCTGTTATTGGATTTGTCTAAAAAGACTACGGTCCTACCGGTCCGATCCTAATAAAATGTGTCAGTCCTAGGAGTGGTCCTTATTGGTATTTTATAGCAACTAAAACAGCTGTAATGACGTAGTTACTGTCTACATCATTTCGGTTGGAGAAGTTTCATCAAAAACTATAAATGAACATTTTCTAATGAAAAAACCATCTTTAAAAATTAGAAAAAGAAAAACGATTGGCGCGTGAGCTTTTTCTTTTTTCTTTGTTCATTATTTAATTGGTCCTCGTTGTGCTATCTTCTCCCTCTGAAGTATGCATTATTGCCTATCTTCCGTGTAAATTGTTTTTTAATGAATGATAAAATAGATAAACATATATGGATTTAAATATATTTACAATATTTTTACTGCAATAATAAATAAAATAGATATATATGAATATATATAAATTTACAACATTTTTACTGCAATAATGCTATTTAAAAATGAAAGGTTCTTCTCTTTATCAAAGTATTTCATTTTCTCCCCCTCCCCAAATCATAAAACAAGCAGCTAATATTAATCCAGGTATACCATGTGTTTCGCTCTCGCCTTTTTCACACGCTTTTTTTTTATTACAAACTCCTCAACTCTAATCATAACCTCTTCCAAAGAGGCAAGATACCTGAAGCTTGAAGTATGAGGTGAGTGTCAAGAACTTATTGTCATACATTATCACTATTATTAATATATTTCATTTTTATATTTTTCAATCCTAACTAGAAGTGAAGAAAATAAAAAGATAGCCGGGACTGTAGGCCCAACTAATCAGCTCTTAGGACTGTTAAATCATAAAAAAGATTGAACCGACGATAAAAAGACTTAAGGGGCGGGGATTAGAAAATCAGTCCAAGGACCCCATCCAACACTACCAATAACTAAAAAGCTCATAGTTCATTTATCACTTTTATTATTTGATTGATCCTTATCACAAAAAATGTGTTAACATAATTTGAAAATAAAATATTTTTTGTTGCTGATTATTGAGTGTCCATTTTGATTTTTGATATATTGTGTAACATTAACTGTAGTGTTTTCCTCTATTTTTAGATTCCGTTTACTGGGTCAAGTATGAATCCTGCGAGAACATTTGGACCGGCTGTTATTCTAAATGACTGGAAGGATCATTGGGTAAGTCTTTAATATTTATGAAAAATATTTGCGCTCACAATATAATATTATTTGTAGGTAAATACAGATTGTATACTTGTATAAGTAATACTTTTTCTTTAGATAATATCATAGTCATTTAATTACGATACGAACCAATTTAATTGTCTATGTATTATATATAAAGGTGGCGACAACATAACTTCCTTCTTTCATAAGGCAATCAAGCAACTTATATAAATCAAATAGTTTTGTTTTACATTCATTTGAAAATTATATGAGATAGGTGACGTCCACCATTGTTCATGCACCTAACTTTGGTATTTTAATACCTAGTGATTTCCATTTTTAATGTTACAATTTAAATAAATTTTCATTAAAGAATTTTTGATGGAAAGTTCTTACTTGCAAAAAGATTCAAAATTATTTTAACAACTTATCTTATTTTAAAGTTATATATTGTAGATTAGATAATCATAAATTATCGATTTTGCAAAAGTCTTAAAAATGTAGGTTTTTCTCGTGAATTTACATGGGTTTCAATTACCTTCATTGAACAAACCTTACCAATTTATAATCCTTGCGTAACACCGGCTTTGATGTTCCCAATTTAATTTCTCTAGCATCATTATCTGTGGAGCTTTTTGTGTTCAAATAATTCCGCTAATTCCAAATTATGAAAATTATTGGAAAAATTGTTTTTTTTATATTTTATAAGTTTCAGCAATTAACTGATTTTCATAAATCACGCCAATAAAACTTATGAGCTAAATTGCAGTAGGTTTCATTTCATAAAATATTTTGCCAACCCATTTTTGGCAATATTTATTTTCGACGTCGAACGCACGTTTCTCACTACTCCAACACACGACATGAATTCGAAAATTTTGATCACACCTCCGTATCTATTTAAATATTATATAACTTCATAAACAGATATACTCCACTGATAAAAAAGGAATCGTTATTCTCTCATTCCAAATTTAATTCCCATTCGACAATTTATGTTGACAAATAGTAGAAAATTGCAGTGCATACCAAAAAGACGACTAATCTTTTTATTTATAAAAAAATTAACAATAATGTTGGGGGGGGGGGCATATTTCATTCCCAAGGAAGTCATAGCAGTGCTTACTCTGTCACTTCTGACTCTCATGGTCACTTTTTGGTACCCAAATCCTTTGCAATTTATCTGAAGCTTCTAGATGGGTCATCATAGGTGTCATGTTCTGAACTTTTTGGATAAATGCGCTTGTACTCACTTTCCTAGTCGACTTTTTTGCGGCTGATGACGGATTTGGGATCATCAGTCTGCAGAAAAGACTTTTGAATCTTTTTACACACTGTCGGGATTGAAATCTGAATGTTGTTGTAGGCACAAATCATCTTTGCGTTGCAAAGCCGTTCTGTATTTGTAAATTGCATCTTCTTTATATCTGGAGCAGCTGTCATCATGATGCCAAAAACTTCACTAAAGTTTTTTTTTATACTTGAACGTTTCGGCAAATAAAAAAGAGACTCCATCCCACAGTTGCATCATAAAAAAATAAACATGCATACAAGCCCCCATTGGACCTTACTGCCCTATATAAAGAACTAGAAGAGCAACGCGTCAGGTTAATTAAATGAGCAGGCAACAGAAAAGAAGAATAAATTCTTATAAGTTGATATTTTTAAATAATTATTAATACTTCATAATCAAAAAATGTTAACCTGAATTTTAGCTGTTTAATTCACTTACAAAAAAGACTGCCAATTGATCTAAACTGCCTGCATTTTTCCTTTAATTCTAAATATATATATATATATGTTCTTTGATACAAACATAATAAAAATATATAATTGGGAATCGATTGAAATTGAATATGCAATAAAAAAATAACAGCTCCTCTTTTTTTAGAGTAGTATATACTGAGAAAAATCATTTTCCGAATAATTAGTTCCTACCCCACATAATTTCTAAAGTGAGGAGAAAATATGTGAACATGCGTATGTAAAAAGTATTAAAAAATACTAAAGTACGTTCGTACATGGATATTAGTTATAAATATGTACAATATATAATTATATTTTATCACGAATTAAGCCAGGAGGCTCATTGATTACTTTGAGCTAATACCCTTTCAAATATCAAATAAAAACTGGTTTTTTTCTCGTTCATTTTAGGTGTATTGGGTTGGACCTATAATGGGTGGAGTTGCAGCTTCATATACCTATCAATTGTTTTTCCAAGCTCCTTCAAAACAGCGTCCTTCTCACTCCCTCGCTGAAGAATACGGAATTGTTAGGACTTAATAAGAATTTCACCATTATTTTATTTTTGCTTGTTTTGAAGTGGAAAAATATTAGCATTAACTAATGATATGTTTGTTCATTCATACATAAGCACTATGCATGTTGTTTAACCTATATAGATTTGTACATATATATATATATAAACTAACTTCTGTATAATTTTAATAAGACACAATTTTGTACTCTTTCTTTCAGTATCAATCTTGTAAATTAACATTATATTTATAATAATATTCTCTTTCAATAATAATGATAATACTCGAATAAAGACACAATATAATGATATTTAGCTCCATAGTTGCAGGTTTGTACTTTTATTGAATTAAGACTAATTTTAACTTGAAGAAATATAATTTCATCTAAAGCAGGGGATTTTCTTATATCCTAGTAAGATATATTTTTGAAATATATCCTGTATCACATATAACATTTCCACTATATTACAATTTAGCACTGCTGGATGCAACCGTAGCTTTTCCATCATTTGCGTTCAACAATTGCAAATTTTTATCACTAGCCATTCCTTATGGACTGATTTGAGCATGGGTGAAGTTTAGGGTAACTCTTCGGATTTGCCTTAAGCCCTGTGACTCAAGCTTTGTAGGGGATGGTAATAACGAAAGATAGATCTCTTAAGCTCGTTATAATGCACCGATAAAGATCTTTGAATACAAGATCAGTGCCCCGTATCAGATGTAATGTGTAAGTCAATATTCCACAAGGAATCCTGGATCGAGTCAATAGGTTGAAGAATAATAAATAATAACTAGATAAAGAAATACTCATTTGGTAGTTTGGCATAAAACAACATAATAACAGCCGCCTGAAATTGATATGAATGTAGTGTTGGATCGGTGACTACAGTCTTATCAGTCCGATCCTAATAAAATGTGTCAGTCCTAGGACTATTCCTTAATAGTATTTAATGGTAACTACAACAGCTGACTACATCATTTCCGTGGAGGAGGTTTCATCATATCTATAGATGAACATTTTGTAATAAAAAAAGTTAAAATTAGAAAAGAAAAAACGATTGGCGCGTTTGAACTATTTTCTTCTTTGTTCATTATCTATCTAGTTGGTGTTAATTTCTCTCTCTGATGTATGCATTATTGCTTATCTTTTGGTGTAAATAGTTTAATAACACGGATAATAAAATATATATATATATATGAATACAATCTTTGGTGTAAATTGTTTTTTAATGGATGGTAAAATATATAAACATATATGAATTTAAATATATTCATAACATTTTTACTGCAATAATGCTATTTAAAAATAGAAGATTCTTCTCTTTATAAAAGTATTTCATTTTCTCCCTCTCTAAAATAGATTCAACTGACGATAAAAAGACTTAAGGGGCGGGGGGAGATACTGATTAGAAAATCAGTCCAAAACGATATTAATGTCATCCTGATGCATTTTAGTTAATGTCAATTTTCTATATTTTCGGTTAACTTTTTTTTATTAATATACAAAATCCTCAATCTAAAAACCCAAATGTACGAATTGAGTGGTACATCTGTATTGTCTAATCTCATTCCAAAAAAATGATAATTTATTTGATATTTTGTTCACAGATTTTTTTTTTTTTTTACTTTTCATATCAATTGCTATTTTCTGAACGTTTGATATCTCATAAAAAACTTAATCTAAATCAAGTGACAGAATTTTTTTGAAAGAATGAGATTTGGAATTTGAGAACAAATTTTTTAACTCATATATATCAGCAATCAGTATATAGGTGACAGAAATAAGCAAATATATAAAGTGGTTAAATTAGCTCACGCGGGTTACTGTCCAATTGCAATAATTAACTTCCCCGTCCGAGAGCACCATTTATTGCTAGAAAGAATGTTAGGAAAGTCTATTAAACGAAATTTTGACAAGAAAATGACCCCTATCTTTCTTGCTGACCTAAAACTATCCAGCAGGTCAAATCCTGAAATCATTTCCTTATCCTGTCTAAAAAATAGAATGAGAGCCATGTAACTGTCCCCAGAGCCATTTATTTAGAATTAAAGATAAAGGCCTATAAACGACACACCTTTAAAAGTCAGCAATGCCACAAATTATAAAACATTGTTCAACAAATGAAGTTCAATGGGCGAGGGATGAAGTAAACTAGATCGTAATGTTTACAATGATCCCTGGGTAGCTCAAGTAGAGGGTGATGGCATTCACATGTTCAAAACAAAGCTTCCAGCAGAAGAAGGAAGCGTCTTTTACCTGGACCCATACCATGCAATTTATATTTTCGAAGGTGTCAAGGACTACAAACAAATTCCATTAAGTTGAGAATGCAGATAGCAGAGGAGTCCGACCTACTATTGTTGGTCAGACTACTGACAAAAATGTTTTCTAGTAACGCATGTTTTATGCTGACACAAATTCAGACAAGGGGGAAACATGTAGTGGAATTTCACCTAACTGTAAATTTGATTGATCGTAAGAAGATTTTTTCTATCATAATTAAAATTATAATTGGTTGAGCATTTGATATCGGCTACAAGGTGGCTTCTATTAGCAGTGACAGCCCACAGCCGTAATGACAATTTTATGTCTTAAAGGTTTTGTTTAATTAAAAATATTATTTATGCTTCCAGTCTCTAATCAGTTTGGTAGATGACCACATTTAAAGACACATTTTTGTCTGTAATATTGATATAATAAAAAGATCAATAGCATATATAAATTAACCAATTAATTTATAAAAGTTGGGAAAGTTTTATTCCTTTAAGAGAATCTCTCATTAACAACCACACACCCTAGAGTTTTAACATAATCCAGTAAATCATTATTGTCAAAGTCATCGATAATAGTTTTTAATTGGAGATAAAACTGAATCCATTTTCTCTTTTTGGATGGAGGAGATTTCCTGAATAGGTGTTGACATATTTTATTATCTATGAGGACGTGCTCAAGCCTAATCGTATTCATGGGGTTCCATATTGTAGGCTCAGCACAGTTAACCAGTGACTGGAAACCATGATACCAGCCTTCCACGATATTACTGAATCGTGGGATTCCAGCTTGGCAGGGATCGTATTGATTCCATGCGCATTTGTTAAAAAGTAGATCGGTGGAAGAGGTCCCTATCCATGTGTCTTCAAAATATCTGGAAAATACTTCCGTGTCTGATGACAGAGTCGGCTTGATAAACCTCAAGACTCGAGGGGAACAAATGACCCGGCACCTATATTCTGGAAGACGGTGCAGATCTCAAAGTTGAGATCCTGGTACTCCAAGACGAGATCATGTACCACAAACTTTCTCCACATACGCTGCTTAAAGTGAAATTAACATCCACGCAGTGAAATGTTGGGCCAAATTGATAGGATGGCGTTCTGTAGCCCCTTCTCGTTGTCGCCCAGAATAGTTTCAGGGTAAAAAGGCCTCTCAGACTTTAGATACGCAGGAGGAATATAAAGATCTTGCAGGGATACTAGATTAGCTGGATACTTTGATAACTTTGTCGGACACAACGAACCGTTCTTGGCATTATAAGTTATCACAGTTAAGCTTAGCATTGGATTCATGGCCCAGTCCGGCAACTGCTGTGGCTTGGAGAATTTTAGTTGTCATATGAGTAGAGATGGCATTGTCTTTCAGCTTCTTTTTCCTCCTATGAACTTCAAGTCCAGACTGCTGCTCTCCATTACATGGAACTGGGTCATTGGTAGGGATGACTCCCATCAGAGTAACCATTGGTGGTAGAGTACACATTTCCAGTAGGACTTTTGGTTCCTCTGCTTGTCCTTAGAGTACCAATGATCACTGATTATTACATTCAGGGATCCTTTCTTCTCAGTCGTGTACTCTAAAGGCGTAGTGGTATCATGAAGTATAGGAGCTACACGTCCTTATAGAAGAGAAGGGGGACGATATTTTGGTCATTTTGGATATTTTAAATCAATAATATTGAGGAAATCGTTGCAGAAAGACATTATGACTTTTATATATTATATACTAGTGTTCTTCGTGCTTATAATTAAACAATTATTTCAATAGCTACACTAGTTGTTGTTATTGTATGCATAAAATGATTCTGTGTCAGGGGAATTCCCCTTAAACATTTCTGTTAATATTGAGCAATTACTTTTAATGATAAATACCACTTCTTTTAAAAGAGAATTTAGAGTTAAATATTCCACAATTTGTTGTAGTATACAAAGGAATCTTAATGAAACATTTTAAATTCAGCAACATAACTTTATAAGTGAAATTTCTCAATCTCTTTACAAATATGTAATTCCTATTAAAAATATGTTCTTTTCAAATGACTAGAGGTTACAAAAACGGCCTTTGAAGACTATACCTTTTCAAATACTTATTTTTCATCAATACATAACAGAAAATCAGATTACCAGAAAAGGTTTACACCCTCGGACAAACGTTCAGATAAAAAATTGGAAGGTTCGTTTGAGTTTTTATATTCTAAATTTTGACTTACAATTAGCTGATTGCCAATTTGTACTCTGTTAAAAATTTATAGAAAATTGTGACATTATTCTATTGATATAATTTACATTTACAAAAACTAATCACAACATTATATTTAATATATCCAAAGATATATTACAAGTAATACTAATAGACAGAATACTAATTTCTTATCATTTATACTCTTATCGACACTGGAGCTTACATATCCTTTATTCCATCGAATCTTGTAAGAAAATTTACTCTCTGTGCTACATCAAATATGTCATTCTTATTAAGTGGGGCTAAGATGAATATATTTGGAAAAATATTATAATAGATGTCGATTCGCTCTTTAAGAAACCAATTTTAATAATAAAATATATTCCAACTTTAAACCTCAAACTTTAAAGATCTCTTTATACTATTCAATCGTCAAAGCTAGACAGCTGAACAGATCAATCGTATTCTTGTATTTATCAACAACTACAAAGGCTGTTTTATTTCGGAAATGTCTAAAAAATATGTTTTTCTTCCATACATTAGGATCCAAAATCCTCACAGTAATAGGTATATGGATAATTGCTACAAATTAACGAATTGGTGCACATATTTTAAAACAAAATAAAATATAATTAACTGATATGTAATATACACTAATCCATGTAGACGTTCATGGACGAGGCTTGCATCTTGATCCATGACTACAACTCTAGTACGAGTTCAATCCTTGATGCAAGTAAATAATTCAATATTTTTTTATAGTCTTTTGATGAAGAAATAAACGGCATAGGAATACCGATGATTCTTTGTAACAGATTGTAGCAGTAGAGGGTGCCAATTAAAGATTTCGGGTTGGGAAAACGGACAACATAGAGAGAAAAAAATTTACATAAAAACTGTCTCCATAAAGTCCGGGAACCATAAGAAAGTGTTTCCTTGGCCTAGAAAAAAGTTCAAGGAAGCTTTGTTTTCACTTAAGACGAAGCTCCGTGTCATTGCACTGCTGAGAATCAGGCCTTCTGGAGAGACAGACTATGGGACCTCAGCATGTGGAGGCCCTCCTCTTTAGACGCGACCCCCTGGAAAATAATAAAATGTGTAACACTAGATAAGATCAACCCTATTTATGCTTCATTTTATAAAAAATTTACAATTGAACTTTTTTCCCCATTCGATTTGAATTAAATTTGTTACATTAAATTACCTATTAGAGGACTTAGGATTTGTGTACAGTCGCTCAATCCGTCCAGCGGATCCTGAGTTCATTGGCAATTTCGTTTGAATTCTTCTGGCGTGCGAGTATTTCGAGCACGAGAATTATTTTGTCTTCCATTTTGTCGTCTTTGAAGATACAGTCCATATTTTTATATAGAAATAATTGCAAATGATTATTTAAATGTAACAAAATCTCACTTTGATAAAAATTCCTATCAAAACTCGAGCTGTGAGTATTAATTTAAGTGTAAAGTTAAATATTACTCATGTGGTACATAAATTGTGTGAATGATTATGTAGAATTCACACGCATATATAACTCACTCTGCTGTTTTTTATCCGTATGTGTATATAAATCAATTTATTTGTATATTTTTTATAAATCAAATACCTAGGACAGATTGAACTAATATTATGAATAGATTAATATTGCATAATTATCATTTCACAATTCCTTTTTTTATTTACGTAATGTTATATTATAAATGTGTATATATATTTTTTAATATCATTAGTTTTTGACAAAAGCTGAAAAACTTCGTTAAAAGAAAATATTTTTTTTTTGCTATTCATTTAAAACTAACAATGTATACCTTGGTACATAATGGTCTTTTTAATGCGGTTACTTTAATGTCGAATTCAAACGTATGATTTTTCCGTTACTTCAAGTGTATTTTTCAGAAACATGTGTCATGCTTTCATAACAAAATTGATAGAATATTAATTATACGATATACATATAGACATACCTGTTTTAGCATGAACGGGGCCTAATGCAAAGGTAAATGAACGGGGCCTAATGCAAAGGTAAATGTACGGGGTATTTTCCTTCTGCTCCTTTCCTTAATTGATTTAACTTTACAAAAAAAAAAAAAATTGCGAGAGAGAACAACCTAGTTATGTCTACATGACGAAAAACAAGATTTTATGGAATCAAGAAGATACAGCTCAAAATGAATTTGTGAAATGTTGAAATACTATATTTCGTATTTAATATCCCTTACTTTACAAGCAATAAATGCCTCGACACTGGCCGCTTTTGACAATGAAAGCTGTATCTATGAGTTACCACAATCCCAAGATGGCACCTCGGAGCAAATACAAATTTAGACGAGAGGTGTGGCCGACATTGTTCTCTAAGACACTTTAAACTACATGAGTTTGAGGTCAATGCTAGAGGAGGGTCACATGGAGGCAAACCAGAGGTCACTGTTGCTGCATAAGTTTTGATTCTTCTTGGCTATATGGGTGCTCCTGAATGGACTACTTGATGCCAACGGTCTCTACAGCCTGCACAGCACTGACACTACTTGTAAGGAGGAGATCGCACACGTGTTGGCTTTTTCGTTGTTACGCCGTCATTTTTACTGTAAAAGACATGGATTAAAAACAAAACTTGCTTATTTTTTATTCAGCTGTCCTTTTTTGCTTCGTAATGAGACCTTGTAATTAAAAATAACGGGGATTAAATTGTAAAACCATGCTGCTGCAAGGTTAGGGATCCCACTCTGTATAGATAATAGGTATATATGTATATTCAAACTCTAGAACGTGTCATCTACTTTAATAGTGTAGAAGACTAAATAAATCTATCTTAAATAAATGAATGAATCATTGTTACAATTCAACATATCATCCTTTATTTACACATAAACAGTTTGGCACAATACAAACTTATTCGAGCATGGCCTGTACTCATTATACGAGTATATTGTAACGTATTCATAATTCATTTTCCGGAGATCAATCTTGTTTTCGAATAAATATTTTTTTCTTGCAAATTGGTATTTACTACTAGACAGAATCCAAAATAAATTTTGCAAAATTTAAAAACTGCTGGACCATTTATGGCGAGGTAGAGGGCATTTTTGTTTTTAAAATGGGATTTTTAGGTCAAAGATGGCCATTTTAGTTTTTAAACTAGGATTTTTGGTCGAAATTGGCCGTTGTTTGATATTTTATACTAAGGAGATATGGTAATATCAAATTAAATTCGTATGCAAGAGCATATTATAAGTATTTTTAGTGGAGGGAGGGGGTGAATTAATTTGCTCTTAAAAGGCCACACCTACCTCGAAAATCCTCCCTTCCTATTAACGTCTAAACTAGTTCATTAATAACTTAGTTCAATAACTTATTTTCGTACAAGTAATATAAATTCTTAAAGGAAGAATAGTTGGAAGGAGAGCTTCTAACTTATGGTTAGTGCTGCAAATATAAATAGAGTTTGAGGTTATGCTCAATTTTACGGATATGGTAATAGAACTGTAAAAAATATATATAAAATGCACATTATTCTGATTTTCAAACTGGTAAGGAATAAATTATTTTTAAAGAAGAAATGGAAGTAAGTGTATAATTTTTGGAAAATATGAATCTCTTTTCCACTAAAAATGGGTAGATGTAAGAGAAAATAACAGATGGGAGTATACAATCTTAGTACTGCGGTCCACGCACCTATACGTGTCTATTTACTTTCATTGCAGTGGACAATAATCTTGATACTTAGATAATAAAGTAAAGTATATAAAAAGTATTATTCAAAATTGGTTAAATTTTAGTCTAATATCTTTTTTTTAGCATTCAATGGTCTGTTTCATACATACTTTTGGCCATAAACTACGCAAAATCATCAGAAAAGGCATTTTGAAAAAACTTTAAGGCCGATTACGGAGGTTATAGGACATACTTAGATCCCTAAAAAAATGATTTTCAAGATTCTCACATCTTAAAGCACGGGAAAAAATAAAAAAATTCAAAAAAGCATATTTTTGAATAGGTCTAATGTTTATATTTGATCATTTCACTCAAAATATGTACATGACTCAAGAAGTCTTGCTTACATTTTCTTTTCTGAGTGGACTATAAATATACTGGAACTAGTTACTTATTCTGAATCATATCCCAAGCTCTACTTGTATACATATATAATAGAATTTGGGTGCGTGTGTCCTTTAAGGGTACTCATACTCCTGGACAGAAGATGCTGAAATTTGCATGGTCCCATCTTTTGACCCTGGTCAGGCTAAGACGAGGGTACAAATTTTCAGGGGAGGGGGGTATCAATGAGCATTGTGTATTTTTCAATGAAATTTATTTTCTATTTCGTCTGTCATTTCATAAACAGTTTCCCTTATAATAGGTTGTCCCATTCTGTGTACATTTAATGGGGAAATTTCTTTTAATTCAGTCACTTCCAATAAAATATAGGACTGAGCTTTGATGATTATTTGATTCAATTTGGAGGTCCGTACATTTTTCTCTTCGTAAAACCGAAATAATTCATTGGGTTACAATTTGATTTTCTTAAAAATTGAAATCAGGATTACATTCTTCTGAATCACGTGAAGAAAAGAGCACTTATGAAACTATTAAAATTCAGCATGATATCTTTAAAATCTATACCTCCAAATTCCTCTACAAATTGAGAATTTCATTTAAAAAACAATTTTTGCAATGGGTACAGGTCTCAAAAACAATCATTAAAGACTGAAACTTTTCAAACACAATTTGTTTGTAAATAGACAACAGAAGATCCTAATAACAAATTACCTTAAAAATTGGACAACCTTGTATAGACGCTAAAATAAAAGTTTGGAAGAAGTTCACCTTTTTATTACCTTAAACATGACGTAAAAATTATATTTTTTAATTTTAAACTATTATAAAGCTATTGCACCAAGTATAAAAGTATAATGATGTTTATGAATTTGAAAATTCGTAAAAAATACGCAGAGTTGAAATATTAATTTTGGTGTCTGGGTGAGGAGGGGGGAACTTTTTGGGCCAATTTTATTTTTACCAAAGTACTCACAAAATATGTAGGTACTAGAGAAGTTAGGCTGAAATTGATTTTGCTTTTTCACAAAAATTAACACCCCTCCCTATTTTAATCAACTTCGCAAGATTTAATTCGAGTAAATTAGAACAACACGTTCAAAACGCTAATGACATCAATACTTAATAACAATTGAATTAATTTACAACGATTTAAATTTGTATGTAGAATTACATACTCCGCACACACACACATAAAACACAAATAGGTCTAGGGGTTATGCAGTAATGAAAAGGTATATATCACTGCTCTAGAAATGTAGCTGATGAACACAAGAAATCCGTTCATCAGAACCCCTCTTGGGAGGTTGCAAGTACTTGGTTCGTGGGACGTGTAGCGAATAATTAAATCTTTATTAAAATGCCTTTGTACCTCCCCTTCACATAAATTAAAGTAAAATGATACTTTGGATAATTAATAAATGAGTCATTAGACAAGCATCGGTCAAAATCGGTCTAGAAAAAATCTCTTAAGACTGAACCGGTAAAAAAATTTAAACTCGGACTGAGTCTCATAACTAATAGTTAGCCAATTCTTCCCAACAATGGAATTATAATTCAACAATTGTTGGGAATTATACATATATTAAAAATAGATTATTCTAATTCAACCTATGACAAGAAAATAAGCTATATATTTTAATGTTAATGAGGTAATGCATGATATGTTGTGTATGTACTACCGAGGGACGGGATTTTTGTAAAGAAGAAATACCATATGGAAATTAGGAAAAGAAAAAACAGTTGGTCTGTGTTCTATTTTTTTCTTTCTTTTTTTTTGTTCATTCTTAAAAAGATCGGTGTGTTGTTACTATCTATCCTTGATGGAAGAATTCCTGCTTATCTTTGGTGTAATTTTTAAAAAAATGCGAAATATAACTCCAATATTTTCCTGGGACAAATGCTATTTTAATTATAGAAGTTTATTTCCTTCTTTTATCCCCACATCATATGACAGGCAGCTGATGTTAACAAGTATATGATAAAAAATGTGAAAATTGAAGATTGCTTTACTTTTGTAATTGTACTCGTAAAAGGATTTTATTTTCTAAATGTGTTATCAATATGTTTTTATTGTTGAAGAGAGAACAATATGTATAACGTAGTCAATAGTGAATGAAAGGTGAAAAATGACAATGAGGATTTGTTTTGGAGTTATAAGTATAAGTCCCAGTTGGACTAAGAGCAAAATTAAGGATCGCCATCATTGAAATTTCTATCAATATCATTTCTAGATACAGTTTGGGGATTTGTATTCAATTCTCTCATCTGATATCTGTTTGCAGCCAATTTAATTAAACGTCATGAAAGATAAGCTACTCTCCTCCCAAACAACCTTCAGAGTGGCCACGTTACTTTTTGATTTATTTTTCTTAATATAGCAGCAGTTCATATTATATGAATCTATGTTAACAAGGGCCTTAATTCAGTAATACCTAGAGTTTACCTTTTTGTAAGGGAAAAAAGAGCCAGACATTTGGTACTACTGAATCAATACCCTTGTTAATATCAATGATATATACATTCAATGCATTTATTTTATTAGATATTTTTAAACAATCTAATGAGGCAGAAGTTAACCCCACAACGACTCATTAAATAATGTAAAAAAAGAAGAAAGAACAACAACCGATTTTCCTTTTCTAATTTCTTTGAATTCAAAAACAAAAATGTATTTACTCACTCACTCACTCCTTTCTCTTTGTCTGCTTCTACATTCCTGACTATTCATTGTCTTAAAAGTGTCTTGATCATTCTTCGTTACCTGAGCATATAATGACGTATCATTTCGGTTGTTTTCCATGCCCAAAGCCGATTTAGAGGCCCCTGTTTTGACACTAGCTATTCAAAGTATGGTATTCACTATTATTGACGCCCTTCAGGGCAATTTAACTGTTTTTAAACCACTCAAATTGAAATAAATCACTAGCGGCTAAAATTAACGTCTCTTCTCTTCAGCACGTAAAGAGAAGAAAAACTTGTTAGAGAAGTTTAGCTTATTTTTCTTTTAAATCCATAATAAAATAATAGTATTTATACTTAAATGTAGCCTTACAACGATATTTTTCCGACACGAATACTATTTTAAATCTTGAAAGTTATCCTCTCCATAGCAATAATACATTTTCCCCCTCCAAAATCATATAAATGACAGCTGATGTTAAGAAGGATTATAATTCAGTAGTACAATAAGTTTTGCTTTCACTTTCATCCTTGAAATCCCGATCACTATTAATTACAGTAACATCATTCTGAGATGTTCAGCAGGACCAAGGTTAATAGAAATGCAAGGTTATACCATAAAATGTGTACGACTAATGTTTAACTTCTACCACGCTTTGATATGGACGTCATAGTAGATGAGTGGTTGAGTGTTTTGTCAAAATCTGTTTTTCTTACCCAGCAGACGGTACGATAAATGGAAATTGGAAATTTTAGCAATATTGACATCTTGAACTATGAGTGGTTGCGTGTTTTGTCAAAATCTGCCTGTATTGCCCAGCAGTCGGTATAAGACATCTGATTGAAAATTCTAGCAAGGCCGATTACATGATGGTCTAACCTTGTATTTCTATTATCCTTGAATAGTACAATATTTAACGTAAATCTCCTCTTTCATTATGTTAATTATGAATTGTTTTAGCAAAAAGACATCAAAATGATGCCATCTGGAAGATATGTCTATACCGTTAAAGGTCGGGGAGGACCTCAGACACTCTCCAGGAGGAGGAAAGAATCATCCAGTCCGTCAACCACCTGAAGTGGCCCTCCAAGAAAAAGCTAAATTTTTCCATTGTTGATATGATCAGGAAGATGAACATGTACCCATCAGTGGTATCAGGGCTTTAAAAAGGCAGGAGGAAACAGGGAACATGTGAAGTAATTTTCATCCCTTCTGATGAGAAGACCTTCATGGTTGACCTTGTCTTCAAGAAGAGAAGAGCACCAATATGTATCCCCACCAAACACTCAGTGATGTTGTTGGGCCTGGTTGCGTCCAACGGGAAGTTTATAAATCCCATCTGGTTCCCTTTAGGATACAGACTGAAGAAAACTGAGTAAATCAGAATTCTAGATACCAAAGTTCTCCAATTGATCAAATCCATCGTTGGTAATTCTCTCTGGGTTTTCCAACTAGATGGAGCACCTCCTCACACCACAAAGAAAACCCAACATGCGCTTTTGGGTAGATGACTTCTGACTGCTGCAGAGCACAGACCTCAACCCCCTAGACTGTTCCATCTAGGTACACGTAGAGTCCAAGGTCTACGGGAGACGTCACACAGTACTCATACCCTGAATACCTTTTTCAACAAGGCATATGTCTTCATGAGGGCCCAGTGCATCGAGAGTGCATACAGCAGCTTCCACCACTGCCTTGAGCTCACTATCAAATCTGAGGGTGGATACATTGACTAAAACATGTTCTTTGGGTTTCAATTAATAGTTAATAAACTTGTTTCCTAATTCAACCAGGATCCTACCATGTACTTCAATACTTCGTGTGTTAAAATCGGTAAATAGTAATGGTTTGCCCGATATTTGTTTTCAAGAATCCCAGACTCTTGTTGGTCAATATTTATTCTGCAATATCTGTATAACATAACATACTCCAACAAATGTCCCCAAAGGACATTTTTTAAGAAATTTGATTAGTCAAGTTCCATTCAAATATTTCAATAAAGTTTCAAACAACTATATACATCTACAGAAAACTCAGAAAAGAAATTAGTTGATTCAGCAACTAATAATACGTGTATTACTTCCAGTTCAGTGAGCAAAAGAATTAAACTGAACACATAAAATTGTACTGACACTTTAAAAGTATACTTTTCTTTTTAGTGTGCTACAAACATTTTTAGTAGGAAGTTATCTTACAATTTGTGTTTTCATGCGTTTTTTCTGATATTGTTTTGTTTATATTATTCTTTAGAATATTGTTGGTTTCTCAAGTAGATTTTTTTACAACTTTATATTAAGGCTCTTTGAAGAAAATATTCTTATTATGCTCATATGTTTATACATTCCTTACAAAACGTACCTACAAACAATAAGTACTACAATAATTAATTAATTTTATTATTAATACGTATGTACAGCAAAACGTGGAAAATTTTATTTTCATTTTTAATGATTACAAAAACAAATTATATAGGAAAACAAGATGGGAACTAAATAATAAACTACTCTAGCACACAGATGTGATGGAAGCATTGAGGGAGGACATAGATGTGGTTCAAAGAGATATAAATGGTGGTCGTCAAATGAGAGAAGGATTGGATATGTTTTACCTGAGTGCCTAAAAAAAACTTTAGTAAGAAGACGTGAGGCTGAGAAAAGAAGACGAAGGGACAAGGAAATTGGGAAGGAACTAGCTCTGAAAGAAGACACTGTGTAGAATTAGGAGTTGGAAGAATGGACGAATATAAAAATAAAGGGAGGTCAAATAAGTACACGATGTCTTTTACATGATATAAATTCAAAAATTATAACTTACTAAGATGCTTGGAAGAAAGAAGAGAAACATCGAAAATGATATCATTAGAGATAGATGATGAGGAGGAAAATTGGAAAGTACATTCAGGGATATTATCAGGAATTCTATACATCGAAGATATTGGATTATCATCAGAAAGTAGAGAAAGACCATATTGACCTATAAGATAGAAAAACGCTTTCAAAAATATTCACAGCGAAAGAAGTATGAGAGTACGTTAAAACAAAGTTAAAAAAAGGCTTCTGGATATTCAGAATTCAATGGATAATTCTGCCAAGCCTTGCCAGAGTTGTCGGGAATTTTAGCAGAACTATTCAGCGAAAACTTTTTCGGAAAAGGGATCCACGAATCTTAAAAGGGGAGAAGGATATCTTTGTTTCCGAAAGAAAATTAAGAATATTAATAACAGGAGACTCGTAACAATCCTGGAAATAGAATACAACCCACTTCAAAAATAGATCAACTTTGTTTCGATTTAACAGCGATTTGCAGTTAAGAAATTCGGTCTATGATATTTTAAAATATGGCGAATTTCTTCCTTTGTGACCTCCATACTTGACGCACAATAATTCACGACTGAACTGACCAAGCCAATACTGTTAATACAGTATTTATAGTATATACTCACACTTTTACACCACCTTATCGTATGATCCGATATGACCAATAAAAAAATACACTTAGTTTAAAAAATATGGGAAAGGCGAAATTACTTTTTCTCCAACCTTATGATTATCTTTGTGGCTTGAATGAATATTTCGTCGGCGAAGTTTTGGAGAGGACACTACGACACGAAAGAAGTCTTTGTTCCCGAAGCCTGCAAGTAAAGTTCCTGAAACACACTTGAGACAAGGTTTAACTTTAAAATTTAACAATTAAGGGTCATGGAGTCTTTCACCTTCAATGACATCCTGAAGAAAATTGGGACTTAATTTGATGTTGTTGACATTTCTAGAAAGAATATCCGTGGTGGGGTTTAATTTCCCTGAAGCATACTCAATTCTGCAATTAAACTCTGCTACATATGCAAATGTACGGAATTGTCTTGGAGTCCAGGCGGGATTGTGGATGTCTATCGCCGACACTAAAGGCTTATGATCTGTGAATACTCTAAAATTTTGTCCATCTAATGCCCACAGAAAATGGTTAATGATTTCCTTAATAGCAAGTAGTTCCCTATCAACAGTTGAATATTTCCTTTGCGTTTCAGATAAGGCTTTAGACCAAAATGCTAGTGGTTGCCAGTGTCAGTTCACTTTCTGTTCCAGAATGGCCCCCATTCCAGTATCAGACGCATCTGTTGTAAGGGCTAAAGGTAACGGGTTGTCCCGGAGTGAAAGTTGAGTACTTGAGGGTAAACTGTATTTTATACCTTGAAATCCTCTTTCACATTCATCTTTCCATATGAATTTAAATTTTTTATTTAAAACTGGAAATAACATCACTGTCCATTTTGACGAATTTTTGATGAATTGTGAATGGAATTGAGCCATGCCTAAAAATCTCTATGAATCTTATTTCGATTTTAGAGATGAAATTTTTGCAATAACTTCAACTTTCAATTTAAGAGGTTTAAACCCCTCCGGTGAAATAGAATGTCCAAGGAACTCAACAGAGTCACTGAAAAACTCACATTTTTCAAGAGAAAGTACCAAGCCAGAAGTTTTAAGCTGCAACAAAACTACATTTATGGACTGCCAATGTTAATCCCTTTTCCGAGAAGCAATCAATATATCATCAAGATACACGACGACATTTTTAATTCCCCTCAAACCAGAATTGATGAGTCATTGGAATGTCCGGGCAGATTTTTAAGCCCAAACGGCATTCTCAAGTACTCATACAACCCAAATGGCGTAATGATAGCTGTTTTATTGATAGAGTCTTCACTCATGGGTATTTGTAAGCTCAGTGCAAGTCCATGTTACTAAAAAATGTCATGCCTCTTTGGTTGGCCACGAAATCCCTTAAATTTGGAAGATAATATCGATCTAGATCCGTTATGTTATTTACCCTTAGAGTTTTAGTACCGAGAACTTCTACTGGATTCCCTCCATAACCAAATATAGGTGGTATTTTAACACGAATGAAATCATTAAAATTCGTCGGGGATAGAACGGATACCTGGGCACCCGTATTTAAAAGAAAATTAATTGAATTTATATTGTCTTTAATTAATAAGAAATTTGAGAGAATTATTTAATCCCTCGGTCCCATTCAACCGAGGACAATTTAGTTTTTTTGAATCGATGAATTAAAATGACAATCTGTACCAGAGCACACGGTGGCATTCAAACCAAATTTTGAATGATAACAGCATACTTTTTTAAATTTTGCAGATGTTGAGGACTTCGAAAAAACTTCACAAGGTATCTTCTTAATCAAAGGTGCGACAGTGGGAGAAGAAGATGGATACTTGGAAATAGAAATATTTGTGACTTCTTTCGTAGCTGTACACATATCTGCTAAATTCTTATTCGTAAGTGTTGATTGTTCTCTCAAATATCCCTGTTGTTTCTTTAGAGCATTCCTTATTAGTGCCTCTTTAATCAAACTTTCACGCAAATCCTTTAGGTATTCCTCATCCAGAAGACGTTCAACCTCATCTTTTACATCCATGCTCGAGAGCCCGGAAGTATCAACCATCATTTTTATCCTAGGCGAAGATGATAGCCCATATCGGACTAATATGGATGTCTTTGCTCCCTGATAAGTCAGACTCTCCTCACTAATAGGAATAATAATGAAAACCTTCATCGGCAATAAGACTATATTTAACTTTGGTATGACAAATCCCCCTCAACACAAGTTCTTAGCATCTGAAGAACAGAACCTAGGAAGGTGGAGTTCCGCAACGGCCATTGCTAAATTTGCCTCTTCCGTTTTAATCAACCATGCTTGTTTTTGGGGAGACACAGGTGGTGAATTTTGCTTTCGGGGCATTCTTCGAATAACGTCGGGGTCACCAATGTAAAGTATTTAAAGTTCAAATATCTACTGATTATGTTCTAGATAAATAATAATAATAACAAGTAGAAAAAGAAGAAATGATCCACTTGATCAAATCAAACATATATTATTAAATTATTGCTTCCAATTCGTCCTTACCTAGTGAGATCTTATCCATCATTTTTCATCCTTACCTCCTTGAAAAACAGGTTCCTGCAGCGTTTAAAAATGTTCATAACCCTCACCGCCTCCACTTCAACATCTAGAAGATCTGAGATGTCCTTCCTTTTGGCTTCTTACTCACTCATGATGACGAGATGTTTCTTATAGTTTGTTTATGCACAAAGGATGGCTAAATTAGAATATCAAAAAAACATCACTTAACCTTCCTATAATAATGAGAAAATTAACATTAATTAGCAGTCCACGTTTTGCTACCCAACCCTCTACAAATAAGAAATACTGCTATTTTTTCAAATCAGTACGACATAATTTAAAAAAAAATATATAGTATGAATATTTATATTCTGATTTTGGAATTACAAACTCTATTGATCATTGGTTAGATTCCACATCCCATGGGAATATTTCCTTGGCCTGTAGGATAATTCCTTTATGTAGATCAAACAATCAATATTAATATACTTATTATAAAATAAGCAATAAATCTTGAAAATTATACAACTGATATAATCCTTAAAGAGCAAAAGCCTTATTTCCCTCGCTCTCATCGCTTTTCCTTTAGGCACCACGCTTCTCGCTATTTGAGGGTAACATTGGAATTTTAAAAAATTATTCTTTTTAGTCCAAACGAGGCAAACTGTCTTTCATATGTGTATAAAAAATATGGAATCGATTCAATAAATTTGGGTTAGGATTCTATTCGATTATCAGATATTCTGAATCCTACAAAGTCAACAATCTTATTACAAAATTGGAATTTCTTTTCGTTTAGTAGGACAACTGATATCCACATGTGCTTTAGAAAATCGTTTGTCCTCCACCAATGATCCTCCAGTTGTGTATAATACATTAGAGTAACGTCAAATCAACGAACTTTTCTATTAAAGCCAGCCATGATATCATCAAGACGTCGATTATAACCGTCCCCACTCGACAAAAAATCCTGAGGTGCTCTCTTATATTGGAATCTTCCTATAGTTGTGATAAACGTTGTCATGTTACTGGCTTGATATCGAATTAGAACACAGTGGAAGTCATTCCATGCGTCAGTGACTGTTTTGAAGGTATCTGCAAGTATGGATCTGCCATATGGAAAGGAGACTTCATGGCATGGGGTTCTCTCTTACAATACTTATTGAGTGGAGACAAATCCACCGTCGTCTAGGATTTTCATAAGGTTTCCTAGTGACTACCATTCTGTTATGTATTTAATATGTCCTTTCTGGTTTTTATCTTCTTGTATATTCGTCTATGTATTATAAGTACTGAGTTTTACGTATTATAAATAGTGTCGTCTTTTGTAAATATATTAGAGTATAGTTAGAACACACATGATCTAGTGTCACATTATTCCTCCACGTGAATTCTTCTTCCTCTCATCTCTCCCGGTCATCCTGGATCTCTCCTATTATAAATAAGCTTGTGTCTCTCCCTCGTCAAGACGCAACACATTCACTTGATTCTCTCATTGGTACGCTTTCTATGATACCTATCCTCTCGTAATTTCTTAAATCTACTTCCACTTTCCAATGAATGGGCACTGGTGTATTTACAGCTCTAGGGATATAATTTGGCTCCAATATTATTTCAATTGGTGGACTCTCAACATTGGGTAAAGGTTGATGTGGACATGTATTAAAAGTAGATATTGCATATCCGTCAATTATCCATTTTCTCATTAGAGGAATATTCGATTCAACAGCTTCAAAAGGTTTCTCTGGAAGTACCGTGCAACTCAAACACCCACATTCGGCCCATTTTCTATGTTTTTCCTTCACCATCACAGCGTTTAATGTACTTGGAAATGACCTGTCAATTCCCTTCAGCTGCCTCAATAAATCCATTGATAAGTATAGAATCCTAGCTTGTAGACTTGCGTAGACCATTGCTCCACTATTCCTAATCTTATCTTTACTCTCTATTGATATGCGAAGTAAAACAGCACTATCGCTTTTTTCCCCCATTCACTGCCATAGCTTGATCTTGAACTTTTGTAAGGTCTTGCACCCGTAAGCCGGTTTTGAAAAAATCTTCCTGTCCCCGAAGGCAAAGTTGAGCCCCTGGTATCAGGTATTGTAGATTCATTCACTTGTACTCTTGGTTGCGCCATGAATTTTTCATTTATCCATATTTCGTTCCTGAATACGAGGTGGCCTTTTGACGTCAGAGAAGTAGAAATCTCCCATATCTCCTTTATTACACTAGTTTATAATTTTTTCTTTCATAGACTTTGACGACGTATTCTTATAGAGTTTAGGCTGTTGATTTCGAATATACGCCTTGATTTGATCCATCACATCAAGTTTTTGTGCTATCTGATATTTCCTATTCTTGGAAGTTTACATTAAAAGGCTATAATGATACCACGCGTTCCTGTTCTGTATGTATGTCAGATAAAATGTTCTGGATGTAAAATATGAAATTTAAATATATTCTTAATTTGAGAATTGTTAAGGCCTATGATCATTCTTCATACATTCATACAAGAAGAAGTAGACTTCCATTCGCCTAAAATGTAATATGTCGAGTTCAAAACAAGATACAGAATCAATAAAAACCTTTTTACATTACAAAATCTATTTTACATCAGTTGTTTTTTTGTTTTTTTTCCTACTTGAATTTGTTGTTTTCAAATGAAGTAGCCAAAATTGATCGTCACAATGAAAGAATGAATAATTGACAGACTTGATATGAAAAGCCATGTTGGAGCAAATATAAGTCTTTAAAATCAAATAAAGCTTCTTAACTATAGCTAAAATTCTTTCATATCTTAACTCATCCCACCAATTTAAATACAGATCCTATAATTGACTCAAATAAGTCTATGAAATATTGGGTATATAGAGTGAGGATACATGCTACAAAAAATCATTTATTCTTTTAAATTGTCATAAGTTTCACAATATAAAAGATAATTCAACGCCCGAGCAACAAAACATAGGTAGTTTCCTAAGACAAAAAATCCCAAAGTATTTTTGATGTAGTGTAATAATTAATAGCCATTTATTGGTGTTTTCGAAACTAACCAAAATTAAGATACTTGATATACCAGGAGGGGACATGATACAAGGTAGGAGGAGACGACGTACAGGGTAGGATTATACATTATACAACAGGATGAAACATATAAAAACTGCGATTTGTTATATTCAAGCATTTATTTTACTTTTTATTACAGTTTGTCAGCATAAAGTAATAATAATAATTACATATATAAGATAAACATTGACAGAAATAGAGCATACTTAATAATAAAATTTAAAAAATATCTTTTTGACTATTTGCTGGGATTGATAATTAAAGTATACATGAAATTACACAAAAAAACTAAACATTATTAAATATACTATATATATATATATATATAGTACGAGTATATATTTTTTAAAAATGGGCTGTAACAAGTCTCCTCCATAGTATTGGAATGAGAATAAATGATGTGAACTGAATATTGAGACTAATAATATATGTATTACAAGCATGTTCATTAATTGAAAAACATGCTAGACTTTGACACTTTAATAAAATAAAATTAAAATCCAATTTTTTCTAATAAAAATATATCTTAACAAACTCTCACCTAAAATGTTTACTTTGTGTGTCAAAAATTTCAATGTCGAAATTCTCTGTAACTGTAAACATTAGGCAACCGGATTTCATGTTGATTTGATAAACAAATGAAGACATTCAATTGTTTTAGAACAAGGTGGTCATATAACTTTCCATTTTAAAGTTACTAGCGGTGTAACATGTCTCCTCCGTTACAAGTATCCTCACTCTCCCCTAATATATATTTTATATAGTAATAAAATAAATTGGGATATTCTCATTTTCTTGACTTTTATTCAACATTGCTTTTATGATGACAAACCCCATTGGTAGACATTTTTTCAGTTTCACACCATTAGAGATGTGAAAATTGTCGATAATCCCAATCTGCATACATTTAAAAAAGAATAAGTAACAAATTATTAATTGCTCTTACAAATTATTTGTCTCTATTTTGAAAATTCTAGCGTATTAGCCAGCTAAGAGTACTAGAGTTTTTATAGTGATATGTCGTCTATCAAACTTGCCGAAACATTTTTATTTTTGATTTTGAATCAAGAATATAGATAATTTTCATATCCCTACTCATCTTGGGCAAATTGTCTATACAGGGTGTTATATATTGTCTTTTATTTACTTTTATCTCATGACGTAGGGATTTGTTTTAAATAGATAGTGGTGTACCTTTTTATTAAGTAGATTTTACGTTTTTGTACATTTTATCATTTATGTGATATGTCTATGTACATCTTTTTAGTATTAATCCCTTACAGAAAATATATTTAGTGTATGATTGTACCCCCAATCTGAAGGTCTTTTTGTTGCCTTTGCTCCGGTCCGTTACTTCCGTCTGTTGGTAGTGTTCGCAGTACACTACATAGGGATTACGTTCAGCCAATTGCCATATGACATTTCACCCAAGATAATTAGACTCTCTAAGTATCTTGATTTCACCAATATAATCGATTTACTTGCTAAGACGTATATAACTTAAAAATTTAAATGATGATCCCAATGAAAATTTATTATTTGTAATTTTGTTCGTGTTTGTGAAGACTCTCAGGAGTAACCATGTAATATTCATACATTAAGAGTGAAAAAGTTCGAAACAAGCTTTATTTCAAGGGGCAATTATAATTTAAAGATGAGATTAATATGCGAATTAGTCTTTTGGAAATGTGAAATGTACTAAAAAACACATGTCTAGCCCGGATTCACTTAGCTAAAGAGGAAATTGTTAAAATAGTTGGAGAACATAATCATCTTGGAGATGCAGCAAAAGTAGAGTTTAAAACCATCTACCAAAACATCAGATTGAAGACTGTTGAAACAATAGAATCTCTCAGCATAATACCTTCAACTGCTTTTGAAGGATGCAGCCAAGCCGCTGCAGCTAAATTACCTGTCATAAAAAATATCAAGAGAATGATGCGCACTATAAGACAAAGAAGCAGTCTTTGTCCCGCACTCCGACAACCTCGACGGGACATCATGTTTACAAAACATGTAAAATTGATAAAAACAATACAAATATCACTCAAACATAGCAAGTTTATCATAATAATTGTTTTTATAAGCTCATTTTTTATAATAGATAAATTTTACGCGAGTTTTTTATTTTACCTGGAGCAGCTACATAGTTTTAGTAATACTGATTAAACTGTACATTTATCTTTGTTGTTCTTAACAATGCATCTTTTGTTCAATTCCCGCATATTTGAAGTAATTATGTTTTTTAGGATACAATATTACATAGTTCAGTTAATATTTTTATAGTGGATTAAATGTTGTTAATCATTCCTTGCCTAAAAGGATCTGAGTAACAATAATTTATAAAATATGAAACTCAACGCTTAATCGCCTGAATTATTAGAATTCTACAATAAATAATTGAACTTCCAAACGATATAATTAATTCAAAAATGTATTTTAAAAATATATAACAGAAGTCTAGATAATTTGAAACAATTATAAGTCTAAATTACAAAAATTGATGTATTAATGTAGAAGATACCTCTCCAGCAAATCGTCAGTGTTATTCTCCGTTTTTGGTACGTAAACTCACACGTAGTTATTCAATACTTAGGTTTTCTCTCCTCAATAATAAAAATAACAGCTTATGAAAATAAGAAACATCGTTCAGGGTTTCAACAACAACAAAAACTCGCATCCTAAAGAATGCTAAACCTAAAAAGATCACACTGTCAAATATAACAAATACCAATTTATTCAATAAAATATAGACATTGACATAATGATAAAAATTGCGAAAATGAATGTTATGAGCTACACCAGTTAAAAATTCTAAATTTAGTTTCTTTATTAAAAATATCCATAGTTTTTTAGTCTTATCTTAATATATACATATTTTTTGCTTTGGAGGCTTCCCCAGCCCTTATCTGAGCAATAGTAGCATTGTTTATCGGCTGTTCCAGCTGAATTACATTTATAAAATCCTATATATTTTGAATGAAGAGCCTCAAAATTCGTTTGAAAGTGCCCCTGCCATCCTTCAATGTGTTATTTGTGCAAGGAAGACGATTTTCAATCGTATCTTGAACGTTCCATACCAATATTGGGAAGGCGGCCAGTATAAGTATCATCAAAGTAATCAACGATTGGGATCATAGGGGGATTGAAATTTTTGGCATGACATTGTATAGAATTTAAAATGCATCAATGACTTCTTTTGATGGTATGAAGACCAAAGCTGTTGACATTTTAATTTTCCATAAATTCAATTTACAATCCTGATTTCTGGACTTTTCTTAATAAAGACTGCAGTAAGGGGAAGAAGCATCCTTTAAAGAATAACACTGGAAATGTTGACTGGAATAGATCCATCATTAAAGTGCGAGGTAATAAATTCGTTCTTAGAGTATGCAGTGCTCTAAGAACCTTAATGTAAGTGCCTTGTCTCTTTTTTGGGAAGTGGGCTAACACACATGGTATCATGAAACCATTATATAAGGTATGAATGGTCAGGAGTTAGAAAATATTGATGGGAAATATTAAATGTCCCATGAGAAAAACAAATTTTTGATTTCTCCAAAATTTACAAATTGTGATTTGTTGCTAAAATGGTAATTCAAATTCTTACTTAAACCCTAAAACTATCATCATAAACGAAGAATTACTTACTCGATAGTTACTTTAGCACTATCAGGAAATAAAAACTCACTACAATTTCAAGGAATGGATTAGAAGTTTCCCGAATTTGAGCTTCGGACACAAGTTCCATTGCTTGCCAAATAATTTGTTAAGTAGTTTCTGAGTATCTAATGGATTGGGGGAAAAGAAAAGAAAAGGGGAGTGCATTTAGATGAATCTTGAGCCTATTTTATCAATTTCATTTGGGTTTTTTTCTCAGTCAATCTGAATAGTGTTTCTTTAATTACTCAATATCCTATCCTTCTACATATATTCTTGAGGAGATAACTTCTCAGTATTGAGTAATTACGTGTGAATGTGCTCATGACAAACGTAAAGTAAAACTAATAATTTCTTAGGGAGTTATCTTTTAGGAATATATTAATATAGCAAATCTATATAATCGAAGCAAAGTGTGTTTGTTTGTCGACGCCTACTAGCTACGGGCAATGCCCGATTCTACTGCTAGTTTGTAATATAAAAACAACTAAATTAAAGTATTCTCTTTTAACCAAACGCGCCATAGTCTGAAGTCTGAAAAAAAATAATATGTTAGTGGGTACCACATTTTATAATAAAATTACCTAGTTTATTTCGCCATGTAGTAAGGACATTTTTACAGATCCGACTAAATTTACTTCCTTCACATTTGATTTTTTTTATTTAAGCTCTAAATTTGGGCTAATAAACTCATTAAATTGAAATATAGTACTTCCCCATACAGATTAAACGATTTTCTAAAGAAAGCAAATTAACAAAACTAATATCCTTCTAGCTAATTGTATCAGTAAAATTTAGAAATATAGTTAAATGAATGAAAATGAGTAGGAAATATTTAGCTTCTAAATGAGGATCTAATATATTACTAACTAACGGTAACACTCCAAGAAATTAGGTGTCAACGAACAGACAAACTTTGATTTAATAATATAAAAGATAACTCTCCAACAAATCATATGTACTCAGGGGCGTCCAGATGGGAGGCTGGAGGGGCTGTAGCCCCCCCCAAAAAAAAAAAAAAAAACTAGGAATTTTTGCTTTTTACAATAAAAAAAAGTTGCGGAGGATGCAAACATTTAACGAGAAAATTGGGGTAAAATAAGTTTCCAAATTTTTTTATTTTTTTTTTAAATTCCAAATAACAAATCCCTTGTTTTACTGTAATGTACTATATACACTATTACAAAATATGTATCCCAGGCAAGTTTTATAAATGAGCAAGAGCAAGTTAATTCTATATCTAACTAACATGGTTTCCAAAATTGTCATGCAGAAATAATCACCTACTCAGCATTTTTTTTTAAATCAAATTGCATCCAAGTTCTTCAATATATAAGTTAAAATTTGTGTTTCTGATGCAATCAGCCAACTTCATGCAAATAAAAAATAGAAAACTGTAAAAAAAATATTTAAATGTTAATTTTTTTATTCCAAAAGTTTTATTGAATTGTGAATATCTCCATTTTATCTTCGGTGTTAAATTGTATATTGGACATAATTATATGTTTCATTATAAAATTGAGTTAAATTAAATAAACTTAATAATGTCATTGAAATGATAATTGATTAACAGTTAAACTTAATCAATAAAGTTTAGTTCCTTTTTGAAATGGCTTAGATATGAAAATGTTAAAATTTCAATTTATAATATTTACTTAATAAATATGGGAAAATTATTTTGCATTTCAGTAGAAATAAAATATTATGAAAAAATTACTTGCACTGTAGTCAAAATAAGAGCACGCCAAAAGAAGATATTCATTTGACAATTCAGTGTTCCCTCTCTCAGCCATAGCCCATAGCCCATGGACATTATATTTGACACGTCCTAATTTTAAAGAAGTTGTGTTACAACTTTTAATATCGGCTATGAATATGTGTATATTATTGTTTGTGAATAACTTTTATATGGGATATGATTTGCTACGATAATCATAAAAAACTTTTCACTTATAACTGTTTAGAAACACTTCAATCCTAATATTTTGCGGTAAATTAAGGTATTTATTTTCCACTTTTAATTAGTCATCATATATCGAGGGTCGAACGTAGTTCTAAGATCTCAGAGGCAAGAGGATATATTGAATAAACCTACATATACTTTTTTGAGTATGCCACTAGGGAATTTATAAATATGGGCATGCTTGGAGCTATGCCCAGCTTATATGTTCATGATGATCTCAATGAATAAGATGTTTCATTTTCCATTTTAAAACTCAAGGGGTTGAGTATCAGGGCAATTCAATCATCAACTCCTGGACATATACATAATCAATTTAACATTCATCATTTCTACAGTAATAGTATTTACAATTATAATTACAAATCCTCGTAATTTAAATGTGTCATAAATTGCTAGAAGTATATATTAATCCATATTTTGTTATGTTATGTAAACTTTTTTATTTTTTTACTTTACCCAAGTTAAAAATCAATGAAATGTATACTATGATTACTTACATATGATTATAAATATATTAAATACTTATTGCAATTTTATTATTCTGAATGAAAATCTTAAACAAAATGAAATAAAAAAATATGACCTATTAACTATGCTTTGTATTTTTTTACGGATAAGAAATCAAAAACTTGATTCTGATAAAATTTGGACAATTTGATATTCGAGTCAGTTGGATCTATACTATTAAAGATCTTTCATCAATCGCTAAATTTGTTTTGATAAAGTATCTGTCTATGTAGTTTTTTTAATATAACATTGATGATTAGAGTTTATTGATTCGTTGTTCTAACTTGTTTTTACATCAAAAATTGTTTTATTTCTTAGCGGAATAAATTTGACTTTTTTGACAAACAAATTGAACATTTAAATAGATTGTATTCAAAATGTTGTTTAGTTTGTGACTATTTTTGCCTTTTGCTGTATAAGATACTAAAATAAACATTGTTTCAATTAGTTTTTATAGTCAAGTAGTACATTATATTTGTTGATATAATCCATGAATTTATAAATCTTTCTAACGAGCAAACATATGAAATTATTTTTATTAGATTGAAATTTATTCATATTGTTCCTAGAAGAGGCCTCATGCATCCTTCAGATTTAGTTCATCTTGTATGCTTACGAAGGTTTCAGCTTGAACAGAAAATTTGTGAAATGACTCAGAAGCAGTCGTTCAAAGTTACAAGGCAACTAGTAGAAAGGTTTATCTAGTAGTTGTCTACCGTATTAATAAAAGTTATTTTTTTAAAGATACAAGGGTATATTATGAAATATTTGTAAATATTTGAATAATACTCAGGAAATCAAATTTTCTAAAGCATCCCCACTTTCATATTGCTAAGAGTAGTTTGCAGTTTTCTTTTCTCGATATTTTGCTCTACAACGCATATTCTATTTTTCTATTAGATATAAATAATTATTTGGAACTGCTAAGTGATTTTTTTTTAAAATATACATATATATGATATATATTTGAGATAAATGTTGTCTTCCACCAAGACAACATTTTTGAACTGAAATAAGAATGTGTGTAGAGTAAGTGTTTCAATCTGGATTGATACAGATATTACCTTTAACATTTTTCTACAAGTCAATTATAAAAAAATTACCAAAAATAAAGTTAAGATCAAAAATGTTATCCGTTAAAGTTAAAAGTCATCTTTTTGGTGAAGGATGTACAATATATATAACGTGAATCTTTAGCAGAAAATGAAGAAATAAAGGATAGAGGATCGGAAGGTTGACTTAATTATTATTTGATTAATAATATTAATATTATAGTAGACAGTATTGTGTGCGTGCCGTTATCATTTTTTTACTGAATATTATGATTTAATTTTGCCTTTTATCATATTTACCATGTGTTTTTGAACGGCTAAGATATTCACAATTACAAGTATTTTTAATATTTTATTTTAAATTATGAAATATACTGTATTTTGTATATTTTTTTAAATATTTGATAAACCAAAAGTACATTTAAAAAACTAAATAATAACATTGCAATTATTTATTACATATATATGCCAGAAAATTCATGATTTTTTATTGGCGGAACTCGATTTAGTCTATGATTTAATATATGAAATTATTTTATTAAGTATTATTACACAAACTATAATTTAAAAAGATTTAATTAAGTGTTTCCAAAATGGTTTGTTGTTTTTATATGTAAAATAATAGCAATTCAATGACTGCTCAACAAAATGATGGGGGACATCGAACAAAAATACTTTCCAACATTTACTTCTTAAAATTAAATTTTCTATTAACCTCAGCAAGATAAGTGAATGTGAAACTATTAAACTTGATACATCTTAATGTGAGTGTGAAGAGGTTATCTTTTCAAATTTATCACAGATAGAATGTATTTAAAACTGCACTAACAATTAGTTTGCAGCTCCATCTATCCGATTGAGTTGTAGGAAAGAACCATTCAAAAGATCATGGATTAAATATCTTTCCACACACTTCTCTCACCTCCCTCCCTTCTTCTGCTAAGCAATGGAATTCCATTTCCTATCTACACGCGCCCAAAGGTTTTGTGAATCAAAATATAGTCCTAAGAATTAGACGTAATCGAATTTTTCTTTCATGTCATAGTACCTTGGGTTTAATGCTTTAGGGTAGAATAAAGGGACTATGAGTATAAGACTTTTTTAGTTTCTTTAGGGTAGAATTTTTTTTAAAGGTTTATCTATGACCAGCTTAGCACAAGCAAGGTAGAACAGATGAGCAAGAGCTGACTACACAACACCGGCATTTTATAGCTTTAGATAATTCCTACACAATTAAAATGACAGTCCATGACACTAACTTATATGCCTACAATGACGTCATGCTGCTTTCCTAGTGTCTTTAAGTATCTTACATTTAGTAGTAAAACTCCAGCTATAGGAAGTTTTCATCACTCTTCCGTTTATACTCTATAATATAATAATTAATCAATTTAAAATTATAACTTTTTAAGTTATTACTTATTCAAATTATATATTCATGGCATATACTGTGAGGAAACTTTTTTTCACGAACTGGTAAGTTAAAAATCTGAATGAATGAAAAACAGTTTTTAGTTTCAACTTTTAAATAAAATATTTAATATTTGTACCTTAGGAACTCTGATTGAGAATGTCTCAGTTATTGGCAAGAGGCTTCTGTCAAATGAAACGATTCAAGGGTTTCAAACTCTTAAAATATCCGAGCTTGAGCCATACGTGTACGGTGTGGCTTTGAACCGCCCTGACAAACTTAACGCACTCAATGATCGAATGTGGAGAGAAATTAGATCTGTTTTCGATGAGCTGGGAAAGGATCCCAAGTGCAGGAGTATCGTTTTGTCAGGCAATGGTAGAATATTCACTGCAGGAATTGATATCATGGGATTTTCAAAACTCCTCCCAGAGCTGACTGCTGAAAAAGACATTTCTGTAAAAGCTAAATTTCTATACGAGTTCATTGTTGTATATCAGCAATGCATTTCTGCAGTTGAAAAGGTGAGTTGCATCCCTTGGTATAAGAAACAGGATTGTACTGGAGCTGGAATATTGGGGAATAAACCCACCACACGGCAAAGTGTTTTCATATTTTAATTAGTTCAAACTCTAATTATTTACAGTGTCCGAAACCAGTCATAGCTGCAGTACATAACGCTTGTATTGGAGCTGGTGTTGATCTTATTAGTACTGCTGACATTCGTTATTGTACCGAAGATGCATATTTTCAAATTAAGGAAGTCGATTTGGGCCTAGCTGCTGATGTTGGAACTCTGCAGAGATTTCCCAAAGTTGTAGGTAACGAAAGTTTGGCAAGAGAGCTCTGTTATACAGCAAGGAAAATGAACAGCTCCGAAGCATCTTCTCTGGGTTTCGTGAACAACGTCGCACCTGATGTCTCGAGGTAATAATATTAGCATGTGAACTTAAATGAGTCAAGTCAGGTATTCTTATAACACGATGTATTTTATTTCGTGATATTACATTATAGTATGATGGAGAAAGCTACTAGCACTGCTTCCAAAATTGCAGAGAAAAGTCCCGTAGCTGTACAAGGAACTAAAATAAATATTTTACACGCGAGAGATCATACAGTCGACGAGAGTTTGGAATATCAAGTGAATAGTGATAACTTATTAATAAAATTTCATATTTAGATGTTTTTTGTATTATCTTAGGCTCGATGGAATAGCCTCATGTTACAAAGTGAAGACACCCTTACGGCAGTTATGGGAATGATGTCAAAGACCAATCCGGAGTTCAACGATCTATGAAAAAGCACATACTTATATCACAGGCATATCGTCAATATTTAAACATAAATAATAAACCGACGAAACTTTACGTCATTTTTATATAATTGAGTCTGAGTTTATTTTGTAATTAGTAACCTATTAGTGCCGTTTCTTCTTATGTTTCTTAGGCGAGCGGGAACGCGAACGCCTACTAGATTTTCTAGGAGATTTAGAACGAGATTTTTTGCTACTTTCGTACGCAGAACTACTATTCGACGAACTACTGCGCCTTCTTCTTCGACGGCTTCTCTCCCTGGATCTAAAATTCAAGCAGTGAGTAAAATGGTGTTATCACCATTTTGTGTATCTATTTCGTACCTTGATCTCGATGAACTTGAACTACGACCACCTTTTCTTTTTGAGTTTTTCCTTTTTCTTGATCTAGAATGTCGTTCATCATCCTCAACCGAGCGGAACTCTTTCCTCATTAGTTTTTTGCGAAAATGCTCGACCTACAAAAGTCAAAGATAAATTTAATTAGTATCATAAATTGAGAAATTACCTGTTCTGATATTGTCCATCCTGATTTGGATGGTTTTTTTCCAGTTTCTAGTTCATCTTGAAATGACATTACTTTAATTTCAATATCCCGTAATTTTGAACGCCTACTCTCCGAAACTCTCATGTCTATTTCATCGTCATCAAGTTGCATTGGAATACCTTTTTGAAATAAACTTTTTATTGGGTTATAAGATATAGAAGATGACATTACCGTCGATATCATCATCGTCTTCTTCTCTTTTTTTTTGTTTTTCTTTGTCATACTCATCAAATATATCCCATTTTGACGTGACAGCCTGAGCTTGGACATCTTCAGGATCAACTGTCTCCCATTTAGAAGGTAAAAATCCTATTTAAATAAATTCATGCTCGATTTTAGGAAATGCGAAAAGTTAAAATGACAAAAAAATAAAATAATCATACCAGACACCCCCCCGATTAGAAGAAGGATTTAAGGAGGATGGGTCGTCCAAAGGTGCACCATCTAAGTCAGAATCATCAGAATCTTTGGTTATAGGAAGTTTAACTTTATCAGACTCTGGAAGAGATAAATTCAATAATGAGGAATAATTTATATAAATAAATAGAAAATTCATTACCAGTTTTTGCTGCAGATTTTAGAAGTGCAGCCCCGTCTAAAGGAATACCATCCACATCTTCTTCGTCACTACCTTCGTCGATTTGTGTTGGTGTAACATCATTTACCATGTATTGATCGCCCATTAATCCAAGAAATTTGTTTTGCAAATTAATTAAAAAATCCTGGGGATATAAAGCCCAATCTTCCCAAGCTCGAAAACATAACATAATTCTTTGCTTAAAAGACTCGGCCTTAATACGAGACTCTATGCTCTTATGGCACTCATACAAATGATCAAAAACTTCTGGCAACTTCACTTGAAACCCTTTTCTAAAGTAAGAAACATTGGTAATACCCTTAACACTACAATTGTGTAAAATATCCGATATGAGGTACAAGCGTGCTATCTTTTTAGCTAATGGAGTTTCAGGAATGGAAAGAGATTCGTAGATACAATCTACAATTTCTTCACCTGCATCTGCATGTTCAATACACCAAACCATCGACTCAGCAATTGGATTACGGTCAGGAACAAGATTTCGTAGCATTTCCTCAAAACGATCTCTCTGTGAATCAGATAGCCCTCGCTTATTGTTACGAGCAAGCTCTTCCTGATATTCTTCTGAATCCTCTTTTTTAGGATTAGGGGGGTCGCTAGTCTTATTATTACGACGTTGTGGGATTATCACGTCGTCGTCCAATAATTCTTCAGGAACTCCTGCTGCAAACAAATTTAAGGGTGGGGGTTTCCAAATGGATCCTCCTTTAAACATTCTAAAGTCATCGGTGGACCAATTTTCTTTAGAGTCTCCCTAAATCATAATCCTTGAATTAGTTGAAAAGAAATAGCGTTGAATCACTTCACCTGCATAATGCTATAAAGTCTCCATCGATAGTAAATATGATCATGAGACTTATTTTCAAATAAAAATCGAAAATTTGGGTTATTCATTTCTCGATTCATTATCATAGCCTCAAACATGGGCCCTTCTCGTATAACGAATTCAATCATTCGATTTATGAGACATAACTTAGTTCTGTCTGTAGGAATAACTACTTTTACCGTTGAGCGAAATAATAATTTATCAAACTTTTCTTGATCTGAGGCATTTTTCGGAGGATTATAATTGTGCGATCTAAATATAAGAATACAATGAGTAAATCATAGTATCACGTGAAGATGACTTACTTGTTTAGTTGTTCCTCGCTACATTGACAATTGAATGGTAAACCTGTAGTTGGAGGAGGGAGGGTAAGTTTTAATAATTTAGGGGGAATATAAAGAGGGAAAAGAGGAATCGGGACGGGCTTTCCCCAACCCATTTTCATTTCAAATCCATCCACATCCTTTCCAGACAAATTATTCAAAGCCCTTTCACCATCAACTCTACTCATATATGCCACAAAACCACAATTCCTTCCTCGTGATTTTTCATCTTCAGTCCTAGGCCACATAATTTTTATAGATGCTAGAGGGCCATATTTCCCAAAAATTTCCATCAATTGTTGTTCTGTGAGTCTCGGGCTCAAATTCCCTAAGTAAAGATTAGTCGAAGTAGGATCTCCACAGTCTAAAGCGTTACGCTGATCCTTGCCAGAACAGAGAGGAGGTGATGGAACAGGTACAGGCACAGGTTCAACTATGGTTGGTCCAGGAGGAGCTGGTGGAGTAGTGGTAGAAGAGGAGGACTTTAACATGGATTTCACACGATGACGCTCTTCTCTTTCCTCTTGAATGGCTTTCAATTCTTCCTTGAAGGATTCTATAAGAGAAATAACGTAAATATCAAAACTTGGCCTTAAATTTGTTGCATTTATGTTAAGGGGACTTTGGAAATTATGAATAAAAAGGGAGAGATATGAAATACAGGTCCCACGAGTTGGATTTCAAACGTTCATCATAAATAGAAAAGAATTTAACTCCTTTGAAAAATGATATTTAGTACGCGATATCAGAGACTAAGATAGGGGGGATCACAAATCCAGAGAAGAAGAATTAATAACCTAAATTAGACTTCTTTTTTTCCTGGATTTTCTTTTTGGATCCAGGTTTTTCGGGTCTTCTGTAGGTACTGCTGCTGCTGCCGCCGCCGCCACCACCGCTTCCACCTCCAGAGCTAGCGCTAGCGCCACTGCTGGTACTTTTACTGGATTCCACAGAACCGTGGCTCATCTCTTTATCCATGGAGCTGAGTTTACTCTTGGGTCTATATAGACTTCCTTTTCCAGAGCTGTCATGTTTTTGCTTCCCAGCATCAAATGTTCCAGCCTTAATCCATGTTTTCCCGGTCCCACTCCCCTGGAACGTATCCACGAACTCCTGATAAGCCTTTCCCACGGCTTCCTTCTCTTCTTTCTGCTTGGCTTCTTCCACATCTTTCTTGGTGCTCCCTCGCCGTCCAACGCCTCCGAGGACAAAGGCCTTCAACTTCTTCTCACTAATCATGCTTCTTCTAATTTAAAACTCAAGTCCAAAGGAGACGCCGAATCCCATATCCTCATATCACTCGTAGTAAAACTTATACATTTTATTAATGTAATACAGCAGTTGGTAGAATTGAAAATACTCATCACTCACGGCCTTCATTTATGGCCGCCCACAATTACTTCTCTAGTTCTCATTCCTTACAGCGTGACGTCACAATTTTCATATCGTCCATTTTAAACAATCAAGTTTCACGAAAATGAAAACTATTCAATGTCCAAATGGGACTTACAAATAAAAGGACAAAAACTTTACTATCAAAATTTCATGCCTTAATTACCTTGTTTTATTATACTTACTTCCATATTGTAGGTACAAATTAAAAACTAATATAGAACGATTAAGATATTTTTCTCCGCCTATTCCACTTTTCTCATTCCTAATCGATCAGACCTTTTGAAAAAAAATTGAACAAATCTGGCCATTCTTGGGGATTTTCAGTACATAATACTTTGATTCCATTCAAACAAGAGTGTTTCTCATTCGCATAAAGTGGTATTCAATGCAGGTGTTAAGTCTTTTTTATTTTTTATAAAACTATTGGATGAAGTTTAAATTAAGATTTATTGGAAATTCCTCCATTCCATGCAGTAAAATAACAACTTTGAGCCCCCAAAATGGCGTCTCCTTCAATTATAGTGTCAGTCATAACTATTTATATTTTCCTAAGTCTAACTAACCAGTGACTTTGATTTGAAGTATGAGTTTATTTTCGAGCATCAACAGGAACAATATGAGGGAAAGAATGAATATGAATACATGATTTTACAATTGATTTGCTCAAAATACAAATTAGATAAATAAAAATGAAACATTAGCTACTAAATGAAGTCCATCTTTTTTGTTAAAGAAAATATAATATGGAAAATGTTAGTGTAGAAACTAAATTAAAAATTTCTTAGCCAAAATAATCCGTAATCAGGTAAGATAGATGTGTTGGCATTAAGAGGTGAAAGAGTAGTACAATACCCCTGGTGATGTCATAGACAAGAGAGAAACAAAGTAGAAAGAATGAAGTCTATTATGGCAGGAGCTGAAAGTCTAGGGGAAACTTGTCAACTTTTGAAATCACTATCTCAATATTTAATATTGATTGAATTTGAAATTCACATAGAGATTACTCCAGCTCTTATCTTCGAATTTCAAGTCCATAGTGGTTGTATTATCAAAGAGTTACATTGTCATTGTGGATTTGATTGTTGAGGACACATTTTATAGTTTATCTGAAAATAGACTACTTGTTAATATTTATGAAGTAAACTTTACACATTGAATTTTTGATTTATTATTCATTATATATGTATTCATATAGATAATGTATTTATTTATCTATGTCAATGCAACATTTCCTTAGACTCTGTTTCACCCCAAAAAAAATAATTAAATGTAACATACCTAAAAATCATTAGTATTATACAATAATTTTGAAAACAACCAAATTGTCTACCTTGTAAATATCAACAAGTAACTTTTGAGATGTAACTCATTATTATATCCGCCAACAAAGTTGTAAGCAAGTTATGTTTCTGGATCTGTTTGTATTTTTGTTTGTCACCATGATAACGTAAAAGTTAGAGATCAATTGGTATCCAACTTGGTACGAATAGTCATAGTTATTAATAGTATAATCATAATTAATATATTAAATTTTGAAAGGTCAATGGTCAAGGTAACTCAAAATGTTAATGAAAAATGCATGGTTGACAATAGCTGTGGAACATTTTGGAGTACAGAGCACAAATTGGAGTCGTTATGATAGTTTGATAAATATGCTTCAAATAGCAAAAATTTTAGGTCAAGCTTAAAGGAAAACAAAATGCATAATCAATCATCACTTTTGAAAAAATTGAGATATAGAGCTGGAATAATCTCTTGAACAAAGAAATAGAGCTGACTCAGCATGTTGACATTATCTGTACTACAACAAAGGAATATTGACATGAGTCATGACATTATCTCTAGAACAAATTGTTATTGTTATAAGTAAGTTAAGAATAAAATTCACATTGTTAAAAACTAATTATGGTTTTCCTTGCACTTTACTTATGGATGTATAACATAGCATATATTTAAGTATGAAGGCAGTACATATTAAATTTCATTAAATTCAACATCGTACATTTTTGTCTTAGACATAGAGAAGAAAGATATTTCATTTAGAAAAAATGACCCTAGGCGGAAGTTTGCACTCTACTGAGGTGCCCATTCTTGTACTGCAATTATATTGCCATTTCATAAAGTATTATAAAATAAATATGAAAGTAATTAGATTTGGACGTCCTTTGGTGGGGGAATGTATTTTTAGTCCAGATTATACATATGTATGATTTATGAATGTATCCATTATTTGGATTCCATTTCGTGTTAATGGTAACCTACCCCCGTCTTCCCTACTCTAATACATAATAATACTATGAATTGATGCAGCGCGCAAGAAGGAAAGGAGCTAGAAGAAGGCGTGAGAAAGAGTTTGCTACGTCTGACGTGATAACTGAATGATCCGTCCTGATACAACAACAACTGAACTGAATACAAAAACTGTAGAGGAAAGTCAATCGATATTATTTCTATGTTTTGTTTTCGTCATGTGAGTGGCGGTTGTAACGTATCAAGGAATTGGATTGTAAGGCTTAAAAATGACATCCACGTCTTCCTTGGTGGTTCCCCTGATTATGTGGGGCCGAAGCCCCCCAAGCCACTGCATTTCCTCCATTACAGTCCTTCATGAGAATAAAACTCTTGCAACGGGTGGGCAAGATGGGGAAATCATCCTCTGGGATATGGACCACAATTGGAATCTGACTCCAAGGCATTTACTTGTGGGACACTCTTCGGGTATTCGATGCTTAACTAAAACAGGACAATATTTAGTTTCAGCCTCAGAAAATGGGGAGTTGAATCTTTGGGATCCCGTGGACGGGTCTTGCATCGAATCCAAAAAATACCCCCACCTTGTCCATTCTTGGGTTCAATCCTACAGATCTCCAGCCAATAATAGGTTACAATTAAGTTGGAGGGTTCGGGCGAGCAAGACTTGTTTGAAATTGGCAGATATGCCACACTCTGAGGCACAGTACTGAGTCTCTCGTCATTGAATCCCAATGTATGTTACTCATGCAGAAGATTCAAAGTGTGGCATCTAATGTCATTTACTTTTTATTACTTGAATTTTGAAGTGAGCCCGAAGCTCTTACTATAATTGTACATCCTATCCTTTCAGAGTTAAATTATTCTCTTGTGGTCTTTATGAAGAAATTGTTGCGTTTGATTCTACTTCATTGGAGGTCTTGTTTCAACTTTCAAGCAGAGTCAATCCTGATTGGATTTCTTCGTTTCACGTTTTAAGACCGCCTAATCGTAAAGATGACGTTGTTCTGGCTTTAACCACATCAGGTACTGTGAAAGTGTGGACCCTAACTGGAAATGAAGAGTCTTCTGAGCAATCTGTACTTGAGAATGAGTCAAAGCAGATCCGTTGTGTCAATTCTGTTCGCTTGTCTTGTTGTGCCTATAATATGCGTACTGTTCTCATTGTTTGTTCAAAATATTGGAATATATATGACGCAGGAGATTTCACTTGTTTATTGACGATGCATTGTCGTAAAGGTGAGCGTTGGTCGGGAGGAGAGTTTGTCAGTGGTGATCGTGTTTGTATATGGAGTGATGATGGAAAGGCTTATATTTATAAATTACCTACAAATTGTATTGTGGAATCCAAGGATTTTCATAACAAATCAAAGGAATCTTCAAAGTCAGTACTATTACACAAACTTGAAGCCAAGGAAAAGGCTCTCCACTGCCCACCTGCATTTGATTTTTTTAAGATAGTTCGTAAAGATAAGTCTTTGAAATTTCTCTTAAGTGGTGATTGCGATGGATGTGTTTCAATATGGAATATTTCGGATATTTCTGGCAGTGATGAAAATACCAAAGGTTTGCTACCTATACAAACTACTTCCCTGGAAGAAAAATGGAAAGGATTGTCAGAGTGTCCTCTGGGTATATTGGGTCAATTGGGTAACGATGCACCCGAAATAACTTCAACGATATTTTTACCTATGCAATGCCGATTAGTTTGTGGCCGAGATGATGGCTCTATTGTCATGGTCCCTGCAACTCAGACTATAATGCTACATCTTCTATCTGGGCGTCATCAAAAATATTCTAATTGGCCCCATCAGCAAATGCTGATTGGACATAGTGGTCGAGTTAATTGTCTTTTATATCCAAATAATGATCATCCGAGATACGATGTATCATATCTTGTCTCTGGCTCTGTCGATTTTTCAGTATGTCTATGGGATATTTACACTGGCACTCTACTTCACACGTTTAGTTCTCATGGGGGTGAAGTTATGAGTCTCTATGTACCTCCACCTACTTGCAGTCCTCGTATTCAACATTGCATTTGCTCAGTAGCCAGTGACAATTCTGTAACGTTGTTGTCTCTGAAGGAAAGGAGATGTGTTATGCTAGCTTCCAGACATTTATACCCTGTGACTACAATAAAATGGCGCCCCTTCGATGATTTTCTTATTGTCGGATGTTCTGATGGAACAACTTACGTTTGGCAAATGGAAACAGGTATGCACTTCTAAAAATTATCCAACATTTAGGTTGACAATTTTGTTTACATAGGTCATCTGGATAGAGTTGTACATGGGCATTCAGGGGATGAAATACTTGCTGCTTGTGATGAAAATGCACCGACAATTAATATCGGTGAAAGTGTTGGTGCCAATCCAGCTTTGCATTTCTTTCGTGGTCTTCGTCATCGGAATCTTGCAGCTATGAAAATTGCTACACAAACAGGAATGTCACAAATTCAACAGGGTCAAAGGGGCAATGCTCATGCTGCTATTCAAGAGAAAAATCGTTCTTATCCCCTCATTGTAAATGGATTCAGGACTAATCCTAAAAACTTTGAGAGTCATATATTGTTTTTTGATGTGGAGGCATTAATTGTTCAGTTGTTATCAGAAGAGTATCAAACCATGACCCCGGGTACTATGGAGACTCAAGGTTTTACTAATCAAAAGGACTATGATCGTATATGGGCTTTAACAAAGCCGGCATCTCCTGATACAGTTAAAAAAATATCTGGCTTTCTCAACAAAGTTAAAGATAAAGCTGACGACCGATTAAATTCAATTTCATCTTCAGCAAGTCCCGAGACTCAGAGAAAACTTACTGGTTTTATGTCTAAAGTTAAAGAGGGAGCTGAAAAAGCTAAAGGAGAGCTTGAGCATGCCAAACGGGAAATTGAAAAGAGGGCAGGAGCTCTTGATGAAAGTGGTTTGAATATCAAGAATGAGGAAGATTCAGAAAATGGCGTTATTCGGCCATCTTCACTTCATCTCGAAATTAATCTTACTCTTGAAATTGGTCAACTTCTATTATCCTTATTGCACGCTTGGGGATTAGATAAAGATCTTGATAAAGTAGCTACCTCCAAGCTTGGTCTACTTCGTCCCAAAGTACCAGTGTCATTTGGAATACTATCTAAAGGTGGAGGAGTTATGTCACTCTCTCTACCAACCTATCATCTTGGAGATACAAGTGTGAAGGATAATGCTTATAACACTCAATTTTTTACGTCTATGGGGCATTGGGAACTCTCGCATACTCTTACAACCAATCATTTACTATCAGTTATATCAATAACAAACACTCTAATATCCGTTTCAAATGCTTCGTTCATACCCGAACAAGAAAGAAAACGAAAATTGGTTCGCCAAGCAACTCACGGAGCAATGGAGTTACCTGCAGGCGAAGATTCATCTGTATTCAGCCACCAGCAGGAGCAAATTCAACAAGGATGGAGTCTGTTGAGTACATTGCATTGTTTTTTAATTCCTGAAAAATTAAAAACTTCAATATCGTTTAAGAAGCCTTTAGTTGAGCTATTGGCCATACGATGGCAAGATCGTTGCTTGCAAGTTCGATTAGCTGCACAGGAGTTACTTGTTGCAGAATTAAAAAATATGGGGTTAGAAGGAAGGAAGAAACTTGTCGAAGTATGGGGTTTGTATTTACCCAAGTATGGGGATCCACCGTTTCAGCCTTCTACAACCCCAACTACAAATGGACAAGAAAATAATGTTCTAGAGGAAGATGATGAGGATTTCTATGAGGATGAAAAAGATGATGCTGCCGTTGAAGCGCGAAGAAATCAGACAACATCCGTCATACTTCTAGGTGTGATCGGTGCGCTGTTTGATATTGATGGAAGTAAAAATTCTGAGCATGCTCTCGGTAGCAACATGATTCGTTTAACTGCAAAAGCTTTGATGTATCTAGTTTTGTGTCCTAAAGGAGATGGGAATTTTGGCTCCAATAAAGCTGGGGGGTCGACTTCAGCTTTAAGACGTGCAGCGATTGATTTAATAGCTAGGGGATTTTGTTTATGGGAACCACATTTAGAAGTATCTAAAGTACTGTTGAGCTTATTAGAAATGTGTTCTGAAGCAGATTGGTGGGTTCCTTCTACTAAATATGGTCTTCCACTCACCCCTTCTGGCGATTCTTGTCGAACATCTCGTCATGCTTTAATGCAAATTGCTAAAGCGCGGCCAGGAGCATTTGTTACGTCTATTGCAAGAGAAATTTCAAGGTTTAATAATCTTGCTGCAAACTCTCAATCCCTTAATGTCAATTTGAATCAACACGTGTTAACTCGTTCAAAAGCTGAAATCCTTCACTTAATAGAGGTTTTGATTGAAACAAATAAGCAAGATCTGATAGATTTACTTGTAAATGTGACGGATATAGCTCTCCATTGTATCGATGGCAATCATTTGAAGAACAAATGTATGGGGGATATTTTCCCTCCAATTTCATACTTTCCACAAATATCGCATTGTATGCAGACAAGGCGATTAGCCGTTGGTACAAAAACTGGTAGTTTAGTTATGTATGACCTACGAGCCTCTAAGTTACAATCAATACCAGCACACTCTGGGAGCATAATTGCTGTTTCCTTTTCTCCCGATGGAAAAAATCTTGCTACGTTTTCGGATTCTGATAATAAGCTTCACTTTTGGCAGACATCAACTGGGATGTTTGGACTTGGCAATGCGCAAACACGCTGTACTAAGTCCTATAATGTTAATCCGTCATCGAAATCGAGTCAATGGACACCCAATCATATGCCAAAACTTGTATGGAATGGTTTTAAAACAGTCACTCTACTCCTACCTGATGGAGCTGAAAGTCGTTTCAATTCCTAAATATACAAAAAAGATATATAGTTACTACTATTAAAAAAAAGCTAGAAATGATTAATTTTTCTCTCTTTTTACTTTCAAGATTAAAAATAAGGATAAGTATTTAAACCTTAAAACCATTCTTATGTGTTTTTATGTTGAGCTCCCTATTGTCAACTTGCATCAGGGAGTTGAAAAAGTAGGATTAGAGTCATAATGGGCTTTTTTTTATTAGGAACTACATAGGTTTAAATCATTGATTTAAAAAAAGTCATTAAAAACGCATTAAATTTTACAATATTACTAGCATTTCAATTTTATTACAAATACATTCCGTTATTCTATAGTGTGATTTTTAATTCTATTTTATTGTTAATTATGAAGGATACATATTATATATTATCTATATCTATACATTGTTTGTAATAATTTTGGTTTATTATTAATTTATTTATTTTGTTAAAAGAGTTGCAAGATGAACATTTATTATTGTGTGTTATCTTAACATTCTTGAATTATACTTGGGTTTATTCTGTCTAAATAACCATGTCATTTGTCTTTAAATTCATGCACTATCAATTTGTTAAATCAACTCAATAGATATCAATTTTAATGTTTTACATTAAATGGGCATATACTATACCACTAAATCTTTCTTTCAATAATAATAAATCCATAAATAATTTTAAATCTTTAGTAAATGGATGACAAAAGTTTGACGTTCTACTAACTTTTTGATTGTGTTATTTAGAGAGTTTGACTCCAACCTGACTTAATACAAGAACTTATTGATTTGATCTGGTCTTACAATTTATTATATACATTTATTTTTTATTTTCTACTTGCCAATTCATATGATAATATCATATGAAACTTATGTACAATGAGCTTTTTAACAAGACTATACCAAAATATTATTTTCAAGTGTTTTATTATTGAAACGACGCTGCGAGTCTGTTGATTACGTTTTCAAATAAATAAAAAAGCGAGCACATTATGTTATAGTAGCCTTGTTCGTTGGAGTTTTCTATCGCGAGGAAAATAAATGCTCTTGGAGGATAGGACGGTGTTATCATATAAAATATTATTCGTATATCATTCATTAAATTTTCCTTCCCCTGGTTCTGAATTCCTTGAAAGTGAAATAAATAATAGTTTATTTGTTACTTATATTTAAATACATTCACAAACGAAGTTCTGTCTGGTATTCTCTCATTAAAGGTAAGATATTTTCATAAATATCCTTGATTTCTTAACAAGCAAAACTAATTCTCCCATTTTAGTTTTATAACAGTTTTGAATATGTACACTTTTTTATATAAATTTAATAAATATTTTCTAGTCAGGATCTTAATTCCCATATTGGGAGCAGTATTTTTGTAAAATTAATGTTGATATTTATAGCGAGATTATATCTCTTTATTATTGTATTTAGTGTGTAATTGAAATGTCAACATGACTATTTAAGTGAAGAAAACTGTTACATCACTTACATCTTTTAGGGTTTAGTGCAGATCATACATATATATATCTACATGCAATTTTTTTTTTACTATTTTAATGTACATAATTTCATGGAATTCTAGGTACAATATCTATAGAATTCCCTGATAATATGTACCATTTATTTGGAATTAGATTGCTTATGAGTAAATAATATGTGCTATGTGGCCGGAAAAAGGGGTGGACCATTATTAGTATTGTGTCTGTGTTTATTTAGGACTGAAAACTGCAGTCTCTTCCAGTTCAGTTTCGGTCTGGTGCAGTTTAGTCCTGCATATCAGTCCTAAAAACTTATAAAGTTCGATCCTTGATGACTTCTTTGTTTAATCAGTTCTAGTACTAATAGTTCTAAGGACCGGTCCCAAAGACCGATAGGGCTAGTCTTAAGACTTGACCGAATAAACTCAGACCGACAAAATACTAGACATTATCCACTCTTTCTATTCTAAATGCATGAAAAGACAATTGTAATGGAAATTTGAGTGATTAGGTTTCCATCATTTCGATGAAACTACCTCCCCCATTTTTGAATTGTGTGTAGATATGTATTTATCTTTTCTACCTCTTAACTCCTTCGCTTTTTTTAGAGCCTTCACATTTTTGCTAATCTATATATTTACGATATGTAATTGAGGCCTTGACATGCCATTGAATATTTTTTTCTTATCATCAACCATTTGAGGGAAGTTGAATAATTCGATTAAAAGTATTGAATTACATTGCAAAATATGGTGATTAGTTTATCTTTAGTTGTGTTTCGCTATGCTTCAAAAATTATGAGTAATGTACCTTTTTGAAACAAAGATTCATTATACAAGTAGTAGTATTACCTATTGCTCTTATAGTGAATCTTGACTTGGCTTGCTAATTATACAGACTTACTATACCACTACATAAACGAGCTAAATTAAGGGAAGTTTTCATGCAATCCCTTCACTTTTTGTAAAGGTAAACCTGTTTGTCTCAATGTTTCATCCGTTTATAAATAAAACAATTGATGTTAATACGTTCAATTCAATGTAATATTATTTAATTATGTAGCGGTGATTCATAACCACACTTATTTTGAACAATTTAAACATTCATATAAAATTTCGTTGAATGAGAATGATATATTTTCGTTTATACACAAAAATAACAGCATATTTTAGTGAAAGGCAATGGCGCATCTAAATACAAAGCCCTGATCAAGGAAAATCCTTTCCTTTCTGGCTTATATTTCATATAATCAAGTTGGGGACATTTAAGGGGCCTACAAAGTGAACTAATTCCAAATTTTATTGAAACAACTCCATTTTAAATTGCATATCTTTATAAGATCAAAATCACCGACCAATAAATAAATAAAATCACAGCCCCAATAACAAAACTGTGATTACGGCACCGGTACATAAATACCCATTACATAATATGTATTAATAAATCGAACAGTTGTATTTTTATTGATGGTTATGAATATTGTATAAGTGTCTATAACTTAATTATTTCATGATGTCATTTCAAATGACGTACTATTGAATTATATAATTTAATCAAATTATAGTCAATCACTGTATGTTACGTTGTAACAAAAGTAAAACTTAATAGAGGAAATGGATTCAAAAATTGGCATGGGTCTTTACTTATGAAATGTATCCTCTTGTTATCATCTAAGTACCAAATTCTGAACATAAAGTGTAGTATCTAAGTAATGAGGCAAAAAGAACGACATGCTAATAAAGTTGAATCCTGTGTATTTGTAATCTCAAGTATCGCGTTCAATAATTTAATCTATTTCATCTTTTCGTAAGACGCTAAAGCTCCTTCCACCAGATATGAAATGGAAAAGCTTGTATATTTTTTTTCTTCCCCATTAAGTAGGATACTCGACGTGGATTTATTTTTGAAGCCAGAACTACTGATATCCCTTTCTGAAAGGCACTTTACGTAAGTTCTTCGTAAGAGTGTATTCCGATGAGTTCTTCTTATAACATGACATCTGTTCTTCAATTTAATTGTATGGAGTGATCTTTCATAGTGGCATGTTCATAAACAAAAAAATCACCACACCCGGTTTTAAAATCTGCACAAAGGACATTTACATATTGAACGTAGAAAAAAACGTCATCATCCTGGTCGATGACAAGTCGGAAAATTTACGCCTTCCTATTTTCTACTTCATCAAATCAATTTTACGATAAGGGCTGCAACGAAGCACATCAGAAATAAAATAGGCATTTAAATAATTTTAGTAAACGTTATTAATATTTATGTATAAATATGCAAAATATTAATTTATTATAGGTATGAAGTAAGCAAAATTTACGTTTTGTGTAATTTCGTGACCTGCAAAAATATATAGACCCCCAAATTTTTATTTTGATAACATAGACCTCATACATATCCATATCGACTCCTAGGGGGCAATATTGACCACTTTGGGATCTGAAAAATATGTGATCACATATAAAATTTTCACATACAAGATGTATATTTGTCAAATTGTCACATACTACTGCTTTTCTCTAAAGTATTCTTCAAATTGTCTGGATGCCCATGTTAATTTTCGGTTTCTTTTTTTTAATATTCCTAAAATATAGACGATTTTCATCATATGACATAACCTTATACATAATTTCTGAGACATATTATAGGTCAAAAATTATCATGTTAAAAATTTGTGTTCGTACTTCTTTATGTTAAACTGCATAATAACAATATAATTTATAATATACGTCAATTTAAATAAATAAGTCCACATAAAAGTTAAGCTCTTTTCAACGAGAATAATTTACCATTATATAATTATTATTATATAAATTTCATGAGAAAAAAAAGATATGATTTTCCTGTGAGACATTTCATTTTTCTTAAATACATACAATTTGCAAAATTCATATCTTAATTGATAAATAGCAAAAATAAATCTGCCAAATTAATAACATTATTTTGGAATCTTCTAATATTTTGGTATATATTAAAATGTCCTTAATTCAAAGCGTTGTTTTTACTTGCATATAATATGTAATCTATTCGCATACAAATATTGTGTTCAATTACGAGTTTTCTGTTGTAGTTGTCATCAAAAAATTAAATAATTCATTTGAAATGAGGAATTTGCATCAGGTACTTGCAAAAAGTATCATGTAATTAGTTATTTTAGACTGTCGCTGTTTCCCCGTTTTGTCTGACTTAACATTGCAAAATTAATCCCTAGTTAAAGGGATAATCATGGCTGAAAGTAATTAATCATCTAAATGGTGTGTATTTTTTACCTGTCCGGTTTTTTTGGAATCGGTAATCTGAAGAGTGATTTTCTTTTCCTTAGGTGTTGTCATTATTTTTTTCTCCTGAGTAGTGAACTTCCTTTCATACTATATTCAATTATATTCGAAACCTAATTGCATATTCTTATGAGCGGAGTTGCGGAGTTATAATTGCCAGTCCTTGTTGTACTCCGAATAGAAGTGAGAATCGACATTGGAGTAATACCAGGAAAGTTCATTGTTTATATCCTTTTTTCTTTCCTCTATTGCCCCAGCTGATTGTAGCTGATCTAATGAAACGTTTTGACAGCTCATCTGCTATCCTCCAAAACATTTTGCAAATTGTGAGGGTGACCATGTTAATTTTCGGTTTCTTTTTTTGACATGCCCAAAATAACCAAGATTTGTATTACCAAAAATAATACTATAATGGAAGGCTTTTTATAGTTGTTAGGTGAATATAGGGTTTTTTCTAAAGCTGTTTTCATTATTCTTTCATTCTTGAAGAGAGAACATATTTAACGTATAAACAATAAATTATTTCATTGGTATAAACTATAAAGTGTAACCACGAATTTGTTTGCTCACGAATGACTGAGAGAAATGCTAAGGAGCTATCACTGTATTTTCTTGTTGGTCTTGGAGTGGGTTTGTGTTTATTTCTCAGGGCTGCTTACAGCTGATCCAATAAAACATCATAGCAGCTAAGCAGCTCTACTCCCAAACATTCTTCAAATTGTCAGGGTAAAATTTGATTTTTTTTTACATATCGTTGGGAAGTATTAAATTCATCTATGGTGATAAATGATTGTTAAACAAAAAGGAGGAACAGTATTAGGGAAACAAAAATTAGCCCAAGAACGGGACAGTCTAAAAATCACTCTATATTATAAGGCATATTAGGAAATTTTTGATCAAGAGTTCAATCACTCCATAATAATATGCAATAAATATGCGCGAGTGATATTAGTAGGAGTAGATCTATTTGAAATGATAACATGAAATCAAAGGTAGTAATTAGGAAATATATATGAGGTTATGCAACGCAAAGTTATTATTCATACACAACACATTAACATATCTTGACCCAGTGCAAAAAACTAGTAACATAAAAAAAAGAGTTTAATAACTTCTTTTTTTTTTTTTGGGGGGGGGAATTCTGATTCCCAATTTTTTTCCTCTAAAGTAAATATTTTGCCATATTCTAGAAACGAAAATAAGCTAACTGCAATTTTTGAAAGAAATTTCAAAAATCAAGTTATTCATAGAAAATTAAATTTGTAGAAAAAAATTTTAAATATTAAATTTTGTTGATTTTTTTTTCAAAAATCCACCGCTATTTACAAAAGTTAAATATTTACAAAATTATTAAATTTTTTCGAAAAAAAATTTCAAAATCTACAATTATTAAAAAAAAAATACATTTTTGTAGACAAAAGTTTCAAAAATTCATAGTTATTTACAAAAAAAAAAATCAAATATTTAATTTTTTACATTTTAATTTGCCCGAATTACTTTTTTTTTAAACAAAATTTTGAAGAAACAAATTTTTACATTCAGGGATTGGAAACCTGTTGGTGCCAAAAGCTAAAACTTATAAAGTAACATGAGTGGAGATGACAGGTACTACGGGAAATCTCTCATTTCCAAACTTATAAAGTGATGAAAATTGTGGTTATTTTAAACTGACTATTAGCTGCAAGGATGTGCAAATCATATCATCAGCTTTTAACAAATATAATTATAACTTTTTTTTACTTCAATAGCCAATAGTAATATTATGCAACAACATTTTTAGCAAACTGTACAATCTCTTAATACAATAAAACTGGGTGTTCTAAAAGTCTTTGACCATCTATATAACCACAATTTAAGAGCTTATATTCCAATCAAATTTTTCCATTTATATCAGCTGAAACTGGATTTCGTAGATGATGAAAAAGTGATGAAACAATGTTTGGTTAATAAAAATGGAAGCATAAAGGTTATAGATTGTCACATTGGTCCACACTGGCCATTACAACTCTGACATTATGAAAAAGCAGAAGGTTAACCGTCATACAATGTACAAAGTCAGAAAGCTTCTGGAGGATAAAAAACATCTTCAGGGATCGGCCTAGAAGTGGTAGAAAAATAAAATTGGAACCAAAAAACATGAATTCATGGCCTTAAATCTTTTAGCCTCCCCAGTCCTCTGATCTGAATCCTTTGAACTTTTCAATATGGTGGCATATTGAGTAAAAAGCCTGTAGAGTTCGCTGCAGCTACATTAACAACCTCAAAACCTATTCGAGGAGGGTGTCCCGGAATTACATTGCTAAATAATGTACTAGCTTTAATTGTAGTTGGTGGAAATTAAATTCATAAATAATAATCTTCGCAATGTTTAAATAAAAAAGTATTTTAAGATATTTCCTGTACAACTTCATTCGGATCTTTTGTGCATGGTTATTTGTAGCGCAATCAAAGTGGTCAAAGACTCTTCAAACACCTCTTCTTTTGTAAGCTTCATTAAAGAATTTAAACAAGAGATCACAGTGTAGCACTGAATTTAATATATTTTGCCTGCAAAAAGATACTATCTAGTAAATGTATTTAATAAATTTAGTACATATTTATAACAGTAAAAACGACTAAAAAGTGAATATCATGTGATGATGCAGGGACATCCGCAGGAGGTGGCCTGTAGCCCCCAAATTAAGGAATTATTCCTTTTTACTAGTTAATATTTTTGCTATAGATGAATTTTTTTTACAAAAAATAAAGATAATTTCTTTCCAAAATTTTTTTTTTTTTGTGAATAGCTGAAGAGTTTTGAAATGTTATCGTATTTTTTTTTTTTTTTTTGAACAGCTATGAATTTTCAATACTTTTTTCTGAAAAAATATAATATTTGAAATTTCATTTTTTAAATTTTCACCGAAAAATGTAATTTACGAAATTTTTTTTTACAAAAATTTAATTTTTTGTGAGCATCTTTGGATTTTGTAGATTTAATAATTAAAAAAATTAATATTACAAATTTTTTTCCAAAAAATTATTATTAATAGCTGCGGATTTTTGAAATTTTTTCTTAAAAATTTAATTTTTTGCAAATTACTATAATATTTTCAGGAAAAATTTTATATTTGAAATCTCATTTTTTAAGTTATTCTTCAAAAAATTTAATTTTCAAAAAAATTTCAAAACAATCTAACTTTTTGGACAACTTTAGATTTTGGAGGCTTAAAAAAAATATTCAAATTTTTTTCCCAAAAATTTATAGTTTTGTAAACAAATGTGGATTTTGGTTTTTTTGTCCATAAAGTTTAATATTGGAAATTAAATTTTGAAATTTTTTTTAACAATTTTAAATTTTGAAATATTTTGTGAATAGCTATGGATTTTTGAAAAAAAAATTGTACATTTAATTTTGATTTCTTTTTCAAAAAATTTAATATTGGTACCTTTTATCAAAAAAATTATTATTTTTGTGAATAGCTGTGGATTTTTGAAATTTTTTCTCAAAAATTTAACTTTTTGCAAATTGCTATATCTTTTTACGAAAAAATTTAATATTTGAATTTTCATTTTTAAAATTTTCTCGAAAAAATGTAATTTTCGAAAAAATAATTTTTGTAAACAGCTTTGGATTTTGTAGACTTAAAAAAAAGATTAATATTTTAATTTTTTTCCAAAAAAATTAACTGTTAATTTTGGATTTTTTTTCCATTAAGTGTAATATTAAATTATTTTTTCAAGAAACTCAATATTAGTATTTAAATTTTGATTTTTTTTTTCAAAAAAATATTTTTGAAATATATATTTTTGAATTTTTTTTTTTGGGCAAAATTTAATTTTAGGATTTTTTTTCAAAAGAAATCCCCACCCCTCCTAAAAAAATAAATAATAATAACAATATGCCGGAATCCCCAATATTGCCAATGATTGTAGAAACATCCAAATCACCAGGCTTTAATATTGGTGAAGATACCCAAATATCTCAGTTAATGTCCAGATAGCAATTTTTGCACTGGCTGAACAATATATTCCCATTGATATAGTAAGTAGAATGATCATATAAGAAGGTATGCACAATAAGTACACACAAGGATGCAAGGAAATGTGATGGAATCTTATTTTCTTCTTTGTTAATATGTATATCCGAGTAAAGGAAATTGCTTTTTGGTTGTATTTTTGCGGAAATTGAGTCTATGAAAATGAAAGTCATAATGAAATAATGACGAAAGCAAGGGGTATGAATGGATTTACATATTTATATTTTTATGTAGAGAGAGAGAGAACGAGGATTGTTAAGTAAAGGAAAGGGGATGATGGAACTTGGAAGGGCTCGTATTCATATTGAATGTAACAATGATGAAATACTGTTTCTATTTATTATGAATAGTGATGGGGCGATTAGAAAAAAATTCTGATACCGATTCTCATAGGTTTTTTGAAAAAATCGGAATGTCGATTCCTTTTATTTAATATTTTAATAATAGATAAAAAATACCATTTTGAAAAAAAAAAAAATCCGAAAATTTGAAAAATTTAATTTTGTTTAAAAAAAGTTTAAAAAATTAAATATCTAATATGTAAACTTTTCAAAAAAATTTCGAATACACAATTTTGATTTTTTTTTTTTTCAAAAATCCAAAACTATTCACAAAAAATTTCAAAAGTTAACAGTTGTATACAAAAAATTTAAAAAAATAATAAATTCGCAAAAAATGAAATTTTTCGGAAAAATGAAATTTTTTGGATAAAATTTCCAAAATCCACTGATGTTCACAAAAAAAATTATTTTTATTTAGAAAAAATGTCAAAATCCCTAAGAAAATGGTTAATTTTTTCTAAATTAAATTTCTAATATAAATTTTTTGAAAAAAAATGAAATATTTCATTTTTTGAAATTTTTTTTCAAATATTATATTTTCTGGTAAAAAGCAAAAATTCCTTAATTTTTGGGGACAGCTATTTTTTTCCTCATAACTTAGGAAAGTAATAAATAGTTAAATACCCATTATAAATAAGAATTGGAATCACAAATTAAACATTATTTTCCCGATGTCGATTACAGAAAAAAAAAACACCCGGTTCTCCGATTCCGATTAATCGTCCCATCACTAATTATGAGTGAATAAAATAACCTTCCCCCCTCTTTCATTGACTTATTTTAATGGGCTTTTACACACACACACACACACACGCACTCATGGGGATTAGGGGAATATTTAAAAAAAATATGAATCAATTTGGTTATGGATACAAAAGAAAAGTGGTTGAAGTAGTATAATGGGAATATTAATATACGAGATTGTCAATATACATATGTATGTATATCTTAAAAGAGATGATTTATATTTATAAAATTCTTAGAATCATATATTATCTAGGAGGAAGAACTTGAGCTTGACCCCTTTTGCAAAGAGGAAATGCTTTTGTATCATATTCTAAGGCTTGAACTTTGATCCAAACTTGATTGACGTATATAAAGAGTGACCCATAAGTTATGCAGAGCTTCAACAGTCAAGAAAGTACATTAATATTTATTTTTCGAAATATCTTTTTACGCCATTGCTATCAACGGGAAATTTCCTTCAAAATCAGTGCCAGTTCATTCCACATGGCAACTATTTGCAGCAACTACTGCTCCCAAACGCTTCGGAACTGCATATTTTACACTCTGTATGGATGGTCTCCTCCGACATGCTGTCCTATGCGGAAACTATGGCGGCCTTCAAGTCGTCGACGCTGCGCGAGGAAGTCACACTAATCTTCTTCTCTAGAATGGGCTATATGGAGAAGTCCATTACGTTGAGATCTGGGGAAGAAGAGGGGCCACATGTCCTTGCTCCAAAAGTGCTCGAAAGTGGGTTGGAACTACTCTGGCCCAGTATGTGAATGTGCTCCGTCCTACTGGAAGCAGTAAGCCCCTTCCCAGTAACGTTTCTTGATCCAGGAAGTACTTGGGATGGTAAAATGTCCAGATAGACAAATTGATTGACCTTCATACATTTGGGAATGAATATCCAGGGTGTTTTCGTCCTGATGGCGTTTTTTGGATTTTGAATACGCTACGCACGTTCAAGGGAATGTCCTCGTTGCTCCGGCTCAGAACCTGGTCGTTGTGGTTGTTGTAAGCCAGCTATAAGGGGAAGATCTTTTTGTTAGTTCAAATGATTGAAACGTGCGTACAATAATTGAGGAATTTCGAAAGTACCTTCGCCAAGGCTTGCCTCTTGGCCATTGTTGCCTCGCTGAGAAGCTGCCTCTTTTGTAAATGCTACGGATTCATCCTCAGGTTCTTCCTGACCACCCTACACATGGTTTCTCAAAACGTACAAGCCTCATGATCCATTTTTCTCAAGGAGCGCTTCTTTTTGCGATTGAATTTCAACCTCCTTGTCTCAATCAACATCTTTGTCTCAATCAACCTCCTTGTCTCAATCCACCTCTTTGTCTCAATCAACCTTGGTGTTCTCATGGACTTCAAGCGACCACTCCACATCTGAGAAATTCCTCAGATTACCAATTCAATAAAACAAAATCACATAGGGCGAGCTAAAAAATACCGGACTTTCATCACTACTGATTAGCATCCCTGAACACAACATATAATTTGATATCTTTTTCACAATGTATGCGCGTATGTAGAAGGAGGGAAAGGGGTGTGTTGACACAAAAGTTATTTATATTACTCCAGATGTTGAAGTGATATTGAGACTTGATTTCTTTTTTGCAAGCTACAAATTAATGTACAACTTTTAGCACAAGTTTCATAAAGTATTTAATAGTCGTAATTGTAATACCAATTTTAATTTTGTCAATTTTTTGTTAAGGTAACCAATGGCGTCGCTAGATTGGTTATAATAAAGAAATCTGGCTACTAATCACATACCTGGCTAGTTATCCAAATTAAAAATAAATTCTTGTTGTTCAAAATAACTGCAAACATTCTAAATAGTTTTTGAGTGTTAGCCAAAATAAGTTGGGCCACACTATTGAAAATTGGCTTTAATTTTAATTGGACAAAAGATAATATAAATATGATAAAAGTAATTAAAATCTGAATATTTTTAATCATACATATTATAATACTAATGACTGTAATTTGCTCATCAATTCCGAGCTATATTTTTAAAGTTGCCATCCAGACTGTTGGTGGTAATCCTCCTTATCTGATCGAAGTGCTCAAGAGTGATTTTATTTTTTACCCCATTCACAAACACAAATTGTACAAATTGCTCAATTTTAATATTAACGAAGATCTCAAAAATCAAATGGGGTATAAAAAATCTGTCGGTTGTGCTCAGACAGGATCAGAGTTAAAAGGGAACGTAAAGTTCCAAAGGCAAAGGTAAACAAAGGATTTCTACAAAATTTGGAAAAGTTGAATAATGTGTGGACGTCGGAAAAAAAAAAAAAGAATCAAAACATTCTTTTGCAACATTCTTCAAGACATTTAGTAAATTATATCCAATATGAGCTTCTTTTTTGTACCGGTTATTTCCATTTTTTTATGTATGTCAAGAGTTGGATCTTTTTTTTTATCGATTGTTTTACGTAGATTTTTAGCAATGAGGAAGATTTTGTTTTGTCCATGTCCTGTTTTCCTTTGGAAATTATTGTCCCAGATGGTCCATTGAAATCTGAACACTTACTAATTCAATAATCAGTGAAAGTTGAGGGATAGAAACTAATTCCTATTTCGATATATTAAAGCATAAATAATTACTAACAAAAATAAACCTGAGCTCTCAGGCCTACGTACAAGTGGAGTAAATGCCACTTGAACGTGATTGAGGAATTTCAATTCGCGCACTCCAAGCAGTTGGGTGTCTCTAGGACCACGTCTACGCCAAACCACTCATTATACTCCTAAAATGAAAGGCATGTAGTGTCTTTCATCCAAACACCGAGGCCCTCAAAGCCACTTTCAGCCAGGACTGGGATACCTTGACAGAAGACTATATCTGCAGCGTGGGTCCCAGGCCTTCCAGCGCCCCGTGGAAGCCATCATTACCGCTACATTAATGATTAAGAGAGCTCAAACACACATCTATTTATTGTTTATTAATTTTCTTGTAATTCTATTGTTAATTAATAAATTAGATCTTTTGAAAGTTTAAAATTCAAAGTTGTCATATATCTGGCAGCAGGATGGAACACAAAGCCACACAGCAAAGAAGACACAAAAGTGGCTCTCTTAAAACCTGGCCGACTTATTGTAGAGCAAAATGTGGCCCCATCTTCCCTCGATCTCAAGTCTCTTAACTATGGCATCTGGGGTGCAATTGAAAGTAAGAACTGAAGGCTGCCGTAGACCTGGAGGGGGTGACAATGTCTAAAGACTTCTTCGTCCCGAGGGTGTACTCTGGCTTCAAGAAGAAGTTAGTGCTGTTTGTGGAGGGCAATGCTTACCATTTGAGAAATAAAAGTTAAAAAGCCTTAATAAATTTTCATATTAAATTTCAACGAATTTCCTTTTGAAATACATGAGTTATCTGGTTAAAAATCCACATGATTTCTTTAGTGATGGTAAGAGTTTACCAATCTGTAAATGCAAGTAGAGTACAAATTTGACCCTCATATTTGTTAAAAAATATATAAATCGATTTGTATGTTTCTATGTTTTTTTATTAACAAGTTATTTTCAATCGACTCAATTTCATTTTTTTATATAACTTTTTTTTTCCAATGATATTTAGGATATATTGTTTATATAATTTGACTTATGATGCAATCTCAATTAAAATCAAGCCATATGTTGACAAAAACAACTATATTAATAAAGAAAAGTTTATCTGTGTATATGTTTGAATCATTGAACCAAATGAAGGCATTTTTGATCATAACAATTGAGTCAATGTAGATATCGCAGTCGCTTTGCATGTATCATTGAGCGTGTATACAGGGTGTACTGTACGTAGTGATCCCTGATGTATATCCTAAATATACTTTGATCTAAGAAATAACAATGTAGTCGTATTAATGGTATATTGTAGGCATGTGTAGTGTGCATGTACACAAGGAGAACTGTTTTTCTTGGGAACAGGCTACCCCCCCCCGTTCAACTATCCCTCGCCCTTTAACCCGACCAAATACCCCTGAGCCCTTTACAACCCCCCTTTCCTTTTCTATTTTTATTATTGATAAGTACAGTTAGTAAATGATAGGGGCCAAACTAATAAATGAATGTTATGGTTGTCTGGAACGGTTGTTGAGCTATAAAACTTTCAAGTTCGATACGGAAAGTAATTGTGAGTTCTATTAATCATCTAAATTTTTAATACTAAAATAAATAAAAATAAATACTTAAGCTGATTATTTAACCATAGACATGATATATAAGATACAAAAAATATTTAGAATAATACCTAATTTAATTGCCTTAGTCCCATGACAAAAAGTCCGTAAAACATTGAGTTTTAGTAGGTTATTTATACGAGGAATTTAGGGATTGATTATATTGAACATGTATACACATGATGTTATAATAAATAACTCAAGTAATATCAACGGCATATTTGTAATGGAAAGATTCAAAATATTGACTTAGATGCATAAAATTATTATCTCGTATTTCATGAGAGATATTAATTAATAATAGTACGTATCACTAATATTTACGTCATTAAGTTAAATCATGGACTCTTTGGTTAAATTAATAATTACGTTTGTATAGTTGTTAAAGGGTTAAATGTTTGGTCGTATAGTTGTTATTTATTGTAATAGGGGGTGAATTGCTGGGGGTAGATGGTCTGGGGGGTGAAAAGCTTGGGATTAAAAGGAGGTAGCTGATCTGGGGTTAAAGAACGGGGGTTAGTTGGTCGGGGGGGGTTAAGACCCTTACAACCGTTTTTGTTATTGCTCTCTGATGTATATCACAATGCTTGCTTGCAAAAATTAATTAAGTCTCGTAAGGATTTGTATGTAGGATACAGGGAGCACTGTTTTTGTATTGATCCATTATTTATCTCTCTCAAACTCTTATTATTAGTCTTTCATTCTTGAGGTGAATACACGTCTTATGAATTGAAAATTGAATTGAAAGTATTGAGTGTGCTCATGAAAACTGGAGAGTAATACTGATGATTCCGTTGGGAGTTAGCTTCCATATTAATAAAGCAAATATTAAAATTAATTTAATAATTAAAGCGGTTTTTTAGCCGACGCCTAATTACTCCGAACAATGCCAAATACCACCGCTAGTTCAATAATAAAGTAGAATCGATAGACTGGTCAGGGTATTTTACGAATGATTAAGAAAAAATAAAGGGATCTTTCAGATGAATGCATGGATTGGCCTCTTGGTAGGCAAATTATATGAATAGAATTGAACGCCTTTCTATATTTTTCTCGATCATGAAGTAATGCATAAAAAGTTAAGAGAATCTTTCAACTGTAAATTACTTACTATGTATGTATATTAGACTAATGCTGAAAGAAAACATACTAAGTATATGCAATGTTCAGATTAGTGATGGAACGATTCTAAAAAAATTCCGATGCCGATTCAGATCCTTTAATAGTATATTTTTATTTTGCATAACTTAGAAAAGTAATAAATAGTTAAATACCAGTCATAAAAAAGAATCGGAATTACAAATTAAACATTCTTTTCCCGATGATGATCCCAATTCCAAAAAAAACCCATCCGATTCTCCGATTTCCTATTCCGATTAATCGTCCCATCACTAGTTCAGAATAATAAAAAAAAGTGAAGGAGACAGGATATAAATATACTTAAGCCCTTTGGAATTACTTTATACAAGTGCAGGGAGTAAGGTTCAACGTGCTTTCTTGTCAATACTTTTCATCTAGGTACTTATACAACTGTTACATACGACTCTTCTTAATAATAGTCATTTTGTTGTCATCTGTGGTCCTAAACGAAGGAGGAGTGATAGGAGGTAAGATCTTGTCCTGGAACTTTTATCATTTGTATTTAGTCTGTATAACTATGAAATGGGGGATTATGTTGATTCATGAGTTGAATCATTATTGATCCATAAATTAAAAGAAAATATTTTGCTTGTAGCTATAACTGGTGCAAATTTGCATTTATTAGATAATAGAGCCTAATATAAAGAGAGTGCAATCCTTGCAAATGCCGTAAATTTAACTGCATAAACACTTTATTTATAGAAAGGGTCCAACTAAATGAAAAGTTTATAAGACTTACCTGGAGTGTATTATGTTTACATTTATTAAAAAATAGACACCAACTTAAACAAAGTTTAATACATATGGATACCTTAAATTGAACTAAATTATCACTTAATATATAGAAGGGGTCCAGCTAAATTTTAAGTTTATAAGACTTACCTGGAGTGTGCCAAATTAAATAATAGAGGCTAACATAAAGAGAGTGTTATCCATGTGGATACTGTAAATTAACCTAAATGACACTTAATATGTAGAAGGGATCCAGCTAAATGTTAAATTTATAAAATTACCTGGAGGATCCAAGTTTGCATTTATTAAACGCTAGAGGCTAACAGAAAAAGAGTACAATCCAAACGAATTCCGTAAATTGAACTAAATGACACTTAATAGGTAGAAGGGATCCAGCTAAATGTTAAATTTATAAAATTACCTGGAGGATCCAAGTTTGCATTTATTAAACGCTAGAGGCTAACAGAAAAAGAGTACAATCCAAACGAATTCCGTAAATTGAACTAAATGCTACTTACTATATAGAAGGGGTCCAGCTAAATGTAAAGTTTGAGACGCTTTTTCAAATTTCAGAGAAGTTGTACACTAAACATTCTTTCTACTTATCTCTAACACACAAAAAGTTAAAATGGGAGGCCTATTTTCATACACTTGTAATTGAGCTATATTTCCCCATGTTCAGAGTAATACAGGCCATCAAAGTTGCATAAGTATAAATGAAACTAAATTTATTAACTATTTTTATTTAGGCACTAATAAGGTAATATTGCATAAACAGTATTATATGATTTGATTTTAAACAGTACATATAATATGGACAAGTGTTTATTAGGCTAAATGTAGGCTACTTCCTACTGTCCAAAGTTTGACACATCCATGCTAAAATTCAAAGTTGTGCCAGCTCTGGATGCAGCTCCTAATAATGGGAGATCTGTCCAAAGTTTGACACATCCATCCCAAAATCCAAAGTTGTGCCAGCTCTAGATGCAACTTCTACCAATTGGGGATTTGGAAACCTCCCAACAATATATGAAACATCCACAAAGCCATGGCAAATACTAGCCCAATCAGTATGTCTCATTGCCTCATATATAGACCATAGAGCCATTTTATATATTTTATTATGTTGCTAAAAAAGAATAGTATCTTAGAAACTAATGCTTTTACCACATTGTATTTTAAGTTTTCTATTTTATCTTTGGTTGCCCAACAAATTTAATCCACAAATACAGCGCAATTAAAAAATCTGTCGAAAAAAAAGATGTTAATAATAATAAATAATAAACATTATAAGTAACTATAGAATGATTAGATTTTGCATTTTTTTTTTTGAAAAAATACACATATCAATAGCTTTTCTTAAAAAATTAAATTTTTTAAGAAAATTAGTATGAAGCAGCTGGTATGATTCGGTTCTTCTCCGACGAGAAGATCTTTTGTCTGGATACCCAGGTCAACAGGAGGAATGCTAGGTAGATTGAGTGTGACCATGAGGATGCCCCAATCATAGGAAGGACCATGTTTTCAGCCTTAGTCCACGTCTCCTCCTTGTATCCAGCGAGGGTGATATCATGAACCCGCACTTCTTGTCCAAGAAGCAAACCATCACCAAGGACGTCTACATGGATGTCCTGAGGGACGTTTGCAAATGTGTGGATGGACCTGGTGGCAGCTGGAAGGCCATATATCTTCGGGGCTCCGGTCAACACTTCCCATCTTTGGTGTATGGACATGTTTTCGGCAAAGGAAATGTGGCCTCTGATCCGAACCCCTTGGACTACTATGTTTGGGGCGTCCTAGAGAGAGAGAGTCCAATAAAAGTGAGCAACATGGACAAGTATCCAGATTTGTAGCTGTGGTTGAAGCTCGATGTGGTTTGTTTGAGTTATTGACTTCACTGTGGACCCCTTCATCTAGCAGCAAAAGATTTGTGAATTGCTGAATTAATTTTAGAGATATAGTTGTAATATACATTATCCTTACATTTTCTGGATTTAAAATCCCTACCCTATACATCAGTTCAAAGCATTTAAGGAAATTAATGTAAGAGTAGACAAGCATATGTTTTTTATAAAGTGATGTTGTTTGTGAAGCGATAAAAAATATTATGCAATACAATATCATGACTATTTCATTTCATTTTATATATTTAATTTGAGAAATAGGTAAAATGTAAAATTAAAAATATATTATGAAGCAACATACATTGTTCACATATTTAGGGAGATTAATTTTCTATGGGTAATGTGTATGTAAAGTATATATATATGAAACAAATAGCAAATTGTGTTTTTTCAGACTTTGTACTTACTCTGTAGAGCACTATGTTCAATTACATATCTCTAGGTTTCTCTTTAGTCACTCTACTCATATTCCTGGGATCATTTTTCATTATTTTAGTAGTGACTCCCAAATGGATTTAGCGGCTGTATATACTCTTGCAATATAATTTTTTCAATGTACATATGTACAAATATTGAATGTTTTTATAAAAAAATGCATTGACAAAAATACGTTTACTTTTTTTACAACGTATCCTCCTTTTTCCTCACGGACGACCCCTAAGAAACAAAATCCTTTGTGTAATATCATTGCATGATAAATTGGGGGCTATATTATTAGTGTGAGACATAATTGTTGTGGGTAATATCCTCGTTAAGCAACATCATTGTATGCTATATGATTGTGAGTAATTTTATTGCAATACAAAATTATCATTTGCAATTGTGTTACAATTTATATTATATTCGGACGATAAAACTATTGAGCGATGAAGAAACATGTATGAAAGAACACATTTAATGTCACATAATACGCCCCTGCCATCAGGTTATACAGGTGAACTACTGGGCCCCAAGGCAGGTTACACTAGTACGCTAAGCTTGAAGCTATAAAACAGATTTGGCCTTCGAGCCCAGTGGTTCACCTCCACAGCCCGTGAGGTGGGGTGTATTATAGCATATTGCAAGGGATCATTCATACTTAGTAGGTCATCTGCACAATCTGTGGGCCAAGGGGGATTATAGATGGTTAGAAGGGGTCCTTGATGCTCAAAGAAGCCACAACGGTGGAATTTGACAAATCTCGGATACCATCAGTTCACATGCAGAACCTGTTTTATTTTTAACAAAGAAGGTTAAGTTAAAATTAATTTCGATATTAATAAATAACTATACAAGTTAGTCCATTGAGAGATTTATCAAGGCTTTATAATAAAGATTGTTCATTGGGTCTCTATGTCGGGGATTTTTCTACTTCTAATTGAACAATCAAGAAACTCCCAGCAACTTCTTTTTAGAAGCAAAAACAATGCAAGAGAAATTAACTAATTAAATGAAGGTCAAAGAAAGCACAAATTTTTGAGTTTTTATGTATTTTTAAACTATTTGTAAAATTATATCGCAGATAATGTTAAAACTATTTGGTATGGAATGACCCAGTTCCAATGTTTGATAAAATAGATAGCGTTGACACAGTGTTTAACTAAATTATAGGGAGAACTAACGGATATTTCAAGAAAGTTTTTTTAGTTTTTCAACTGAGAATAAATGAATAAATTTAACTTTAACTCATTCGTATCCAAGCAATCAATGTGAAGAACACTAATTAGAGGAAAGGAAGAATAAACTTCAACAGCTGACAACCAAATATAGTGTACATTTTTGGTGTTTGTTTATGAGGTATCACCGTGTGGAATAACAACTTTTTATGTAAATGTGGCTCCAATCAGTTATCAAGATAAATAGAATGAACGTTTGATATGAATCATATCATTTTTATAACTAGGATTAAGTAATAACAAATACTATAAGCTTTTTAAGATCGGAAATATCCTCCGGTTCATTTTTATGATCTGTAAAAGCTTAGGTACTGCAAGCTGGCTAAGATATTTTCGAATAATATGATTTATAACGTATCGAGTACTTTAGATCCAGGTCCAAGATCCACCTATCTCTAGACTGGACTGGATGAGACTATGGTCCTAAATAAGGAATGACACAACATTATCCATGGGCCAATATCGACTACTTTGGAGATCCCTGATATTTATTATAAACTGGCAGAAGTACCTGGCATTGTCTAGAATAATTAGGTGACGGTTAATAAACAACTTTTTCTTTAACAGTATAGAATATAACTGCCCAAGATATCCTCAGTTTTTATCTCCGTTTTTAGGAACACCCTCACATGTAACTACTCAATACTTATATCAATTCATATGACGTGTTCTCTCCTCAAGAATGAAAGAATAATGATGAGAGTGTTCACAAAAATAAATAAATAATAATAATATGATGGGAGGACCGTTGAGTACTTTAGTCTTAAGAGCACTGACTGTTATAAACAAAAAAATCATTTTAACAAAAAAGTGTTAATATTTAATTCAGATCTTAACATATACTGAATATGCACATGATTTATGATATATATAAGATACCAATCAGAAAATTAAAGAGAAACATTGCTCTTGTTATCGATTCACACGCCTGCAATATTACATTATTTTGTCTTATATACATACATGTTAATCCAGTGGGTTTTTTAACTGTCCCGTTAATTGGTAGTATAAAGAACGAATTTGATTTTCCTTAGGAGTTGTCCTCATTATTTAATTCCTGAGAAGTCCTGAGACATCCTTTCCTAAATAGACTCAATTATATTCAAAACATATTTGAACGTTCGAGTATGCTTATAAAAGACGGAGCGTAACCCTGAGGATTTGTTGTGGAGATGTAATTGTAAGTCCTTGTTGGAGTAGAATTGGGGGTTCGACATCGGAGTACTCCCAGCAAATGCTTAACTCCTTTTCTCCTTCCTCTCTTGTCATAGCTGATTGTAGCTGATCGAATAAGACATCATTAGCATTATTTTTCTCTCCTCCAAAACATTCTTCAAATTGTTAGTGTTACCATGTTGATTTTCGGTTTATTTTTTTAACATGCCCATTCCACATTGGATTTTCACCTATGCTTATATCCAAAAAATATATATTATTTACTTCAGAGAACACTATATACAGTGCACTCGGTGACTTGTTGTCATATTTACAGGCATTCAGACAGACAGGAGTTTGGCTAATTTATATAGTTTTGAAATAGGGGAAGTATTCTTGGTAGATTATTAAGGAGTTAAATGCAGACTAGTACTGCATGATGAAGTCAAACTCTTAATTTAGAGTAATGTTGCAAAAAAAAAAAATATATATAATCAAAAATTGTCTGTGGATGAAAGTAAAAGAATTGCTCAAAAAAAAAAAAAAAGTAGAGTTGAGTGAAGCTATATTTTATTCTTATTCTTCAATTAATAAGTTTTACATACTTTATCATCCAATAATGAGAAAAGTTTTCTAATTTTTCTCCCTTTATTTTGATTAATCTTTTGGACAACTGGGAGGTTTGCTATGTACATATTTATTACATAGATGAGAATGCACTATTTTTTTTTTTTTTTTTTTTTCATTATCCTTCTTAAATTCATAGTAATATAGTAAATGTTTACTTTTGACCCTTCCATGATTCTCTTCATCTTCTTCCATGTAATCATTTTTTGAGTAAGAGATTTATCTCCTCATATAATACATAATATGTTGTACAATACTGTACCTACTCTTTGACTTGTACTCAACAATGTATTCCTTAAAATCCTTCTCCCAATTACGCATCAATATTAGTATCCTCCATTAACTTTTGTAAAGACGTACGAATAAATGTAGATATATGTATATTAGACTGCTTCAAAATGCAGTCAGAGTGGAATTTTGAATAAAGGACAGTACTTTATAATTGTTTGAATCCATTGAAGATCATGTATATAAATAATGCTTCTGAGATGTTAATATTGATAGAGAGAATTAAGGTTAAATATTTTGGAATAGTGGGATACGAGATCGGGTCAATACGGCCTTAAATTTTTGAAGGGTACATTTTATAACTTTGGCCACACGTCATACTTTCTCTTTTTATTTTGAAATTGGAGACAGTGGCTAGTTACAATTCAATTATTTGCAACTTTTTAATAATATGGAAATAACTTTGTAAAGTGAAGAATATTTATTGTTGGAGGAGAATGATCGAGATCACAATTGCTCGAATAGGTTTCTACCCTAAATTAAACAATCATTTTAGTATATTTCTATTTATTTATTTTTTAGTAATTCTAAAGAGTTAATGGATTTGATGAGATAGAAGTTCCTCTCCATGATACCTATAACGTTCCTCCCATAATTATACTGTTATGGGTCGTGGTAAATACAAGAAAAATCAGTTGTGCTCTACTTAATGAGAAGTTATATTCTTCATCCTCATTCCTCAGTCCATAGATCGACTCACAACCTCTTCCACATAATTTGCTTTCATGATCATCCAAAGTCTTAATTGTCCTAATATCTTGAAAAATTCGATAAATACACATAATCGTCAATAACTTTGGAACGGATTGAGGTAAATAGCTCAAATTGGTATCATTATGTTGGTTTAATAAAGATGCTTCATATGGCCAAAACTCCAAGGTCAAGATTAAAGGTCAAAGTCCCATAAAATTTCAAAAACATATAATTGACCTTGTCTTTGGACAAATTGAGATACCGAGCTGAAATAATCTCATTGTGGCCAATATTAAAGGATGAATGCAATAAATATAATTTTTTTATAAATACAACATGTTAAAGATCACAAATTTTTCATTCAAACATAGAGAAGAAACAATATATCATTAACAAAAAAGGACGATAGGCCGAGATTTGCGCTCCTCAAAGAACCCATTCGGAATAAAGGTTGAATGATAAAATAAAGAAAAAAACTTGTTCAGTGTTCTTAAAATCTTTATATTTCCTTTATTTTGCGACATTTTTTGCAATGTTCCATTAACTAATCAGATGAAGTTGCACTGATTAAGAATCAGTAAACATTATAGTAATACATCTTCTCCATCTGGCCTAGAAATCTCGTGTGAAATCCATATTGTACATAATATATATTTATTTCTCTTGGAATGACTTGGGCGCGAACCTACACACATTGAGTTCAAGATAATAATTTCTCCGTATCAGGTTGTCTATTGAGTTACGTCACTTCCATTTGACAAATTTTATTTATCTAAATTTTCTTAGACTGCCCCAAGTTAAGAGAAAATGCGTTTCTCCATTCAAATTTCATTGAAACTGAATTTTGAAACAGTCTAATGTGTATATATGTACATATAATGTTTTTATTTATTAATAGCTTTTCTTAAGTTAGACGATATGAGATACTTATACCTACATATTACCTTATAATACATAGATACACGGTATTTTGTGTTTTACGTCCTCTGTCTAGCCTTTTATTTACTTAAGTACATACATGGCTAATATATCTTTTAAAATCACACAACCTCTCTACTAGCCCCATAATTGTTTTGATTCAATGAATTATTTTGTTTTATCTCTTTAAGGTAAAGTAATCCATTGATAAAAAAGGTTAATCAAGATACGATCTTCTCCAATACAAGAGAAATATGATGACCAACGAAGGAACTGATAATACATGGATACTCCTTGAAAAAATGTCTTATTAAATATAATAAGATTTAATAAGAGGTCTTTTCCTCTTTACTCACTAATAAATGAGATATGGGCTTAGGTGTAGAATCTGACAGGAATAGAAGTGGATTATATGTAAAAAAATCCTCTTGGCCTTTGACAAAATTGAATCACACTTAATAATTGCTTTTGGAGCACTCTTTCAAGTTTCACCCCCAAAAAAACGAAATTTATCGACAAAATCGTTCATCGTTCCAGAGCTCCATGATTTATTACTTACATCACAAATGAGGGTTTTGAATGAGTCTGTGTGTTCATGATTCATCACTTTTTTAACAAAAATTTATTCTTCTGTTTCATTATTTAATGAAAGAATGATTTATTTGTAAGGTCCCTTTAACGAGGTTGGGTGTATAGTATAGAGAGTGTCTATTTGAGAAGAAGGGGGGTGTTAGCATAAAAAATAAAACTATAATAAAAAAAAAATGTATGACATGTTTTGGTCGATTTAAGTAAATTTGAAAATCAACTTAACCAAAAAAAAAAAAAAAATCCTACCTCTCATGAATAATAAATAAGTTCTGGACACTCTGAACATGAAAAAAAGGAGGACTGGTCACCATGGATATAGTTAAAACTCTATGTATTTTGATCAAGGGCGGCCTGACAGTATGTCCAGCCCCCTCCTCATTCAACAAATACTACAGTTGAGTGGTATACTCTAAGGCAGGGGGTATCAACCTTTTGTATCTGAAGGCTCACTTGTGTTTGTCCAAACTCTTCCAAGGTACACTTTTCTAAATAAGGGAGTAGAAAACCTAGGATGTTTATTTATACAACAAATAATAATCTGGGCCGTAGATATGTGTTGTGCCACTCTGAGCTCTAATGAGTAATATACATATCCTCAGATTCTTGAAATAACGCGGGATCAAGTTGTTGTGATATGAATGAATGGTTGACACACCGAGTCATGATGAAAGCTTTGTAAAATAACAAACACCATTTCAGATTGAAACTATAAAATCCCTCCCTCCTCCATTATCATATTTCTCATCTATGGTTATACGCAAAAAAATAACTCTGTCTGCCTGTGTTTCAACCTCCTTCAATTGGCTTTGGTTTTACAGCAGCTGGCATCGTATCTTCTTCAAAATTTACCTGTTCACTTTGCTAAATATTAATAAAAGTAATTTATTACCACTGCCTTCGAGGTACATTAGATGGTGCTCTGCGAAAAACCCTGTTCTAGTGGGTGGTTATTTAAGAAGTTTCATCACTTAGAAGGAGGGAGGGGAAACAAGACGAAAATTCAACTTTTCTAGAAAAATAACAAAATCAATATCACTGTTGCCACTGACATTGATCTATAAACAAAATATAATATTCCTTCCTTTTAAATAATTAAAGGTTTTTTTGAAGTTAATTGTTATTAGAATTATATTGAATTAAAAATTGTTGAAAAATTAGTCAATTTAGGATAGGGGTAGTACTGTGTGAACTTTGGGTCATATTTTCAAAACCAGATAGCCTGTCTTTTTTTGGTTGTATTTTAGTCCAATTAAGCCAAATATGAAAAAAAAATTGATTTTTTTTATTTTGCGGTTTGCACCCTAAAAAACTGAAACGAGCCATAATTTCCCCTAAAAATTCATCATGTCACTTTATTCTTCAATAAAATCGGCAGTAAACCTCTCAAAAAGTTGTTTGATGACTCTATTCTTACTAATTATAAACCAAGGATTCCAAATGTGGGATTAGTTTTGTCCGATCTTTGGTAGATTTAGAAATTTCTGAGAAAATGTTCAACAGCAACCCATTGTTTCACTAATTAACTGTTAGTTTTTAATCTTTTTGTAAAAAAAATCATCCCCCAGCTTAAAAATTCTTTACTTGTATGACTGATGTAAGCTAGTTGTACCTCTAAATATGTTTTTTTGCATTTATATAAGCACAAATTGCAAGTATTACTGGTCATTAGGCATAGCTCTTGTGAAAATAATATGTGAATCAGTGTTACTATGTTGTATATAATATCTAATAATAGAAAATAATGTTCATAATACTTGTAAAAAAATTGAGTGGATCAATAACTTTTATTTGACCTTTTGAAGTGATGCCTTCTCAAACATAGAATTGATGGCATTATGATTTCTTAGGGAAAATGTCATAAATCTGTTATTTGAAACATCCCATTCACCATCTACATCACACTCCAGAATAGAAGCTTAGTGCAAATCTGGAGTGTCTGGTTTTCTAGGATGTTTCCATATGAAATTGTTACCCTTTTTCACTCTTGCAAGATGATCCAATTGGAATGTGCCATCATCATTCCTGTTCTCATAAGAAGCAATATACCAAGTGTTGTATTCACCCTCAGTGTTAAGAGTAACAGTGTACTTTCCAATTTCAATTTCCATATCATCTTCAGCTCCAACTTCTGCCACATTACATTCAAGAGCTACCTCAGCATTTCTGTTTGTTGGTAATAGGGCACTAGAATAAGAAGATTCTTTGGAAACTCAGCAAATCCTGTACAGATTTACCAACTAGAAAAAACCACTCCGCTTTCTATGTCATATTTTACACATCTAAGGTATTAGGAAAGCTGACAAATGTGATACTTTTAATAGGATACCAAAGCCAATTGGGAGGGCACTAGGATTTTTATAATTTAAGTTGACTGCAAATTTTATCGTCAACCATCTTGAAATAAGACAAAACTACTTTCAATTCATTATTATCTCTACAAATCCTGTTATGTCATGTCATCAGTATATATATATTTATTTAATATTATAAATCTCTAAAAGTTATCCCATATCCATCATATTTATATGATGATATAAATATGTCCATGACAAACAGAAAAGGAACAGAGGGACATTCTTAACTAGGTTCTGAAAAAATAAGACCACTCTATCGATCTCCCTTTCTCTGTAATAATTAACTGATGTTCCTTAAAAATTGAATTAAATTTACGCTTTGCCAAAAATCGTTTTAGCAAAAGGAGAATATGCTCTTGTAAAATGGAATCAAACTTTTTTCTAAAATCCAAGGTCAATATAGATCCAGTTTTTTTCCTTATGTTCACGGAATCAGTTGCAAATTGTATATTTATGGAATATTTGAAAATGATGTATGCTTGAGAAAATATTTTTCATAGTAGGTTTTTTCTGATTAAATCTGATATTTTTCATAAGTTTTGTATTTCTGCCCTACGTAGACCTAAATATCAATTATGCAGAGGATTCGTACTCTTGGCAACAATTATATCGAACAAGGTAATTGGTAGGAATTAATCCAGTGTGGATCCTCGATTCTACTCAAGGACTTGGAATTATAACTCCACACAAAATTTTCAAGGTTACTCTCAGTCTTTTATATGCATACACGAATTTTCAATTAGGTTTTGAATTTAAATGAATATAGTAGGAAACGAAGTTCACTACTCAGGATTAAAATCATTCTTTAGATTTTTGATTTAAAAAAAAAAGAAAAAGGTGTGTTCATTTTAACTCTCCTAGTAAAGTCAGCGACAAACTATTTAACAGTTATCAATGAATTTATTAATTATCATATCCTGAAATAATTTTCTTCTATTCAAGTTGAAGGGAATTGCAGCATCGAATGTCTCTTTAATTCTATGATTTTGGGTCATGACCAAGGAAAGTTAATACTCAAAAAAAAAAAAAAAAAAATATCAACAAGCACTAGATTTACTCATTTTAAATGGGAGGACTCTTATCGCGTATAAACGGACATTTTCGACAACTGTAAAAGTGGGTCACATAAGAGAAATTAAAATACCTGCACCTACTCACTATACCGAGCTTACAACTAAAATTACAGATGATAATATTGCAAAATGAAAATAGGTTGTAGATCTAATATAACTTCACCCCTCACTCTCAGCAAGATATTTGATGATTTTACATAAAATTATTCGCAATTTTAATGAGTTAAAAATCTTTTGTTCTTTTGTTTTGTTATTTTATTGATGTTTTCCCCCCCAAATACGTATTAATATTAATGCAATTTCTATTATTGCTTTATCGTCTTTTTTTAAGTTTGTTTAGGACTTGATTGTATGCTTTGTTGTAGTTTTTTTGTGCCTAATGTCCAACTTTTTTTTATTATTTAAAAGGGAGAACAGTTGTTTTCATAATATCAATCTCTTTTTTTTAGAGAAAATAATGTGGAATTTTGTTATCGAACAAAATAATATCATTCAAATTTTGGGCTACACTGTATAAGTTTGCTCGTAGGTACCTTCTTTTTTATCTCGAAATTGGAGACAGCAACAGGGGATAGTTGAAATTAAATTAGGTATCGCAACATTTTAATAATACAGAAATAATTTCATGAAGCGAAGAATATATTAATAGAATATATGGAGAGGGATCTCGACTTTTTGAGATATTCGGACAATTAGCACTTTGGAAGATCATGAAAGAAAGTGGAAAGTCTCATTATAGGTCTCATTCAATATTTAGGAATCGTGAGATACTAGGTCGGGCAAATAAGTCCATCACTTTTTGAAGGGTACGTTTTATAACTTTTCCTGCACGTCACACTATCTTTTTCTTTCTCGAAATTGGCGACAGTGACTGCTGATAGTTGAAATTTAGTTATTGTTTTAAAAGTAAGGAAATAACTCTGTTAAACGAAAAATATATTACTGGAGGAGAGGGATCCCTACTTTTTTGATATATTCGAACAATTAAGACTTTCGAGGATCATACAAGAAAATGGGACTATTTTTTGAGGGGGAGACTTGGAGTCTATTTGTAGACTAAAAGATGAGGCAAGAGGAGATCATATCTCATTATGTAAGGCACTACGACTTTTTCTTGTATCTGCCTTGAATCGTTATATTATAACTACAACCAAGAGTATCTTGTACGGGAGTTGAACTGTGTAAATCCTTCTCTCTCTGTCCATTTCGGTACTTTTTTTCCTTGATTATCCATTAACTCACTTAAAGAGTGATTATATTAATATATTATATAATTAAGTATCACACATCGCTTCGCCTCAATTGTAGAAATGAGTTCCTTTGTTTTTATCACCGCCAACGAAGTTGAATGGAGGCTATGTTTTAGCCTCTGTTTGTTTGTTAGTCACCAGGATGGATTACACCAAAAGTTACAAATCGATTTTGATCAAACTTGGTACAAAGATTATATATGATCACAGAAAAAGGCTATTAAATTTTGAAAGATCAAAGTTGCACAAAATGTTAAAAATGCATAATCGATCATAACCACTCACTCGGACTTATGGCGGAGGGTTTGAACTCTACCAGTGACTATTCTAGTTAAAAGTTTGCTATAATTGAATTTCAAGAGTGCGCAGTCCCTATCTTCAATTTTGAGATAGAAAGAGTAAGGATAACGTGTGGGTAAACTTATATAGTGTACCCAAATATTGTATGTATATCATATCCAGAATAGTTCCAAAAAAATGAAAAATCAAAGCTGATACAGGTTAAAACGATACTTTAACCAGAAATTTAGTTTCCAAAGTTATGGGCATAGTCATATTGTATTAACATAGTATCTTAATGTAAATATTACCGGCAATGATCAAATTGATTTTTTTATTAAAAAAAACATATATGTTCCAAAATCAAATTATAGATGAGTTGGATAATTGTTGAGACTCAGTTTGAGATAAAAACAAATTAATTACCACTAAAGAGATATTTTCTGTAAGGATTTAGACCAATATTTCGGTTGTAACTTCAGTATGAAATAGTGTACCGAAATCTAATCGTTTTCTAATTGAAGGTAGATTTTTTCTTCTATTCAATTGATCCAGTTGTACACGTCACGATGTTACATCGCGAACACAAAAATTTACTTTTTTTTTGTATATGTACATATGTATTGAATAAGAAGTGTAGAAAATTGTTCAATTACCAACTTGTGCCCAAACGTTTACCATAAAAATGACACGAAATAATATATGTAGAAGTAAAAGTGGGAGTTTATTTTTTATTTATTTTTGATTCCTCACCCTGTATATGCTTCAAATGACCTCTTTTGAAGTAAAAACAGTTGAAAAATAAAGGTGTTATTGCTTTTCAAACAAAATTCATAAAATATACTGTTTTTTTATCTTGAAATTGCATTGATGGGATCCTCGCATATAAAGTAATAGCAATTATTTAAAATGTCCATAAAATTATGCACAAAATAATTATATTTTTATAAGGGTTAATGATTTTATTTTTTCCTTATAAGCTGTATCAAACCCATAAGAAAATACTCTAAAAATTTGAGTCTAAAATTATTGAAAACCAGATTTGGTACGGAAAAACTAACTAGAAATTCATGATGCGGTTGTCAAGTACTACTAAAATTGAATGTGGAATTCCAAAGATATTTAAAGCAGTAATATTTTTTTTGACTTCGGTTAATTAATAATTTCAACATCACAATAGCTAAAAGGAAGAATTGGTTAACTATCAATTGAAAAAGGACCATTTTTTCTGTTTCTTTTTGGATTATAGGTTGCAAGATATGATAAAAGTAACCATGGGATGTTTAAAACACTTAATAATTCATTTGATATTAATTCACCAATGCGCACAATTTGGAAGCACAATGACGTCATCAAAAATGAATTTACAAAATCCGTGTGGAACAATTTTAAATGAGACCGATTAAGATCTATATGCCTTTTTGTGGAACCAATCTAAACCGAATCAGTTCCGTTCAAGATAAATTATATAGATCTCAGAATGGTCTAGGATTTGCAGACCTCTACCCAGCACTAGTTTGCATCATTAAATTGTCCGAAAAGGGGTTCAAGAAACTTCATACATACATAATTTAACAAGTTTATTTGTAGGTATACTCTATTCGTAGGATCATGATTGTGCAGTTTTAATTATATATTGGTAAGAACCTTTTAAACATTAAAAACTTGAACTATAAATTAAGTCAATGCAAAAATGCACTAAGAGAAAAAGTTATATCTTTTCCCAGTTGTAGCAAGTGGTGTTATCATGAAACTACACATTTCCAGTTGAATACAACTACTAAATTGAGAACTCGATAAACCCTTACCTGGACATTTACTCTTGATACGATTAAAAAAACAAGTTTCATTAAATCATTGGAAAAATATTTGTGGAACTATTATTTGAATAAATACAAAGTTCTATTGATTCAATGCATAACATTCAAGCTTTATACAATTATCTTTCATTTAAATATAAAAAAACAAAACAATTATTAATACGTTTACAATATTTATGTACGAATTTTGTTCTTGTGCACGTCATATTTGACATACAAGGTATGAAGACGAAATCTGGTGCTTGGTATTTGCGGATTTTTCCAGTTTATATGATGACAAAATTGTGCAAGGGCTTTTTTTTGTGTGAGGAAATACACATATAACCATTTCAATTAGAAGCCAAAACACCGCCATGGAGTCAATATCATAAGATTTCAAGCCTATTACTAGTGTTGTATGGGTCATTATTTATTCGGTCCAGTTGAGTCCTGCCTTAAGACCGGTCCTATCGGTATTTGGGATCAGTCCTTCAGTCTGTCCGTCCTTAGGACTGTCAGTAACAGAACTGATTAAACAGAGACTAAATAATGTTGAGGGACGTCATCAAGGACCGAACATTATAGGTTTTTAGAACTGATATGCAGGACGGAACTGAACCGTACCGAGACTGAACTGAACGGGACTTGAGTCTTCACTATTGAATAAGGATACTGCCTGGATTGGATGTCCTCGGATTTTTGGCCTCCTAGTTTCCCCGACCTAAAACCTACGGCTTATTTCGTCTGGAGCTACCTTGAGTAACAGAGGCCCTCACGCCACTCAGAAGTCCTCGATCGACTCCATCATTCTGGAATGCAAGAATTTAGATCAGTATCTGATTTCCAGGGCCTGATAGCGGTTCAGGACACGACTGAAGACCGTTATTGAGACCCACGGGGGCAACATTGAGTGAAATATATTCTCAATGATTGTATCTGGCGCTCAGTTTTTGTTTTGTGAATAAATCTTAAAAAATGACCATACATGTATAATTTAAGTTAGATAGATTACAAGCCTGGATTTCAATGTTATTTCCGGTATATGCTAAGAATTAATTTCAATATCGATGTGAATATTTGATATTTGTATTAATAAACATGCATACATTGATAAATATCTCATAATTATTTCTGTTTTGATGACTTCAAAACATTAAGGAGGTCTTTTCCTAAGCTACTTCAATACATGATTTTATCTCTTTCATATATTGTTTTCGATGTTTGGAGATACATTAATATATTATACAGGGTGGAGATTTTAAATCCGGAAAATTTAAGAATAAAGTATATCAAAATTTATTTCCCAAAATTAATTCAGAATTCACAAATCTTTTGCTCATACATAAAGGGGTCCAAAGTCAAGTCAATTACTCAAACAAACCACCTCCAGTTCAGGGGTTCAGATCCAGCCAGTTTCGAGGCCACATTTCCAATCCCTAAAACATACAAGTCGTAAAAATGTTGATTTTTCTGGAATAAATCTTGTTTGAATTACCTATTGGGACAAAGTGCACAATTTTTTTATTTTATATATTTTTTAAATTTGTCAGATGGAGTCTCACTGATTAAGTATAAGTAAACATTATTTCGGTCTTTAAAAAATTATGAGAGCCTCAGACCGGTTTATAACTTCAAGACCGAAACCCAACACTATTAAATACATATACTTTTATTACCTTTACTCCGTCTGACCTAGGAATCTTCTTTGAACTCTGTATATATAATCTATATTTTCTTCTCTAGGATTGACCTTCGTGCGAATCTACGCACATTTAGATGAAGATAATAATTTCTCCCTAGCACATTGTCAATTGAGCTACGTCGTTCCATGCAACAATTGAACATTTTAGCATAACACCGGATCTGTTAACATCAATTGAAGCTCTCTAGCATAATTATCTATCAAGATATTTGCATTCTTGGGTGTGCATCCGCACGGCGGCACACCATAATGGGCTCACGGCTTTTGTATTCGAAGGACATTTCGAGTATTTTGTTTATATATATATACATAAACTTGTACAATTTTGTAAGCCATATCTGATGAGTACATTTTCTTCAACATAGATCTCAGGGTTGCCAAGATATTAAGCTCTGAACTTGTTCCAGATTTTAAAACCCCTCCTGTTTTTTTAGCGGTATATGTATTTAATAGTGTTGCGTTCGGTATTGAAATTCTAAACCGTTCTGAGACGGTCATAATTTTTTAAAGACCGAAATAATTCGACCCTATCAAGAAGAAGTTCGTTTTGGATTGGCTAAATACAAAATTCAGTTTAGATCATTCCCACGAAAAAATAAAAAAGATGGACCGAATTATTGTGTGTTTCCAAATTATGAGCATCGGTACAATGACGTCATATGAACTTAAAAGTTTTTCATACGAATACAACTCGTATAACTGGGTATGAAAGAAAATCTATCAATAGATTTAGGCTGAAAACCCTCTTCTCTATTTGAAATAGATTAAATATCGGTTCACGGTCTGGAATGTTTAAATTTCGGAATAGCAGTCAAAAAAATTACCTATGACAGAAAGGGGGAGGGGAATCTAACGGAATTAGAATGAGTCTGGATACTAGTATTTATAATTAGCAGTTATGAAAATTGAGTGTAGAATGGGCGTGTTAAAAAAAAAACCCGAAAATCTACATGATAACTTTCACAATTTGAAGAATTTTTTGGAGGAGAGAAAGAATAATGCTCATGATGTTTCATTCCATCAGCTTCAATCAGCTGTGACTAGAGAGGAAGGAGAAAATGAAATAGACAAGGACATTTACTGAAATTACTCCAATGTCAATCTTCAACTCTATTCTGAGTCAAATAACCGGTATCGTAGTCAACTAAATCTGGACTAACACTGATCATGTAGTCTCCGTTTCTCCACTTGGTTTCTTGCCAGGGATTCAAATTTTAAATGAAAAGCCGTTATGTCAGAAAAATCCAAAAATGTATATGCTCCCACTGATAATTGTAAAAATGTTTGGGAGGACAGCACGATAGTTGACACGACGATTCATTAAATTAGCTGCAAGCAGCTATGAGATGAAGTTAAGAATACAAACCCCCCCGGCTCACTCCGTATCTGGCAATTATATAGGGAGGAATAACGGTGGTGTCGATCTTCAACTCTACTCTGAGTCCAACCAGGACTTACTCTGATGACTCCACTGCAAATCCTCAGTCTCCGTCTATCTTCCAACAGTGATCATTATATACTTATTGTTCTCTCTTCAAAAATAAAAAAAATAATCATGACAGCTTTTATCAATAGTTTTTTTTTGGTAGCAACTACAATAAGAGCGTCATCTTCATATTCCATACTTTTTTTAATGCCTGTTTATTATTAATTGTGATAAAAATTGTGTGTAGTTTGGGCATGTTAAAAATAAGATTAATAAAAAACACATGGTAACCCTGACAATTTGAAGAATGTTTTAGAGAAGAGTAGCATATCTATCATGGCGTTTGATTAGGTGAGCTACAATCAGATATGACAAGGGAGGAGAGATAGAAGGAAATAAACAAGGACATCAGCAAGAATATTTACAATGCTGATCCTCAATTCTACTTGAAGTCCAACAATGACTTAGAATAACTCCTCAACAAATCCTCAAGCTTACTCTTCGTCTTTTATGTGCATACACGGATGTTCAATCAGGTTTGGAATTTAATTGAATGTAGTAGGAAATGAAGTTCACTACTCAGGAGTGAATTAATAAACACAGCAGCTGAGGAAATGAACATTCATTCTGCAGATTATCAATTTCAAAAACACAGCCAACTTAAAAAACACACGATTTACATCACTACCTATTGACACATTAGAAGGTTCTAATACCTTGGAAGTTACCAACTTATACTCTTTTTTTAAATGTATGAACAATAGGTTTTTGATTATTTTCCCATCTCTACCTAGTTATTACATTTTTTTGTTTAATTCATTTAATACTATACAAGGAAAAATTCATAATAACTTAGTCACACATTTTTATTGAACATCAATATTTAAATACAATTCTATAATATACAGGGCGTTAAGATCAATTGCGTGGGCGCATCATTTTGTTATAATGCGTCTCTTTTTTGCCAGCAGAAACGTTGTTGTATCAACAAACTTTAGTGAATATTTGGGTATCATGGCGACAGCTCCTCCAGAAAAAAGAAAATGAATATACAGAGGAACAATAACGTGGCGCTGTGATTATTTTTTTCCATTACAATATGGGGATTTTCAAATTGTGCTGCCTTGAATCCAGAAAATCACTAGAGATTGCCCTTGCGTGTCCTCACAAGACTCAGCACCTTGTCATGTTGCAGACATGTCACTGAACAGGCTGAGGGAGCACAGCTATGACTTCATTGTGAAGGAAATTTGCACCCCCCCCCCATAGCAGTCCAGATTTTAAATCGATGTACTATTTTGTCTGGGCTAGACTGAATCTAAAACAAATCTAACATATCATCCCATCAATGACTCTCTGATTGCCTCTAACTAGGAGACAATGATTAACATGCCAATGAACTACCTCGTCACCGCCTGATACTTCATTCAATCTCAGATCCAGACTTGAGCCAGATACAAATGTATATGTACAATTCAAGCCAATTTTCAAGTAAATCCGCCGAAAAATGTGGCCTCAGTGATAATTTAAATATTTTTGTATAATGCACTGATTTGATCATAACACCCTGTATAAATCCAGGATTAGAAAATATATAGATTTCTAGTTACACAAATATTCCATCAAATTACTCAAATTCCTATGATAGTTAAGTTTAAAATAATAACTACTACAGCAGGGGTCAAGTTCGTTTGTCGTTATATGTCAACTTCCAATTGATTTCTATTGAATTTTATATTTTGTAAATCCATTACATTGATAAGTGTTCATCTTTATAATTGCATACTTTTAAAAAGCAGATTCAGTTGAAACGTTTATTATTTACTCTTGAATTCTCAGTAGTTGAAACTACTTGTAAGCTGAGTAAAAATAAAAATCGGGTTTTTGTCCGAAATCCTTTGAAGCAGTGAGTTTGTGGTGGGCGTTTGAAAATAACTCAATTAATTAATGTTTTTAAATTTAGACTGATTATTAATAATACTCTTTCATAAAAATAACATTTTTATATACATGACTGAAGACCGGACAAAGAAACATTTGTTTTGAATTATTGTATAAAGGACCTACAAAATTAAGCTCCTTACTGGTTTCAACTTTCTTATGTATTTTTTTATTCTTAGTTATTACCTAGCATTTTATGTAAGTGTCAGTGGTACCTGAACTGCAGGGCCAAGGGGCCATTACCATTGTTGCAAAATTTTGAGGGTTATCACACTAAAAAAATTTACTCTTGTCTAAAAATTTTGAATGTCATAATTTTCCGGAGAAAACAATCAATTTCCCTATATTTAAAAAAATATATTCGTTCCAATTAGTCCTTTTTTAAAGTTTTTACTCTAAAATTGTAAAAAAAAAAGTTGTTTGTCTTCTCTAAAGATTATTTGTAAAATTTGCCATTTGTAAAAACCCAAAAAAATTATCCGTCATAATTTCCAATAAAACCATACCCCTCTCAAGAAAAAAAAAAAAAAAATATGGACGCCCCTGATGATACTCTTCCATTATATTATGCTCCCACTTGAAAATACATTCCGATACCGCAAGTCTAACCCATATATATAGTAAGTTAACACAAAACATTTTTCTACAAAAATCAAAGAAAGGTGAGATGCTCCATTTTTTTTTACGTCAGACCCAATCAGCCGAATATTTCATACACATATCGGTTGGTCCATTGAAATCTGAGCACTTAATTATTCAATAATTAATTAAGCTTGAGTGATGAAGATTAATCCATATTTTGATATATTAAAGCATAAACAATTTGTTACAAAACAAGGACAAGTACAATTCGAGAAAATGATACTGGAACGTGATCGACGAATTTGCATTCGCGCACTCCAAGTAGTTGGGCGTTTCCAGTAATCAGCAAGTTTATACGTTGGAAAGGAAGAATACCTTTGTCAAAAAGGATAAACTGGAATCGGAGAACTTAAAGCAAACATCCCCTACCAATCCACAAGTCAATGACGGCCCATGCAATATCTCTCTGGGTTTCACACAAGAATGCCCGGAAAGCATTCAAAAAAGTGGGTTGGAAAGCCTTATGAGATTGGAGAGACCACTTTTGACTGTAACAATGAAGGAACTCATCTCCTCTGTTGCAAGACTCTTGGAATTATTCTTTAGATTTCTTTTGAACTATTTTTGACACTTTTGACACCCCTACGCCGATCCCCCGACTACACCTTTTGGTTTGGAATGCCTGCAGTGTTTTTCATCCAAACACTGAGGCCCTCAAAGCCACTGTCAGCCAGCATTGGGACACCATGACAGAGGACTACGTCCACAGTGGTTACCCGGCCTTCCGCCGTGGCCTGGAAGCCATCATTGCAACTACATTAATGATTAAGGGAGCTCAGGCAGACATCTATTTATTTTATTAATTTTGTTGAAGTTTAAAATTCAAAGTGTTCAGATTTTAATGGACCACCCGGTTTTTCGATCAATTATTGGCTTTGTACTCAAATGTCTGAGATAAGTTGAGATATCCAACCATGGTAACTCTAGTTAAGAACCTTTATTTGATTTATGTGACTTAAGTTGCCCTCGATCACATGGGCCTTCAATTAAAATTGTCCAATTTCACATTCTTTCATTGTAACAATGAATTTTTACTCCATAAGTTCTATTTGGAGCTTCCAAAGGCTAAATTAGAATATTTTTTCACAAAAACTGAGGATAACTAGTCGAAGAATACAATTGTAATCCAAATTCATTTTGCAAAAAATCATTCTCGCTTGATTTTGTGTTGACGGGCCACATATTTGAATTAAAAAAATACTTATACTTCTTTTTAGTTATAGATAGTGTTGTGTCGGACCTTATTTATTCGGTCCGGTCCATTCTTAGTACCGATCGTTAAGACCGTGGGTCCTTCAGACTCTCAGTACAAGAACTGATTAAGAAAGACGAAATAAAGTTTTAGGATTTACATGCTGGACTTAACTGTAGCGGAGCGAGACTGAATTGGATGGGACTGCAGTCTTCAGTCCTTAAGTAGGACCGACACAACACTATTTATAGACAGTTTTCCTGGATTTGATTTCGACTATAATGTTTTTTTTTTTGTATTTTGAGAAAAAAAAAAAAAATGGATGAAAAGGCTAGGTTGCAATTTTTGATGTTATGAATATTTTAAATCGTATTTTTTAATTTATCATAGAGCTGATATTATTTCAAAAATTGTTTTTGTTACATATATCATAAACAAGATAAAAGTTTTGATTGCTATCAAGCATCAAATTAACGAACAAGAGCTGCACCTCCTCTCCATGAACTTACTTATTACTGAGTGTCCAAATCTATATGTTCTATCTGTTATTTCGTCTACCTTGAATAGGTCCAAATAGAAGAAACACACACTTGTTACAAAGTCTTCATTCACATTTTAGAGTCCCAAGAAGTAACACTACGATAATTTACCTGCTTTTGTGTGTGTGTGTAGAAAGAAATCAATTCATTAAGAAATTCATTACTTCGTCAGGGGTGTATTAAGGTAGGGCCTTGTCTTTTTTTTACTCAACTCTGACCGGTTTGAGGGGGGCACTTGCCCCAGGCCCTGCGCCAGATATTATTATTTTTTTTTAGATTGAAACCCATTATAAATTTTTAAATGAAGACCATATTATATTGATCTTTTCGAAAATGCTCATATTATATAAGTAAATAGAAACTGCTCTATAAAAAAGAATGCCAATATATATGAAGAGAATTGATCCAAAAGAGCTAAAAGAGAACTAACTTTTTGATAGAAATACATTTTAAAAATAAAATAAAATATTATTTTCCTCAAAAAAAAGTTATTTGATTAAATATTCATACCTAAAAAGCCCGCTCGATAATATTTTTATTTAAATTTAAAAAAAAGGGATGAAAATGGCCCCGCATTTCACGGTTCCCTTTTTCAAATAAACCAAAGATGTAATGTATTTTCCTTTGAGATGTTTTAATTATTTTTTATAAGTTGACTCTTGTATGATTTTCCGCAGCTGACTCTACGTATTATGAACTCAAAAAAGGTATAATATAGAATATATATTTTTTATATTAACTTACTGGAGGTACGTTCTCCTCAATTCAGTCAAATTGTATCAACCCACTGAGTACTCACATTGTATCTCATGGTCACACAATGAAATGCCCTAATTTCTTTTGTTTATGGGAAATCATTTTAGATTAAAAAAGCAAGAGTTGATATTGTTATAAATACCCAGGTGTGAAACTTTTTTATTAATTAATATATTAATCAAGGGCCTTACTTTAGAATTTGTGTCATTTCATACTCTGTCATTGATCAGATTATCACTTCAATTTAATTAATAATGAATAACTATTGTTTAAATAACAATTGACAATTGGCAACATGGAAAATGACGTAGCAAGGCAATGCCTAGAGATGGGATTTTTGTAAGAGGGCAAGGAAAAGGCGAGAGCGAGACATATGGTATACTGCATTGATACCCTAGTTAACAGCTGCCTTTTATATGATTTTGGGCAGAGAAAATTAATTACTGCTATAAAGTAGATAAACTTCTATTTTTTTTTAAATATTAAATTTAATATGCCTTTTTAAAGCAAACACCAAAAGATAGGCTGGAATTATTCTTTTAGAGGGAAATGTTAACACGCCCACGATTTATGACACAAGGAACAAAATAGAAGAAAGAGCACACGTTTTTCCTTTTCTAATTGCTATAACTAGTTTTTTCTTTATAAGGACCCCTTTTTTTGCAATGACGCGGCAACAAGCTACAAGGAAAATAAAAATAATTGAGATTGGATGAAAGGGCTAGTCGTTTTTATCTTTGCCTAGATTCTGCTCCCTATAAAACCCTCCCTACTCTTATACTTAATGCTAAAGGATGTGAAAGCTGAGATATAAACACCGACAGGACTTATTTAATAATGAACACATATCAACCGTTTTTTCTTTCATAATTGCTATACTTGGTTTTTTTCTTGACGCAGATCCCTTCTTTAGTAATGACGCTGAAACAAAGAAAATAAAGAATGATAGCTACCATTTTTTTTCGTTCCCTTTTGACGGCCCAGGTTCCGATTCGATAAAAATGCTAGTCGTATTTATTTTCGCCCCAAATCCTAAATCCACTCAAAAACTGTCCTTTCCCTGACACGTAATACTCAATGACGTGAAAGCTGATCAACTCCCACACAATAAAATGTAGAATTTTAAATAATCCTTTAAGACTATATGTAGGTGTTTGCACTGTTGGCATAGCAAATACGTATACGAGTACTATCCAACAAATAAATATGCCTTTTAATGAGTTCAAAAGGGTTTACACTCTCTGAATTTCTTTTTCCAAATACATAGTTATGTGTGTTTCCCTGCTCTGTGTATTTCTATTCCCTTCAATTTTATTTTTTTCAGTATTATAATTCATGTTCTGGCTCTTATCCCAGTATTTGACTTGAGCATGTCTTTGAAGAACTGAGGCTCCTTCTTTCTCTCTCAGACACACACACTTTTTGACTTAAAGATTTAATGATTTATTGATAGTCTGGTGCCAAGGGTTTCATTTAATTTGCATCATATTTATGATGATTTAAAAACAGGTTTCAAGAAGTAATGATCAATTCTCAAAATAGTGTTTTTTACTCTTTTTCACTGGGACTTGATTGAATATATAATTTGCCTGTAGAATACGTATATATATATTAGAATTTAAATCAATATTATTTATACAATATAACTTTAAATGATTTCATAAATATTTTTATCATTACAGATGACGATAAGGAATGAAACAGTCAGAGTTCCTGGAGAGGATAATCATTTTCTTGCTCAAGAAGAACCTCAAAATGAAGAACAAGAGGGAACTCATCTTAAACGTGAATTGGGCCTCCTTGACGGTGCTTCCATCATCATCGGAATCATTGTGGGCTCCGGCATATTTGTATCTCCGAAAGGAGTTCTCCTATATGCAGGCTCTACGGGATTAGCTCTAGTAGTATGGTTAATATCTGGGCTTATTTGCATGATTGGCGCGTTATGTTACACCGAGTTGGGTAAGGTTCGTACTTTATTTGGTGGATGAATGATTCATTTTCATTTTACGATGAGGTATGAGCGTTGTAAACAAAGTGGCAGATAAGTGGCGCTACCATGCGGCAAGATAATACAACTCCTTCTATGATTACATTATTTAATATAAAATATAGGTGTTACTCTGATAGATAGCCCTGTGAAAAATGTATGCTGCGCCTCTAAGCTACAGACTGTCACATCACTTTGGGTATATATATATTTTAGTTATCTCATACCCTATTGTGAGGATACATTTAATAAGAGCTCCCGATTTATTGAGTCGAATCTCCATATTGTTGTGGACAAAAATCATTGTCACGGCGCAACCGCTATTCGTCCTTTGTAAAATCAATCTTCTTTATATCTGAAGCTGCATTTGATGCCCGAAATTTCATTAAAGTTTTTTGATTTAACAATTTTTCTGCCGAGCAGAAAAGAGACGCCATCCGATAGCTCCATCATAAAAAAATCGCCGGTGCACGCAAGTGCCTATTTGATTTTCACGCCTTGTATATTATTTGCTTATATTTCTCAAAATTATAACACCATCATAATAATGTACGTTTTAACTCTTAAAGGGAATTGTACGTTCTATGAATTTCTAATTAAACAGCAAATAATGTTGATTATAATTCTATAGAGAGTGGGATGTTCATTAATTATTGGGAGGCTTAATTATGTTCAAACTCAAAAGATTGTTGATTAAGTATCAATCTCTAATTTGGACAAAATTAGTGATTGGCGGCACATGATGAAGTTCTATGTTTTTACACTCCTATTCAATCATATTCACATTATGTGTATGAAGAATGATCAAAGTTCATTTTTTTAGAGGGAAGAACTCATTTTTTTAGCCTCTTACAATAATTATGATAATCAACGCAGAGTATATGAGTGAGTATCTGTGTGTATATTCTTGTATATTATGCAAATTTAAATTATGTCCAAATAAAACAGGTTTTGACTCTCTACATACAAAAAAAAAAAAATATCATGGAATTATAAAATTTCCAATCCAATATAAATATATAAGTAAAATATTGGTAATTTATGCCTTTCGAGAAATAAATTCAAAGGAAGTTGTATGTATGTTTGCATAATATAATTTCTTCTATGTATGACAATGGCCCTTAATCTTTTTACCTCCATTATTTACCCCATTTCAGAATGCCATTTTCTTCATATTATTATTTTTTTAGCTATAAAATTTAATGTCCTTCACCACTGTTCTATGACCTCCATGCCTGATTTACAATAGTTATAATTAGTGTTGGATCAGTCCTTGGTATTTTTCCTATCTTTCTGTCTTCTTTCTAAATTGGTCCGGTCTTTTTCACCATTCATCAGTCCTAAGGACCGATTATAAGTCGGTCCTTAAGTCCTACGGTACTAGCTATTTTTCTATCTTCCTCACTCCTATCTAGCAATGAAGAAAATAAATAATGATAGCTAGAACTTAGTCCTAGCTACACAACTCCTAATTTAAACTACAGGTATTTCGTCTTTTTGAAAGTGGTTATGATAAAATTTTAAGAGCTGAAATGACGTAGTTAGTAACAAGTTCTTTCAGCAGCCGTAGTTAAAATAAAAGACCGATAAGAACCAATCCTAGGACTGACAAAATTAAATATTACCAAATTGACAGGCCTATAGTCTTTTTAGTTGTTTTAGACCAATCCAACACTAGTTATAATCTATGTTTAGAGATTGAGAGAACTTTCTTTCCAGTAATGTTCCGATTTTTTTTTGTAGCTGTATGAGGGATGATAAAAAAATTTAGTTAACGCCCACAAAAAAGAAAAAAATAGTTGAGAAAAACATTCGAGTTGTAATATTTAGGTATGTTAAAAACATAGAGCGGACTTCAAATACCTTTATCTTTTTATGTTTATTGTAATAATAATAATTTATTAGCATAATTATATAAATTTAGAGCTATCAATGGGTTAATAAAAGTATTGGTGAATATATTATTTTATTATTAAATATATTAATATTTTATTCCAATTTTTAAATTTAAATATAATTTTATTAAGCCTTTCAAAAAATTAATAATAGGTTTGGGAGATTATTCTGAATAGTGACTCTAATTCAATTTAAGAGTAAATAATTATTGATCCTAAAATTTAATAAGTTTCGTGAGAATGCTTCGAACTTTGGTCCCTTGAATCCTCTCACTTTCACGTTTTCCCAAATGATTTATATTTTATAAGCTTGTTCTAAAATAAGAGATTAATACAGTATACTTAGTCTATGCCCACTAGTTCTTAAGACTATAACCCAAATTAAATTTTCCTTTATACGGATCATTCAAAAAAGTATTGAAGAACCTCTGGATATTTAATACAAATATTCAGATTCCTGATAGACCTAAAATATATATGGGTTATAAGATTAAAATTATTCAGCAAAAATCATATATTCTCTTTCTTGGGACATGCGTCACTCTCCTTCTTAATACCATTACAAGCCCCTTGAATCTTTTCTTGCTCGGGGTCACAATCTTCATGATTTATCTGATAATTGTTCCGATATTTGGAGGATTTTATAAAAGTTGCCGCTCTGAAAGTACAATTATAGGCCACAAAAGTCTGGATGTTCAATCTGAAACTATATATATATATATATCTTTTTAAAATAAGATAAGTGTACTAATGAGTTGCGGGTGGATGCGACTAATGAGATAAAAATTATGTCTTTCATTTGAAAAAAAAAATGTTGGATTTTATAACAGAAAATACTATGTTTTCGAATGATAAGGTTAACTCAATGTTACTAGAACAGGGCTAAGCAACAAGAAAATGGGTGGGCAAGTATAGCTGATTTATTAAATAAATCTGTCTCTTTATTTCTGGTGGCGTCATTGGGACGAGTATTGATTATTAATCCATCGTAAATTTAAAAAGTAAAAATTTGTGGTTACTCGATATTTCTTAAGCGATATTTTACTAAATGTAATGCCAAAAGTAGGTTATTCAATTTGATAAATTGTTAAAACATAGACGTAATACATGTTAATAAATCATATGATATAATATTTTTGATTTTTAATATATTTAATTTAATTAGGTAACTAAGAGTATGTGCAGTGACTATTTGTGAAAATCCAAAAGGCGTTTCATACCACTGTTTTCTACAAGACCTTGGAAGAGGGAAGGCTTGGATTTTCGCTTGTCAAAGAACAAACGAATTCAGTACTGATGAAGCCAAAATATGGCTCATCATTTTGATCCTTAGTGTTTCATAATTTATTAAATTTAAAAAATTTACTTTTGCCTTTATATTTAGTAAAATCTCGCTTGAGAAATGTCGAGTAACCAATTTTATGATAATGATATCATTTAGTTAACTTTTACTTTTTAAATATATGTAGTATCAATAGCCAAGACTCGTCCTAATGATGTCACTAGAAAGAGAGATTTATTTCATAAATCTGCTCTGCCTGCCAGTATTTTATCTATATGGTCATACCATATACCATAGAGATAAAATACGTAGAGCTAGTCGTTACCTTTTTTGTATAAATCAATATTTTCCTCCAAAAAGAAACAGAAAAAAGGCCCCAAATCAGTTGGTGGCTAGCCAAATAAGTAATCCGAACCAAATGCTATTTATCGAGGAAGTTCTCCCAGACTCTCATTGTCATATTATTTCTCCACAATTTTTGCAAATGAATTACATATATGCAGGCTGGTGAACGGAACGCAAAATTGAACCGCGTTCCATGCAATACACGGTCAATGAATGGAAGGGAATCTTTTTACCCCTATAACGCCTAAATTTTTTGTATGCACCCCAAAAAATTTTTTTTTTTTTAAATCATATTTGAGGGTTGGGAGTAAGAATAAAACAACAAAAACAAATTTTGCCTTTAAATGAGCATTTTACTGAAAAGTCAAGAATTCTTGACATTCGTCCATGGAGAGAGAAAATGTAATTATTGAAACGTCAAGATTTATTGACATTCGTCCTTTGAGTTAAAATATTGAAACATATGAAAATATTGTAAAACATAAACAAATCCGTGTAGATAATTATATAAAATAAATCCTTTCATATTCAGAACAATCAAAAAGGCTAACATTTATTCTTATAAATTTTAAAGCCAAAAAATTATGTGAAATCAGTGTTTATAATTATATGAAATACTTGGAGCAATGAAATAATGATTGAATATGGTGTTTCTATTTCTTGTGGAATTCTTTATAGCAGTTTCTATTTTTAGTGAGGCAAAGGTTCACCTTACATTTGCTACAATAAATCATCACAGTGACTCCTTTACATGTAGGATATTTGCATCGTCCCCCTTCTTCAGTAATTTCAGGCATGTGATCATGACCATCGGATCGAATTTCAGATCCAGGAAGAACTTGGGTAGCGTGCCCTTTACGTTTTTTCTCCGCATGCATCGAATCAATGCTAGTCGAAGGGCGACCGCGTTTATTTGCAGTTTTACCTGGGCCTTGACGTAAAAGTGCTTTAGCTACTAACATTTTGAACTCTTGCAGCATCATTACATTTTTTTCAATAAGTCCAATTGCTTTAGAATCTCTTCTGTAGAGCAACCATGCATTTACTATAGATACATCCATGAAGTGAAATATTAATTTATGGTAAAATTTCTTTGATCTAGTGTGGATCCTGTACAGAGCAATAAGTGAATCCATCAAGTCCACCCCTCCCATGAATTTATTATACACTTTCACTATTGCAGGACATGGTATCATTGTGATTTCCTTCTTCTTTTTGTCAAATCTTTTACATTCTTCCAGTGGTAGAGCAGAAGAAAAGGTTGACAATAGATTGACACATTTGTTGTCTAGCCACTTTACAGCTCTTACTTCAACACCATCAACCAATGTACTGACCTCTTCATGAGTCCCTCTTCCTTTCTTCATTAGTTCTTTGTCAGTATGAAAAGGAACTTCTGGTAAACGAACTTGTCTGACAGTTCCCAAACAGTAAATCTGTTTTTTTGCCAGATTTGTTACAAGAGGGAGCGAGGTAAACCAATTATCATGGTACAGCAAATGATTCAAACCCACAGGTATGGTCTGTGCAAGCTGTAATACAATATTAGAGCTAGCACCCAAGTCAGGTTCTCCCTCAACCGGTTTGAGTGGACTATCACATACATGGAAATCATATAAAACACCATCTGAACCGCAAAGTGCCATGATTTTATACCCCCACTTATGTGGTTTACTTGGAATATAATGTTTCAAAGAAGATTTTCCTTTGAAAGGACAAATTGTTCATCTACACAGAGCATCTGTGGCATGGGAATTTTCCTAAATTTACTTTGCAAATGATTGATCAGAGGCCTTATTTTGTAAAGTTTGTCATAGTTAGGATCACCATATTTTGGAGCTTGTGAATTGTCATTGCAATGGAGATTTGACTTTATTTGTTCCCATCGATCTCTGCTGAATGCCTCTGTAACCATTTCACATTGGAGATTATTGCTCCAGTAAAGTCGAGAGTTTGATAATTTTACTATATACATAGCTAAAAGGGTTCCAATGAATTGTTCCAACTCATTCACATTGAGTTTCAAGGGTTTGTTGGGGTTTTCTTGCAAGGCATACAAATTTGTTTGATCTACAATATGAAGTAGAATATCAGAACTAAAAAAATCTTCGAAATACTCTATTGGTCTTTTGACATTTTCAGATAATTCAAGTTCACCCAACCATTCTGGCATAACTCTGGCTGTATCCTCACCTGTACTAACAAATTTCCACAGAGGTGTCTCACGCCGATTTCTTTGTTTGGATTTAGGTTGTGATTTTTTAGGAACTGAATTTGGCTTATCTTTAGAGTTTCCAGGTGTCAATGCACCAACATCTTCCTGATTATTTTGTTCGTCATCCTCTATTAGTTCCATCATTTCTCTCAAATCTTCTTCTTCAGGAATATAATCACAGTTTATAAAACAGTTTCATTATCAAATACAGTTCCACGAATGATATAAAATGAATGCATGTAATCGGGATGAAATGTCTAATAAACATTATTTTTTCAATAAACAATAATAACCATCATCACTAATTTCTACATCATCATCAGAACTATCAGATATGCCAAGTTCTTTCTGTAAAGCACGTCTATTCGACTCTCTTCCATAAAAAGTAGAAGTATTCATTTCTGCAACTATAAATAAATATCATAAATAGGACGAACGTAAACAATTCTTGACGCTTCAAATATTTCATCACATGGACGAGTGTCAAGAATTATTGACGCTTAAAAAATCATGAATAAATACGACTTCATATATTATTTTAGAAGATACAATACCAAATATATGTGTTTCACTATATAACTCATTACCATGAAATATGTGGAGACAGTAACTTACCTAGAAGTGAGGCTGCGAGAGGGTACAAAAATGAGAGAATTGACAAATACGACCTACCCAGACAAGCACTACAGTGCAACTGAATATAATGCCAACGTGTGTTCTTTGTCACATCTCTCAGTGCGCAATAGATAGCTCCAAACGTGAAGAATGTTTGATAGTCGTCGTTTAGTTCAATTTAGTGTATGGTTTTGAGTTATAATACATTATTTGAAGCGTAAATAATTCTTCACGCCAAACGTTACAGGGAACCCTAAAAATCAGATTGTAGCGTTCTGTTCCTTTAGTACTTACAAAAAATTCAAGAAATCGAAGTTTATATATATTTTAAATTTTAATAATATGATTTAATGGGCTGATAAAACAGAGACAAACGTTAGGGATATCTATTTTGTGACAGTGGCACAGGGGGGAGGGGAGGGCTGAGTGGGTACTTTTAGAAGGCTCTCATCGAACATGAAAGTTTATAGTACTCTAACTAAACTCGAACGTATGAGCTTGACCAATTCAATAGTTCTGAATCATGGAGCCGAAGGGTATCATTTATCCTTGAATGTAAGCAAAAGGAACACTAAAAATAATAAATTCTACTCTTGTGTGTTGCGAGCGCCGTCTTTAGTCCTACTGGAACACATAGTTTACCTCTGAGTAGTTGGACATCCTCAAGGCCAAGACTACCTGTCCTTGAAGACGTCCTGATACTCCTTGGCCCCATTTAAGGTCTTTCAGGAACCAATCCCAGCTGATGCCATGATTCCCAGCACTATTGCTGAGGTGAGAAACTTAATCTGGTTGACCAGTGGAACCTTATCGACCACGTAGGCGAGGTAACAGTCGTTCCTGCGGACCCCCTACGGATATTTGATTACAATAATTGATGGGCGTATAAGATGTTTAGAAACAATACCTCTGAGAAACACTACGACACATGTCATCATGGAAGCTTTCCAGATTAATTGGATCTTCAGGTTTGGAGTTTCATCTATTATTATGTCTGATCTGGGAAGACAGTTTATCTCAGAATTGTGGAAGATAATCTGTAGTAATCTCCAGATCAATTATAAATATACCACGCCTTATCATCCTCAGGCTAATTGACTAATTAAGAGAGCCCATAGGACATTAAAAAATGCATTGAGAGCTCGCCTTACTGAGACTCAAGAATGTTAGACAAATGCACTACATAGTGTTATTTGATCTGAGAACAACTCCTATATGTGATACCGGTGTTTCTCCGGTCCAATAAGTATTTGGAGAAGAAATCCGATCACTATCTCTGCCGGATGTGTTTGAATATAAGAAGAAAACAAGTAGTGATCCTAGGCCTGGTCATCATATTTCAGTTAACGATGAAATTTCATCCGAAGAGAAGAAGCTACTTCAAGCACCTAAAGCGTTCATCATGAGTTTTCCTATTAAGGGAACGATTGATACTCCGTGTGAAGGTCCTTTCAAATTTTTAGAAAAGTACTGCTTTGTTTTGAATAGAAGAGAAACTCCAAAAGAGGAATCCATCAATAGGTCGAAAGCTGCCTATGTGTCTCAAATAGTTGCTTTAATTGGTTAGATGGAGTTGTACTTATTAAGTATAAGTAAACAATATACATAGTATTACATTTACTCCTTCTAAACTACGGACTATTGGTAAAATCCATATACATAGAGTATATTACTTTCTCTAGGAGTCACGAGGGCTCGAACGTACTTGCATTGAATTCAAGAGATTAACTTCTACCGAACGCGTTGTCCATGATCTACGGCGATTCCACCCGAATAGTTCTTATTGAATTAAATGTTTGTATTTTATTTTATAAATTCTAAAGTAAGAGTTCTTATTGAAACAGTCAAATACCGATATATACGGTGAGGGATCAATATGAAATTTTATTCCTGTTCCTTTGGAAACAGAGCAGAAGTATATTTACATATAAATATGTTTTTATTCCTCAAAAAGAATAAATTATGAAATAGTTATGACGTATCAAGTGAGATGAGAGAATCCGGAGCTGACAATAAATTACATAACTCCGCATTACCTCACTAACACAAAGATCCCCTATTCATTTTGTTCTCAGCTGTCAATTCCCTCCTCCTTCTTGATACGTTAGGGTTATTTCATAGTTTATTAATTTTGATAAATAAAGGTGGTTAAAAGTTATGCAATAACTATGCTCCGCTTCGAAAAGGACAGGAATACAATTTCTTGCTGATCCCTCGTCGTATCATTCATTTATTCATAGAAATAATAAATATTATTTCTATGAATAAATTTTGGGGCTATCATATATAAATACAAATGTATAGCTACACATTTAATATAAAATTGTGAAGCAATATTTGATACCATATCGAATAAAATACTTTTATCTTTCGTTTTGAGGAAAGGTTGCGTGATACAATAAAGGTAACGACGTAATAGCATTGGATATTTTAATGTTAGTGAGGTAACGCCGAGAGAGTGCTTCCGCTGAGCAAAAGCAAGGGAACCTTTTTGAAACCGAAAGTAAGTTGACCAAAACAATCGAAAAAATAGTTATTTATACATCAATCACTCCAAATCTTGTATGGAATCATTCTATACATACTTCTATCAAAAACTGACGAATTACATAAAGAAAAATATAAACTAAAGTAAAATACAGCAAGCAATAAAACAATATTTGAAGCACCCTCTATTTTGTTAGAATACACCTATTTATTAATACTTCAATTTGAATGTCTTAGTCAAGTACGACTGTGTCAACTTCTTTGTCAAATCCTCATTCTATGTTTTTTATCTCTATGCTCTACTTTCTATGTAAATCAGGGTCAAGCAAACTTTTTAGTGAAAGATCCTTAATAAAAAAAATGGAATTTTTAAGGGTGGCATTCAGAAAAGTACTCTAATAAATAGTTCTATTGGAATATTTAATATGGAGAAAAAGCCAATGTAAAATATTTTGGTATAAGAAATATAAAATGTATTGTTCACAATAGGAGCTTTTTGATCTACAAGAATAGCCACTAGGGAACCCTCTATCCCGTCAAAGCTGACAATATCTCAAATTGTATACACTAAGAGGAAGTCAATTTCTGTTAAAAAATTCAAATTACTCCGTGATATGATTTTCTTGTGATATAAACTTTGCATTGAACATGAATTTTTCACATCTTATTGAGTTTTGCCGCGATGCTAGCACCCTGCATCTGCAGACAAGCGCGATTGACTTGATAAAAAGTTTTTTTTTTGGTCAGTTGTTGATTTTCTACTCCCCCCTCTTACTAGTGTTATGGACGCTGATTGGTAGAACTTGAATGATCTATTTTTTAGCTACGAATAATTCCCTGCTATTAATTGAAGAATGGTCCAAGTCTTAATAGAATTGGCTAACTATCCTATAATTTCAGATCCTGTCTATCTTTTTCTTTTTGAAGAAACAAAAATTTGTAAAGATTAAGATTTACATTATATATATATTTTTTTTCTTCTCATATTTCATGAATTTTGTTTATTTCATTTTTCAAAAAAAAAAAAAAAAATCAACAAAAAAAATATTTTAGATGTGCGTTATTATATTATTTTTAAATTTAAAATCTGCATCGAAATATCAATTATATGAATGAAATGTTTTTTTGATAATAGGTACAATGATCCCCAAATCTGGTGGAGATTATGCATATATAAACGAGTCATTTGGTTCATATCCGGCATTTCTATATCTATGGTCTTCCTTGTTAGTAATTATGCCGGCCGGAAGCGCGGTCACTGCTCTAACTTTTGCTTCCTACATATTGCAACCCTTTTGGCCAGTTTGTGATCCACCAGAGGAAGCCATAAAACTCATTGCTACTGCCATCATTTGTAAGCAAATTTCGTTTAAATAAATAAATTCAGTAGAATGCTTAACTTGTTCTTCATCCAAGGTTTACTAACAGCAATCAACTGCCATGACGTAAAGAGTGCAACAAGAGTGCAGGATATATTTACAGCCACAAAAGTAATAGCACTGATTGTGATTATCATCGCTGGATTTGTTTGGCTAGGACTTGGACATGTAGAAAACTTGAGACCTTCAAAAGTATTTGTAAATAGTCAATTCTCTCCGGGCTATCTTGCTCTCTCCTTCTACTCTGGACTCTTTTCCTATGCGGGATGGAATTACCTCAATTTTGTAACAGAGGAGTTAAAAGAACCAAATAAAAATTTACCACGGGCCATATACGTATCCATTCCACTCGTAACAATCATATACTTACTTACAAACATCGCCTATTTCGCTGTTCTCCTTCCTGACGAGATCCTTGCATCAAATGCTGTGGCTGTGGTAAGTTAATACTTCATAATATTATATTGTAACTACATTTTCTATCATTGGGCTGGTGATATAAGAGGACACTTTACCCCACCAGTGTCATTTTTAGGGGAAGAAGCGCCATACTATTAGTGGTGTTGTATTGGCCCTTATTTATTCTGTCCAGTACAGTCTTAGGAACGGTCCTATTGCTCCTTAGGATTTTTAATCCTTGGGATAGGCACTTAATGGTCGGTCTTAGGATTTTTTTTTTAAATGACGATTGTTTAATTAGCCGAAGAAGATACATGATATATTTATTAACAGGGGTGTCTACAGGGGAAGGCTGGAGGGGATGTAGCCCTCCCCACCAAATTAAGGAAGCTTTATTTCTTATTAGAAAATTTAATAAATGATTTTTTTTTTCAAAAAAAGTAATATTTGAAATTTAATTTAATTTTGTAAATTTTTTGTGAATACTTATGGATGTTTAAAATTTGTCTCCAAAAAATTTAATATTTCCAACTTTTTTCAAAAATTTTTTAATTCGTGGATTTTTTTTTTGAAAAAAATCAAAAAACCTGGCCAAAGTACAAAATAACAGTAATACAAATTTTCCGACTGACATCCCGTCTATGCGGACTCTAATAATCCAAGGGGAATGGGGTCCCCCTCCCTCCCCTGCGGCAATAACAGTACGCATAATGAATTTTTTAAGAAATTAAATTATTTTTTGGAAATAATAATCTATATGACTATAGTAAAGTTTGTCGGGATGGATGTGTCCCGTAAAGTCATTTCTGAAAGAAATGACAAAGCTGCATCGAGCGAGAGTGTCAAGTAAATAAGAAGAGGGAAGGAAATATATGTACCTATAGAGTTGTATAAAATATGATTTTACCTAAATACCTACAATATTCCATTCATTTTTAAATTGGGGCAGGTCATAATTCATACAACTCTATAGGTAATGATAAAATCCATTGTAGAATGGGCATTTAAAAAAAAAGAAACCGAAAATTAACATGGTATCCCTGAGAACTTAAAGAATGCTTTGGAGGAGAGAAAGAATAATGCTCATGACGTTTCATTACATAAGCTAAAATCAGCTGTCACAAGAGAAGAAGAAAAAAAGATATTAACAATGACATTTCTTAGTAGAATTACTCCGATGTCGATCCCCAATTCTACTCTTGAGTCTAACATGGACTTACATTTATAACTCTGCAACAAATCCTCAGGGTTACGCTCCGTCTTTTATGAGTACAAACGAACAGGTTTTTAATATAATTGAATTTATTTAGGGAAGGATGTTCACTACGCAGGAATTAAATAATGATGACAACTGCTAAGGAAATGAAAATTCATTCTTCAGACAACCAATTCAAATAAACAAAACAAAAAAAACGGGGCAGCTAAAAAATACAGCGGATGTTTATCACTGTCTATACATATATTTAGGGCTGGGCATCGAGTGAGTTGCGAGGAAAACGCGGGAGCAAACATATGCCACTATTGATTACAGTTATGGTTTTGGAGGATAGAATATGACGGGATTCTGCTATAGAAAGGGCATTATTTAATATTTCAAGGAGCACTATAACAGTTAATATATAAAGTAGTCGAAATTTTCAAATTAAAGAATTCTTGATTTACTTCGTGAAACTCATAAAAAAACATTTCATATTTCTATATTATATTATAGATCTATTAACAGTGATATATCTTAAATTTCTTCGCTAACATGATATGTTATACAATGAGTATTCAAAAACTAATGGCTAACACTTCAACCGTAGCAGTAGGTTACTAGGAAATTGATAAATTAAAGTGTTATATCGTATATTTGGGATATTTAGTTAAAAAAGTATGGATAAAAAAACAACTCAAAAAACGACTAACTATTACAAAAAATATTATTTATAAACTTTAAAAGAAGTTATACATAGAAAATCAAACAAACTAATGATGACAAATGATACTACTTGGAAGTTATTAATATTAAACATTACAAATTATTAGCTAAAATGTAAATTATATATATACGAAATATAATGAAACATTTTTACACAGAAATAAATAAACTAATTATTATTTAGAAATAATATCCGGCTTCATTCTATCATACTTCAAATACACTAAAAAGACTTAAAGTTATCTTAAATAAGTTGTACATCTACATTTTCGAATCCATGGAGCATAACCAAGTATTTACCCAAATAATCGGATGTTAGACAAACACCTTATACACAATTTGAAGCTAAGACCCCCTTTGAGACCATTCAGGCAGTTGTTCTTCGTTGTTCGTAAATCCAGATACAGCTTAACTTATTACTACGAAAATTAGGGCTTGTATTTTTGATGAGATGAAAATACGGAAACTCTTCAGATATGTTCTCCAAGAAATAACACCAAACCCAGATAGATAAAATCGAAGAAAAATACTTCTAACTTGATCATCCATCTTAAGAGAGCAGATTCGACTCCTTCCTTACAAAGAACATTAAAAGTTTGCAACTTTGAAGAGATCCATTCACGATGAGTAGGGAATTTCAATGTTTTAAATATAATTATTATTTACTTTATTTGAATTTGTACGAATTTTTAAGGAACTCATTAGTTCTTATAGCAGTATACGATTATTCTGTAGAATATTTGGAGGAATTTATGTGTTTTTAAGTATAGAAGCAATGATTCACGATGTCAGCAGTAACTATCCTAGAACTTGATGGGAAGGGACATCTACAAAATGAACCATCCTTCCATTAAAGAAAATGAGATCCATCGAGTGAGGCACACAGAGACAGGATCCCTTGAACAGAACAGGAAGAGGGTATTAGAAGGCGTGTGGCTAGGATATCCGAATGGAAAATATAAAGCCCTTGGGAAAATGGATGGATTCAGATCCAATGAATTGTAATCCAGGGGGAGGGGAACTTTTTCAAGGCGCTTAGCTAAAAAAATTATTATATTCTATATTGCACTAAGGTAAGCGGAAAACTATTGCCTTTATTAGGGAGTCATGTTTTATAAGATTTCATAATAAGTAATGAATAAAAAAATAAAAAAGAAGAAAGGGGACACGCAATAGCCGTTTTCCTTTTTTAATCTCAAAAAAGTAATTTAATCCACCAAACGTGCCCGCCTTAAATATACTCCTTTTTCGGTTTTAATAAGGGTCCCACGCACGTCGAACCTTTCTTAATTAATAGATCCAGTATCTACACAGTTCTGAGATGGCGTACACGCTCATTGCAACATGCAAATTTTTTGGGATATTTTATTTATTTTACATCATGGGAGATCTTATTTATAACAAATCTAAACATATATACTCTTCTCTTTTTTAATATGATGTGCAAGATCGATGTAATATTGTTCTTTCTTAGAACTGTATGACAACTTGATATAACTAATAACAATGCTGTATCATATGTGGGTGACATTAAAAAAGGAAAAGAAACGAGGAGTACATATCCATTTTCATATATGTAAATCCGGTGTGTTTTTTAGCGGACCCATCAATTTGTAATTGGTAGTATAAAGAACAAATTTTATTGTCATAGCAGTTGTCATTATTATTTAATTCCTGAGTAGTAAACACCTTTTCTTAAATCGATTCAATTATATTCAAACCTGTTTGAGCTCATAAAAGAAAGAGGGTAACCCGGAAAATTTGTTGTAGATTTATAATTGGAAGGCCTTGTTGGAGTAGAATTGGGGATCGACATTGGAATAATTCTTGCAAATGTCCTTGTAAAGAGTAGCTCACGTTACTTTTTCCTGCTGATATCGCTATAAAAAAAAGACAAATGGATATTTTTCAATAATTTTTATTTTATTTGAAAGCCTCCAAATTCCGGTGAATGATGGACCACCACTTCATTCATATGACCGTCGTAACTGGCATTACAGTAGCCCATTCTGTCGACCTAATTTTTCAATACATTTTCGATTGCGTGAGCTTCAATAGCTGCAATGGCAACTTCAATTTCGTGTTTCAATCCGCCAATCGTCTCTGGATGGTTGGCGTAACATTTATCCTTGACGGCTCCTCACAAAAAATAGTCCAACGGAGTAAAATCTCAGATACGAGGTGGCCAGTTTACGTTGCTGTTTCGGCATATGATGCAATTGTCGAAGACAGTGCGCAAAAGATCCACTGTAACGTTAGCTGTGTGGCACGTAGCGCCGTCCTGTTGGAACCAAATGTCGTCGATGTCTTCCTTTTAAATTTGGGGAAACAAAAAATCTTCCAACATGGCCCGATAGCGCTCACCATTGACCGTAACTGCACCTCCTTGCTCGTTTTCGAAGAAAAACGGGCTGATGATGCCGCCGGTCCACATTCCACACCAAAAAGTCGCTTGTTGAGGATGCATTGGCTTTTCCAAAGTTTCGTGCAGATTTTCTGATCCCCAAATTCGGCAGTTTTGTTTATTGACATATCCGCCAAGGTGGAAATGCGCCTTATCCGAAAAGATGATTTTTCGGTAAAAATGCTCCTCTTCGATCAAGCGGTCTTCGGCCCATTGGGCGAACCAAAAACGCATCGGATGGTCGTGTGGCTTCGGTTCCTGCACTAATTGGATTTGGTATGGCTTCAGGCCGAGGTCTTTCTTCAAAATTCCTTGCAGAGACGTGCGAGAAATGCCCAATTTCTGCGAACAGTGTTGAGTGGATGTCGATGGGGTTTCACTTACACTTTCGGCAACAGCAGCAATGTTTTCGATTGAGTGCACTGGACGAACACGTGAACGTGTTGTTTTATCCATTAACGAACCAGTTTCGCGCACACGCTTCACAAATTTATCCACAAACTTCCTGGAAGGCTCTTTATTTCGACCGAATTTCATGCGTAATTTTCTTGCAGTTTCGTTTGAAGACTCTCTATTTTGGAAGTAAGTCTTCAGTATTTCCCAATTTTCTTCGAGCGTAAACTTTATCATTTTGTAAACCGGATACCTTTTATAAAATATTTGACACAATAAGAATGTTATTATAGCTGTCAAACGTTAAAAAGTGGTTGTTCAAAATGCAACCGCTAGATGGGCTACCATTCTCCTTCCTCTCTTGTCACAGCTGATTGTAGCTGATTTAATGAAACGTCATGAACATTATTCTTTCTCTCCTCCGAAACATTCTTCAAATATTTAGGGTTACCATGTTTATTTCGGTTTCTTTTTTTTAACATACCCATTCTACACTGAATTTTCACAGTTTGTCTATATTAATAAAGCTAAGTTTGTCTGGATGTTTGTCGGTACCTCATTTTTGAGTATTATTATTTAATCTAAGAAATAACAAATAATGAGTGTGTGTTGCTAAAGCTTAGTGTGTCATATAAAATAGAAAATGAGAGAAAATATTTAGTGTTTTAAATCCTAAAATTAATTAACTTGCGAGTTTTTATTTTATTTTTGGCAAACTAAATAGTTTTTTGTAATTGACAACCTCAACAGCCTTTTTTTTATTTTCTAAAGCTGTTATCAATTAACAGTATTATTTGGGCCTTGATGAAAAAACATATATGTATAAATTGTAAGGATTGTCCATGAAAAACAAAAAGTAACAGTGAGGATTTTTTGGGAAATTTTCTTAAATATTAATAAAACAAATCTATTAAATTAGGTCAATATGTGTCTGTTGGTCGACCCCTAATAACTCCTGGGAATGCAGGTTACTCCCGCTAGTTAATAAATAGAGTTATTTTAATTCAATTTTCTCTTTCATCTCAAAACTATTCTACGAATAGTAAAATAAATAAAAAATAGCATTTCGATGGTTAAAAAAAAAAATGAAAGGAAAAAAGATTGGGCCCTTTCCATGTATATAGTGTTTCTTGCACTAACATAAATACAGTTAAACATGTATTAAGCTGTCAGATAAGGAAAGCTGGGAAAGCGCCTTATTTCCTGTTTTATAATTTTTCTAAATTCGTAAACTGGATATGGTTGTTTGGTCCCGTGATACACTTAAAACAAGTGACCTTTGGAAAAGGTTCGACTGTATTCTTAAGCCCAACACCCTAATTAAAATATACAAATAATTCGAAGGATCCATTTATGTAAGCCATAGATCCAATGTTCTAAAGGAAACATACCTTGGAGTTAGATTTGATTCATTATCGGTCTTTTTCTTCTCCCCCTTTCTTTTTTTTCCTCATCGGCGTAGCTATTTTCACAATTCATCAGTCCTAAGGGCCAATAAGTCGTTCCTAGTTATCTTTTTATTTTCTTCACTCTAGGCTGGGATTCGAGAAAATAATGAGTTATACATACGCTTACAGGTCCGTATCCTTTTTATGAAATTTCTCATCTTCATGAATTCCATCTTTGAGATTTTGAATCAACGCTGGGCAGTTGGTGTAGAGCTTATCTTTCATGTGGCCTATAAGGAAGAAGTCGCAAGGAGTTAAATCACAACATTTCGATGGCCAATTGCGACCACCTCTTGAAGAGATATTACGGCCGGAAACTTTTTGTAAAAAAAACAATGATTTTGTTACTTCTGTGGCACATAGCGCCATCTTGTTGAAAGTAAATGTTGTTCAGATCAAAACCATCGAATTCCGCCCATAAAAAATAATTAATCATCTCTTGGTGATAGAATATTTCACAAAAAGGATACGGTCCTGTAAGCGTAGCAGTGGCGGTCATTTGGTTTATATTGTTTTCCATTATCATCGGCATACCGTTCTCTTTACATTGAAATACACATCTGATCATTCATCTCAAAAGATTAGAATTTTGCCTTTGAATATCAAAATAACACGTCTTATTGGAAGACATCGGAGTAATTCTTGCCTTTTTTCTTGATTATTTTCCTCTCCCTTTCGTCATAGTTGCTTTAAACCGATCTAATGAAGCAACCTGACAGCTAAGCTGCTTTACCCAAAAAAATTCTTCAAATTGTAAAGGTTATCATGTTGATTTACGGTTCCTTTTTTTAACATCCCCCAAAATGCTCCCAATGAACAACTCTGTTTATATGTACGTTCTATTCCTTCTTTAATTTAACTTCAGGTATTCTGCCTCTTTAAAAGAGGTTAAGGATAAAACTTCAAGAGTTCATATGACGTAGTTAGTAACTATGTCATTTAAACTCTTGTAGTTAACATAAAAAGACAGATAAATCCCGATCCTAGGACTGACAAAATCAATCAGGACCAAACTGATTGGACTGCAGTCTTTTTAGTATTTTTTTAAAGACTGATCCAACACTATTTACGGTATAGCAGATTAATAAGTACAATATCTGTACAATATAGATATATATGTACTCGAGTAAAACCATTAATATGAAACCATAAGGGGAGGAGAATGATAATCATTAATTTATCTTAATATACTTCTTTTGAATATAATAATAATATGTTCTTTGACTTTTGACAAATTATTTATTTATTTATTTTTCCTTTATCATTTTGTGTATTATTATATATCTATGTAGTAGTTCCATTCCTTTTTATCTTGATGAAATATCAATACAATCAAGACACTCAAGGGATGCATCTTTGTACATATATGGATGATGTGTATTATTTGTGTTTGTTACTCTAGAAGAGTCGTGTTTTCTTCTTTCTTTCTTTCTTCCTTCCCCTCTTCCCCCTTATTTTCATCATCTTTTTTTTTTCAAAAGAAAACCCTAAGGAATTTTGCAAAAATTACATTTCTCACATTCAACAAAGTTTTTCTCAGTCGTATGTATACATATGTATTATATTCCATTGTTTTCTTAGATGCATAAATTATTATGATTATTCTACGAACAATGTTGGGCGTGAATTAAGTCTTGATTTCGACTTGTGAATATATAATTATAATTTTGAATGAAAGGGAATTAATACACAACAGATTCGAGGTTTGATTAATAACCATTCCTTTTTAACCCCGACTTGAATTCAAAAATTGATACATAACTACTGGTAGTTTTTTTCTAAATTGGTTCAGTCTTTTTCACCATTTATCAGTCTTAAGGACCGATCAGTAGGGTTGTTGGAATCGAATACAACTTCAACTATCTGGTTCCTCTGTTTTCTTTCGGACATAAACAAACCTTTATTCATAAGTCATACTTGATGGCCGATGGGTAATTTCGAACATACTTAAAAAAAATCATAATTGATATATCTTTATAACATTACAGCTTATCTGAAAGATTACTACATATAGAAGCTTCCCTTCTCCAAAATACAGCTTTACTTGGTACTATTTAACCAAAATAATATTATCAAGAAAATGTCTAAATGTTAGTTATAATTTATTGTATGATACAAATAGTATTAAATATTAATTGCCATAATATAAAACTTTTGTTAAGAATATCAATATACAAGGTGGATCTAATCATCATTAGACCTGAGATACAAGTATACATATAACTTCTATTTGAAAGAACATTCAAGGATGACGTCTAACAAATTAACCGGAGTCCGGAAGCTTAGTGAAGCGCAATTAAGATTATTTGATGATGCAAATAAAATATGTGAAGTATATATTAATGGAGAATAGTAGAAATGGCAACGAATAATCAAAATAGTCTAAATGATTTAATATCAAAGAGTGTTAACGCAAATACAGTCATGGGGATTCAATATATATCGAGGAAGTCAAAGCTCTATGAGATCGTGGAACAAGAGCTAAGAAAGATTGTGTAGACAGTGAGGATTCCAATTTCCACATAAGAATGGGAAAGTTTGCTTGCAAGAAGCATCGAATGCACAAGATGTGATAAGAGAGGCCACTATGCAAGAGTATGCAGGTGTCTAAAAGAAAACTCTATTATGATCATCAACTCTATTCAAAAATTTGAACTGAATAAATTACCCATCGATGCGTTGAATGTCCATGAAAATTACTTCAAAAATATAATAGCTGCATATGAGTGTGGTGCAATTCTATCTGTCGCCGGATCAAGAGTTCAAAGTAAATATCGATTCCAGCCCAATTAAAAGAGTATCGTTTAGAATAGATCTTTAACTTAAATTATTTATTTATTCACACATGAAGGAAGAGAGATTGTTGTATATTATTAATAATTAACTTCCCTATAAATAACTTTATAAATGTATATTATATTCTGTAAATTTATGAAAGACAAAATATATTGATAGTTAGAGAACATCAAACCCATCATTACAGGAAGTGTACTTATAACTTCTTAGTGACCACCAAAGGATGAATAGATAACTTTGGCACGAAATCTAAAGAATAAAAATGAGGCAATAAAGTAACAAATTATTTAAAAAATATTGATAATATTTACGCATTGACAATTAAATGAGTACAAAACATTCATTCCATTTGGTGATCAATAATTCCCCAAATTTCTTAGTTCTTAGTTTGGACCTCCTTTTCGTATTGATGATATTCATCATACTAAAGACTCTCTCAGTATCACAATTGACAATTGGAGTATTTTTGTATACAAGGTTTTCACTTGTTGAGAGTTGATTTAGTTTTGTGTAGCCAGGATTCTTTTGAAGCACTTCTTTTAACATGGTTTTGAATGGCTCTTCCTAAAAATCTTGAGTCAGATTTTCTACTATTAATTACTTCTTGTGCTCTTCTCGTTGCTGCCAAATCTTCCTCAAGGCTGTTTAAATATTCTCTGAAGACGTCAAAGTAACATTAGTAGTACTCCACTGCTTTTAACCTAGCTCCCTACCTTGTTATAATTGGTGATGGAGGGAGGGGAATTTCGTACGAAGCAGTAAATACTCTCTTTCTTCTTCCAGAATTCAAAGACACCTTCTTCACATTGGAAACAAGTTCGTTCGATAAAGGAAACTTTTGTTGAACTATATCTGCAACTCTATGTAATCCATGAGCAATACATGTAATGTGAATCAATTCCGAGATTTTTTTTTTCGAAGATCTTCTCCTGCTTTGAGACAATACGAGGCGGCATCAGTGATGAAAACTTTAAGTCTACACAGGACAAAATCTTCTCCCAATAACTTCTAAACGGAGCTTCTGACGATGTGCTTTAAATTGTTTGCATTTACAATCTCAATATCAATCAAGTCAATAAGGTAAGGCCTCCCAAAGAAATGTCTGTCCAAAGGGCCAATCAAAATTGCAGTAATTGACCTCCCTTGATGATCTCTTGAACCAACTAGTGCAACGAAAATATCTTTTTCTTCAACCTCTTCTTTTATTCTATTCAAAACTCCTTGACATACTTCACCAACCAAGTTGCTAACGACCCATCGACCTGGAGAAGTTTTTTCATTATATTTTTCAATAAACTTGGAGAAATTGGGATGATCCAGACCATTTAAAGGGATGTTACACGACACATTTAACTGTGCTACGTCCAAATTGAATGATGCACCGTTTAATTCTCTTTCGTCTCCTTGAATGTTGTGTTTATTCAAGACTTTTAAGTTGTTGATGTGATGGGAGGTTTTCGAGTTGCAGATTACTTGCCATAAAGAACGAGATGGGCACGAGAAACCGCAAAAACGGCAAGATATACTTTTATTTCCTAAATCATAATTTCACATATCAGTACCTCCGTTGTTAGAAACCCATGAAAAAAGGCACATTTTCTTCGGCATGGTGATGATGTACGGGAGAGAGTAGTGCGGGGAAGTTGCTTTGTTGATGATTAGTACAATACTGAGGAAAAGTTGTTTAGTAGATGCAACCAACGTGTTTTATTCCTTTTTTTATATAATCCCTTTCAATCAATCAAATTCGTTTTTTTATCGATTCCAACAATTCTACCGATTTGTCGGTCCTTCAGTCCTAGCTAACTTTTTTTTTCATCATTTCTAGCTAGGATTAAAGAAAATAAAAATAATTAATGATACCTAGAACATATACTACTTGAGTATAATGCTTTCTAGCCATACATATCCTATTTTAAACTTTAGGTATCTTGATTTTTTGAAAAAGATAATTATAAACAGCTGAAATTACATAGCTAGTAACTACGTATTTCAGCAGTTGTGGTTAACATAAAAGACCGATAAAAACCGATAAGAACCAGTTCTAGGACTAACAAAATTAATCAGGAGCGGACTGGAGGGACTGCAGTCGTGTTATTTTTGTTAGACCGATCCATCAAAGTATTGTTGTACCACGTAGAGGTCTTTCTTATTTGTTTATTCTCAAACTATGTATAAATTAAGTTCTGAACATTGTTGTGCCAGTCCTTATTGATTTGGTCCGGTCTAGTCTTAGGACCGGTCCCATCAGTCCTTTAAATCGTTTCTCAAGACCGTTGGTCCTTCAGATTATCAGTACTAGAACTGATTAAAAAAAGAAAAAAGAATAAAGGTGAGTGAAGTTACCAAGGACGTAATTTAATGAATTTTAAGACTGATATGCAGAACTGATCTATACCAGAACGAGACTGAACTGGACTGCAGATATAAATACGGATAGCCACAGAGCTTCGTATTGAGTAAAAACATAGTTGTCCCTGAAATTTTATATGGCCCAAGTTAGCACTTTCTAATCCAGAAGTACAATGTTAACATCTGCATTGAGCCACTCCTTCCTTCCACAAAAATGGGAGGGTAAACTCCTCAACGCCCAAGACAATGGTTCTGACTGAATTTTGTGTTCTGAAGATATGTCTCAGTGAAGCTGAGACATATTCTGGATGTTTGGTTGTGATGTAGCGGATGTTCTGCTTATTCAGAGTGACATCAACGATGAAAAAAACAAAAAATCCTCGGGCAAGAGATAAACTTTGCCTGAATTGATCTTGGCCCTCAGAAAATTTAGAATCTTCATTGCTTTTTCCAACTGTCTCAGCTTCCTCTTCTCAAATATAAGATGTATTGTGCTCCTCCTTTTGTAATTTTGTACAAATGTCATTCCAGATCCAAAATAATAAAATGTATATCACAAGATAAGATCAACCCTGTCTATATATGGTATATTCTTCATCAAATCTTTAATCAAGTTGTTTCCCCTTATTCCCCAATTTATTATTCTAATTTGTAAAATTCCAACAAATGTAGACTTACATTTTACATACATATAAATATACAAATATCTTTGAAAAAAGCAAAACAAATAGCTTCTTTATTCTTTTTGTTTTCTTAAAGTTTCAAGAGAGAGAGAGTCTCACGAAGAAAGCAATAACAACAATCAGTCATGGCTTTTTCTTTTTATTATTTCAAATAGTCAAGTTTAAATTATAAATGACACAACTAATTATTAGTGTTAAGTTTCGGTCTGAGATCTTTAAGCGGACCAAAGACATTCGGTCCTTTAAAAAAGTTCCCTTTAGATCAGTCCAAAGAAAAAAAGATGTGTTTTCAAATTGTGAACATGGTGTAATGACGTTATACGAAGTTTGAACAGAGATAGCTCCGCGGAACTTTCCTCCCGTCGTTTCGCCTAAAATATGGCACTCCGAATTTGGGAATCTCTTGAGATGGATGATCATGTTAAACATATATTCGTTCGATTCCCTTTATCGTCTGCTGGTCTCAACTCTTGGAGAACACAAAAGTCCACTTTATCCAATCTTATTGAATGAATAATGATCACAGGCCTTAGCAATTCTCGAATTAATAGCATTTCTATATTTCAAATGATTGAATATATTATTTTTTATAATTTCATATTGTAATATATGGATGGATAGATTCTAAATTATTCGGGGATTACACGTAGTTATTAGGCGTCGAAAAACATACAAATTTTGCTTTAATAATATATAAAATAACATCCCAACTTATTTTTTAGGCGCTAGATGACTCTTAAAATGAATCAATGTTACTTTTTAAAGAGTTTTGCACGACAATTTTGCAAAAGAGCAGTCAAATTGTATCAACTAACTGATTACTCTAATTGTTTATAAGGGTCCCATATTGAAATTCCTAATTTCTTTACTAAAATATACTTTTAGATTGAAGGAACCATTAGTTTGTGTTGTTATTAGTACCCAAGAGTGCTACGTTGTATTATTAATATATATTTTACATGTATACAGCATTTATTCTGGAACATATCGTATACTTTTTAAAGTTTCAAGGATATCTAAATATATAATCTATGTAACATATTTTTATAATATAATGGAAAAATCAATGAAAGTTGATCTAGAAAAGAAAAACTTCGGTCCCTTATAATATATGTAACAGTTAAAAAATCGATCCATAAGTGTTACTGAAAAAAAATGATCCAAAATGTGGACCAAAACATCAGTCTAGAAAAAATTATTTAATACTACAAATGTGTCGACAACAAAATTTTAGCTAATTTTGATTCCATCTTTATGAACGATTCATTATTAATATTATGTATAAAATAAATAAGAAAATGATTTACTTTGTTTCATGCTTAACTATTTATTAATTAGGACTTGACGAGAAAAGACATAAATATATCCTGTATAATTATGATTACAAATTATTGTAAATAATAAATATAAAATAAATAATAAATTAGAATGATTAAATAAGTTATTTCTTCTCCATACTCAAGAGTCAATTTATTCCTGTTAGGCTCAAATATATTGCCTGCCTAAGTGAGCAGAATTTCATTTTCAATGGATGTACCTAAATTTTGATATGTATGCCCATTAGTATAACATTTATTATAGGTTAAAATTATAAATGAAAGAAAAATTAAATTTATCCAGGGCCCTTCAGGTAGGAGCCCCTAGTCTTAAATCTAGGTTAGTCTATACTAAAATCCTGATTTGATTTCCTTTGACTGGTTGTTGACCTTTTGAAATAATAAAACAATATTTTTTTTTGCTTAATAATGTATATAAGTAAGCACAGACATTGGTAGAACGATTTTTGCCAATAATGATATATTGGTAGAACCAACCTAAGACCCAAACCAAAAAAAAAAAAAAAAAAAAAAAATCGGTGTTGGACCGAGTTGCAAAACTAATATTTAAGTGTACACATGAATAAACTTCTATTCCAATTTTTATTTATTTCATTTCTAGACCTATGGAAACAGAATCCTTGGAGTCATGTCTTGGATCATCCCTGTTTTCGTCGCATGCTCCACCTTTGGAGCAGTGAATGGAGGAATATTTTCCAGCAGTCGCCTCTTCTTTGTCGGAGCCCGAAACGGACATTTCCCCAAGTTCATGGCTCTCATCAACTACAGTCACTTAACTCCCATGCCATGCCTTGTTTTTCTAGGAATGACAACTGTTGCTCTTTGTTGGACTTCTGATGTCTATCAGCTCATTAACTATGCATCTTTCATCGAGTCCGCATTCATTGCCATCTCTGTAACTGGTCTACTCAAATTGAGGTACACTCAACCAGACAGAGAGAGGCCCATTAAGGTACATACTTATTACTTATATATTGGTTGTTTTAACATTTTATAAATAATGAGCTTAGTGAAATGGGCAAGAATTAAACACCAAAAATAACAATTAATTAATTACACGGTGTAATTTGTTATTTAGTACTGAAAACTGCATTCCCGGCCAATTTTGTCCTACATATCAGTGCTAACTCTTTAACTGTTTGGTCCTTGACGTAGAACAACTTTGTTTCTTCTTTTTTTAGTCAGTTCTAGTACTGACAGTCCTTACGACCGACAGTCACAAGGACCGGTCCTAAGAATATATTGGACTGTCATAACACGAGTAAAAACATTGTATTTTTATTTTTGATATAAGTTTCTTTTAAATATGTATTATTTGATACGAATTTGGTGATTCAAATTGGTAGCCTTGGGTGTATTATGTAAAATAATAACTATATTATTACATTTCCTCGTAATAAAAAGAAAAAACAAAAATCCAAGAAATCAAGAGTAAAAACAAATGAACGACTTTTAAAAAGAAAATTAATTCAACTCACTAAACCTCAATTAAAAATTGCATTATATATATATATAAAGAAGGACCAATAAGAAATCGTATTCCTGTCGTACATTATGGAATAGCCTAACGTATCAAGTGAAATGAGTGAATCAACAGCTGATAGCACAATACATGGGGTATTCTTGTGTTAGCGTGGTAATACTTTGTTGAAGGAATAAGACGCATTTTTTTAAATCCTGGGGTGTATAATATCCCAGGTCACTAACGAAGGTTTAAAGATATTCTGCATGTATAGTAACTTTGTTTTTGAGTAATTGCACAAATTGATTGATTTATTTATTCTTAATCTATTTATGTAGAGAAAGAAAAATATATAGACAAGGAGGTAAAAGTTTTTGCATTAAAAGGCCATTGTTTCCTTATAAGAGCCTTTCGAAGAAATAATTCTTTCTTTTATTTTATCCTTTTGTAGTAGTACATGTGTGTTTGCTCAAATTTCATTGAAGAGACGTTTTATATATTTAAAAAAAAAAAAAATCTATATTTTTTCACCTCCTTGTTCGAGAAATTTTTCCTTTTTTGAAGAGTGCATTTAATTCTATTTATGTCATTCTTTTATTTATGTACATGCATATTACTGGGGTGTCGGCCGGATAATATAACTAGGTTTTTTGAAAAAATTAAAAAAATCTATAGCTATATACAAAATATTAACTTTTTTCTGAAAAAAAAACTCACAAATCCTGTAGCGATTCACAGGAAATTAAATTTTTAGGAAAAAAATGTCAGAAAGTCTCAACCATTTATAGTAAATTATTTTTTTTGGAAAAAAAAATCAAAAATTAAATTTCACGTATTAAATTTTTTAGAAAATCAAGAATTGAATTTCAAATATTAATTTACTTGAAAAGAAATTCAAATATTATTTTTTTGAAAAAATACATTCAAAAATTAGATTTTTTGAAAAATTTAGATTTTTTGGGATATCAAAAATTAAATTATTTTTGACAATAAAAAATTTAATTTCAAATATTGAATTATTTAAAGAAAAAATTATAATATTAAATTTTTTGAAAAAAATTTCAAAAAATTATTTTTTTAGAAAATCAAAAATTAAATTTCAAAATAAATTCATTGGAAAATAAATAGTTTAAATATAAAATTTTTCATTTATAAAAGGAATTAATTAATATTTTGTTTAACATAATTTCTGCTTATTTTGTCTTTTTTTCAGAATAATATACTCCTTCCAATCATATTTTTAATTACTTGTATCTTTCTCATCATTCTTCCCATATTTGTGGATCCACTCCTTGTTGGAGGTGCATTAGGGATCGTATTCCTCGGAACTCCCTTTTACTTCCTTTTCATCTATTGGAAAAATCGGCCTAAATGGATCAAAGCGATGGAAGGTACGTAGCTAAAGAGCCGTGTCCTCTTAAAAACAATTTTTGTGTCCCCACCGACTGAACGTAATTCACATTATATTCTACTATAACTGCAGGTATGTGACTACATACTAAATTTTTGGGCTTAACAATCATAGAATTGCAAATGTATCCTATGATCTTCGACTACTGAAGAGTTTAAAAGATAACATGGATGTTTAAATCAGGGCTAATAATATATTTTATAGTATATATAAGCAGTATTAAGTCATTTGAGTGTAAAAATTATAATTATAGATTTAATTTAATTTTTTTAAATTTATATGTATAGTAAATAATTGTTACAGGTATTGAAAAAATATTTTGAATATAAAATATTTAACATGATTAACAACAAATTAAATGTATCAAAATACTTATATATATATTTCTAGTTTCTTCGTAAGTTTCTGAACATAACTTATGCACTCGTAACCTAGGAACGACAATTTAAATAACTTCTCACTGCAAAGTTACACTTCACCATGATACCATTGATTATTCTAATTGAAATTTGTGAAGTAAACTTATAAATTAGTTTCCACTTTCAATTTTGATAAATTAATAGTACCTACCTAATAGCCATTGTCGGAGTTTCTATTATTTTTCGACTCCTGACTCCGATTCTGCAGCCCAAATTTTAGCCATAACTTATAGCTCTTTATAGTGTTTTCAATGACGAAACAAATATAAACAGAAAGTGGCACCATGTTAGAGGCTTAGCTATCAATATACATTCCAATCCGGATAAAGGAAACTGCTGTTTTTCAGATAAAAAGTATATAAAAAACCACAATTTTTTGGATATGTATGTAATTGATTAACTAACTTTTGAAACTTCCCATTTAGAGGCAACCAACGTTTGATATGATCCTGATCCTAATAAATCATCAGAATTTTTAGTATATCTTTCAGCAAAAGTGTTTTTCAAGTGGCACTCATAATATGTATCCATATTGATTGAAAAGTAATGTGAAATTAACTTAAAAAGAAACTTAGAACACAAATTTTGGGCGCAAGCTAACGATTTGTACCTATTAAAAGTAAAAATCCTCATGGAAATTCTTCATTCTCGCGAAAAAGTCCCATGCAGTTAGTACAAAAAAAAAAAAAGAAAGGAAAAAAAGTGACTTGATGCAGGTTTTTTTACCTACTTCATGTTTTTCTATGCAAAGTATTTTATGCAATAAAAGATTGGTATACGAGAGAACATTGACTATACGCCTATTTTTATTATATACGAATGTCTTAATTCCAAATTTGACTTTGTTTTCGCTTATATATTTAAAAAAAAAAAAAAAATGCGATTTTAGCTTTTAAAAAAAAAATGTAGTCTAAGATTCTTAACACGCAAATAAAAATCATAGAGCTGGCCCCTCCTATAGTTTGGGGTGCCTCTCCTTAGATATGGAGAGCTAGGTTGATTTTTTGATGATTTTTCAAAAAGAAGACACATCCATGTCTTTTTTAGTCTATGAAAAGGGGGAGGGGGAGGGGTAAATATTTTTATATTAATTAACTGAAAAATAAACTGTTAATGATTCTTGCTTGGTTAAAAAATATTTTGTATCTTACTTTTAACAAAATATATTTTGGACTTTGAATTTTTTTAATATTTAATTTAAATTTACTTTTTATTGAAGTCGATTTTCAGATATTTCACAATTTAATATTAAAAAAATCCCTGGACTGGATGTAAAAAAAAGACAGTTGGTAACTTTAATGTGGTAATAAATTATGATAAGTTATTAGGGAGCAACACATTTTTCCAAAATATTTAGGACTAAGATTTTTTTAAATTTATAAAGGACATTTTTTGATGACATTTAAAAAAATAAAACCATGGATTATTGTTTAAATGTACATTATTATTGCTAGTTTTTCCTAAATGAAGGTAAAATGACAATTGCCCGCCTTCCACTTTCTCAGTCTATAGTAGTATAAGTAGTATTGCAAATCTTAAGCATTTTTAGCGTGCAATTTTTGTTGTTGTCAACTTGACAAGTGTTTTATTTTTATTTTCTAAAGTTATAGTCAAAATAACATATACTTGCGTTTATTTATTTCATCTCACAGCTGCTTGTAGATAATTTAATGATACGTCATGTCAGCTATGCGGCACTCCTCTCAAATTTTCTTCAAATTGGCAGTGTTATCATGTTAATTTTTGCTTTCTTTTTTGTTCAGATACCAACCCTAAATAAAGATCTGGTTACAGGCAGATATTTAAAAAAAATGCTATTCACTGGTATGTTAAAAAAACCAAAAATACCCGTGGTCAATCACCTTGACAATTTGAGTACTGTTTGGGAAGAGAGGTATTTAGCTTTCATGAGTTTTCATTTAATTAGCTGCGAGCAGCTATGAGAATATGTAGATCATTAAACACAAACACCCACTCCGTACCTTGCAATGACATATTCAATTCTACTCAGAGTACTAGAAGGATTTACACTTTTAACGTAAGAGTAGTATTCAAATACACCCCTGGTGGACAAAAAAGTAGTCTTCTAGACAACTATATTTGGACGAATATTGATCACGTGATCTTTGTTTATTTATGGCTTATATCCAAAGATTCAATTAGTATAGTATGAGACACCAACATGTTAAAAATAAGGAACAGAAAATGAACATTTAACCCTGACAATTTGAAGAATGTTTTGAAAGAGAGTAGTTTAGCTGTCATGACTTTTCATTCAATCAGCTATAAGCAGCTGTGAGAGAAATAAAGACAAACACCCACTTCGAATCTGGCAATGATACGGTAAGGAGGAGTTACATACTCCCTCATTTCGGCTCCTAGTCTAACAAGGACTTATTACTCGACAACAAATCCTAAGAGTTATTATTTTTCTGTAACTTATTAGTGATTACTTATATGTTCTCTCTTCAATAATAAAAGAACAATGTTAACAACTTTGAAAAATAATAAATTATTTTCAGATAGTTACAAAAGAAGTGTGATTTCCTATTTTTTTAACCTCTGGTTACGGGACTGCTACTATTTATTTACTTACCCCCTCTCAAATGGCTCTAAGATCCCCACTTCACATTTCTTTATTAGCCTTTTTAAATGATAATAATAATATTTGAATTATCAATAAGATTTCCCCTCCTCTCGTTTAATACTATTTGACATCTTAAGGGTGCTTGAAGGGGTTTTTATATCTTATTTTTGTAATTTGTATGTATACACATATACATACATATATCCTGAGGGTGTAATACAAAAAAAAGTGATCCCTTGTATTCATAAAAAGTGTATAAAATTTATGTGTACATAATATTCAAAATCGTAAAGGAAAATGCTCTCTTCAAATAGGCGTTTTATCACCCAAGACGCGTAAATGATATAAGGAGGATCTGAGATGAGAAATGGAGGAGAGTGATGCAAATACATTGTCTCCTTCAAATGAAGCTTCTCACAATATTCTACATCATGAATAAGTTTTAATCCTCAATTTTTCTGAGTACATATTTACTTACTTTTAAAGAATACATTCAAAACAAATGGATTTGGTATGAAAATCTCAAATTTTTGAAGAGCAAAGTTTGTAATTAAAAAAGCAACAACAACTATGAAGAGTAAATGATATCAGTTGAATAGTTTGATTTCTGCTTTTAATATTGAGTCACAAAGCTGAAAATATTGATATTCATTTTAAAGTTCTAATTTAATCAATATTTCTATTAAACTAGACAGTTTGACTCTTTTGAATGACAAGATATCCGTGTTTTAATATTAAAACTAGTTGTAATGTTGTATCAATGCGATGCAATGATTTTTGGACTCAGCTCAAATGGTGAGTCAAATTCAAATTAAGAAAAAAACAATAAAACCGAAGCCTCTTCAATGATTTTTTTGTTTCCTTGCAATATTCCTAAGTGATTTTAAATATAATCTGTGTTTAAATTTCTAAAGAGACATCCGAGACATACATTACATGATCTTCATCCCAGGTACTGGTAATTTTTCATTTAAAATTATTCATCTCATTTTTTGGGTTGCAATTTGTTTAAAAACGCAACTTCTACACAACATATATAATAAACTAATTGATATAAGTATTTGTATTGTGGTGTTATTAATTTATGGCCTAAACACCAACTCCCCCCAAAATGATGAAAGTTAGCAACGCCCCAGGTATACCACTGGTTTATAACCAATGGAACATGAGCGTTGTTCACTTATATTAGTTTGTAAACAATGCTGTACAGATTGGTGTTGTCCTGCGGCAAAATAATACAATTCTCTGAATCCGTGTCACCGGAACTATAGGGCTATTGCCCCCTTTTGCAAAATTTTTATCGTCATCGTCTCATAAAATTATCGTCTTCCCCATAAATTTTTAAAATATCAACGTTACATTTTATATAAAATTAAAAATTTCATTGCCTTTTCTTAAAGAAAATATTATTCGTTCGAATTTAGGCCCTTCCAAAAAAATGTAACTATAAAAATTGTCTAAAAAACCCTATAAGAAAAGTAATTTAATCAAATTTGGCAGTTTAAAAAAATCTGTCAAAATTGTGATTAAAAAAATCTATCCAGTATCAATAGAAAAATCCTGCTGATTACGTCACCACGATATAATTTGTCCTTCCTACTTGTAAATCCATTCTGGCGCCGATGCCTTTAAATATAATTTTATTTAATATAAAATATAGGGGTGTTACTTACATTAAGTGCTCTTTGAAAAAATTATGTTAGGTTCCATAGCAACTGACTGTCACGCCACCTTGCAGATAATATATATTTTATAAATTTGTTCATTGCTCATAATATATAAGCACTGACATCATAAATTACATCATAGTAAAAATAAACGCCATCTTGGGGCCTCACAGTTGATATTTTACAACATAAAATTGAAAAATTTCTAATAAAGCATAATGAATCTTCATAAAATGGCTTTAAGAATAAAGAAAGACCTGCATTAAATACTACTTAATTCCAATGATATACAATGATATTTGAATTAAATCGAAGTAATATCTACTAAAAAATGACTAGATTGTGTACTTTTTTTGATCGATTAGATACAACAAAAGTAGGATAATTTGAGATAAATATCATACTCTTTCCATTAAAATAGTTATTTGTTATATACAAAATAGAAATAAAGTTGTATAACGATGTAAAATCATATTTATAATACATTTTAGGGACAGATATGCTATAAAACTAAGCAATAGAGGGATAAATTTATAATAGATAGTAAGATATCTGACCTTCGATTTCTTGGTCCCCTTTTCACATCCAATAATTCACTATTTTTCTTCATATAAATGAAAAAATGGTTTTGATTGTTATAAAGCTTGGTTGTTTAGGCCCCCAAAATGACCGACCTACGCAATCATGACGTCACAGGAACGCTCAATTGGCAACCTATAGGATCCTATAAAATTCCAAAAACGCCGAGGCGCTATAGTTTTTATAATCGCCTGTCAGGTATCTTAATCTAAGTCTAATATGGGTCTAAAATTATAATTGAATTATAACGATGATTTAAGGCAGTGGTTCTCAAATTTAGAGTACGTGTAACCCTTGGGGTACTTTAGATTTTGAAAGGATATTTTCAAATGGTACATAACATAAGGGCGTCTGCAGGCAGAGGGTTGGAGGGGCTGTAGCCCCCAAATTAAGGAATTTTTGATTTTCACTAGGAAATTTAATATTTGAAATTTAATTTAATTTTCTGTAAATAACTATGAATTTTTAAATATTTCTAGAAAAAATTTAATATTTATAATTTTTTTTCCAAAAAATTTAATATTTATGATTTTTATATATCTAATCAAGCAAACGCCCTTGTCCCACCAAGTAGTAAATATTTTTTGTGCTGGTAAGGGGGTACTTAGGTTAAATAAATATTTTACAAGTGCTACATCACTAAAAAAAGGTTGTGAATCCCTGTTTTAAGGTATATTTTTTAATCTTGCGTCATTCCAAATTTTGTAATGACTCTTCAGAGAGTTGAAAAATAATCGAAAAATTAATATCCAATAAACACTATAATCTACCTTAAAAATAAGACTAGTCCTAGATTTATAAATAGGAATTCAAAAAGTAGTAAAATAGCATAAAAAATCTTAAAAATAATTCATCAATGTTGGTTCCACATAAATTTTAGCTTCAAATAGCTAAGCTATTTAAAAGAATAAGCTTATTTCTAAGCTTTTAATAACTTATGAACGAGGCATACAAGTGTTTGAATAGATTCATTCTTTTTTAACATAGAGCATAAGTTTTAATTTTTTGGGGGCTGAAATTTGACTTTACCTCCTTTTGAGAATATTTCTCAAACAGAAAAGAAATATAGTTCCTGTTATAATGATGTAGTCATAAAATGATCACCTTTGTATTATATTAATAAATCTTTCATACCAATCAATAAACGTTTCTGATATAGATACATAATTTTAAACTTTTCTTTTTGGGCAAAGTGTATAGGGAATAAAAGGCTCTTAATTATACTGCAGTCGTTAGTAATAGGCCTCTAAAGAAAAAAATTATACTAAGAACATTTTGTATGCAACTTACATAATCTATTATAAATATTTGCTTTCTAAAACTAATAATGAGGGAAATGGTTAATGTATTTGCAAAGATAAGTCCTACTTCAATTAAATTATTTGGTCCTTCCCTTATTATATTTCAAGATTATTAAGAGTAATATACACATCTGGGTCTATAGATAAATAATATTACTTATTAGTATGTAGTCAAGTGGTTTTTCTTTTATTAATGCTGACTTCATTCTCTAATGTTGTTATTCTTTTCATCTATGAGATCGACAGCGTGTCTCAACGAATCGTGAAGGAAACTTTGGAGAGGTTTCATTGACTTACTAAATAATTTACCCATTCACCCCCCTATATCAACTGATGGAACAATAAAGACAAACAAGTCTTGTGAAACCAAGAATAAAAAGCTGACGGGGGACAACAAGACCTTTGAGATGCCGGCTGGGAGGTGTGGGCAAAACCAGATAAAGATAGCGGACTTACAATACTTTTTGGGTTCCGAAGGGCTTTAAGATTTGTGTGGGCGTGCACCTGGGGGTCATGGAGATAGTGGCCTTTCCCTGGTTAAAGGACAAATACATCTACGACAGATATGTTTTCCAGCTAAACTCCACCCCGGCCACTAGGCCACAAAAAAAAAAAAAAAAAAAAAAAGTGGTATGAATACAATTTGGCGAATTTCTAGCCCTGTCAATGTGGCTTCTGTTCTCACCAGACTACAACCTTGACTATGATATCTTTAGCAAGAAAAGGGCCTGTGTCATCTCCCATGTGGATGCCTTAAAGGCTGCTATGGAAAGGAGTGGGCTGACATAGCGGAGGAAAATGTGAAGAAGGAATGCAATGACTTCAGGCCTTAGATCAAATCCATGATGGAGGCCACAGGGCCACTTTGAAATGGAATTTTTTGTATATAGTAGCAAAAAATAGCTTTGTAAAGTCTTTTTTTATAGAGTTTCATTCACGATTCGCAGAGACGTACTGCACATATTTCATCTTAAAATGATTTTTTTAAACATTTACAACGATAATAATATTTTTTTCGCCTTTTCTTTTTTAGATCGCATTGATCGATTCTTCCAAAAGCTCTTTCTGGCAGTTCCTGAATAATGAGTACATCCTGTTTAGTCATTTTTCTCCTCTTACTTCAATCGTGGATAGGATGACGATGATGGAAAGTAAAGTAAAGACATTATTTGACAGATAAATCTTCGCATCTCCAATGCATTTATTTTAATATATATTTTTGTATCATTTATATTTGTTACTGATTCCTATCTTTTGTAGTGAACAAGTGTGTTTGTTTTGTGATATATTTTATATATATATATTTTTTTAAGTTACATATATTTGCTCGATGGAAAATAAGAAATAAGCAGTTTTATTAACTTCGTTGAAAATAAAAATACGAGTACATACATGCCTAAGATCAACATAATATCTTAATCATTATATCTGATGGCGAGTCTATGATTATTTGGATATACACATTGCATTGATAGGAAGGATAGTATAACTCTAAATTCCAAATTAACAAATTTATAAAGAAATAATTTTTCTTCCTTTAAATAATAAAGATTTTAATTTCTTATACCTTTGTTGGGATTATTATTAGTAATACATTTAGTAGATTGAGGGACAGGTACTAGTTGAACAGTTTAGACCTTCTCTCTTCGGATCTTTTTCATTGTAGGGCTCTTGTAGATTTTGCAATTGTTTTTCTCCACCAGGCTAGAGTTTCATCCTTAGTGATGAAAATTAGTTGAATTTTTTAGTTAACCCATTTTTTTTTCAGATTAGCTAAAGCAAAGAGTGAATTTTCTTATTTAATTCCTGGTGAGTGAACAAATTATTTATTTATACAAAACTTTTGTGTGTTTCATAAAAAAATGGAGAGTAACCCTGAAGATTTGTTGTGGAGTTATAATTGTAAGTCCTTGTTGGACGGAGAGTAGAATTGAGGACCGACATTGTAGTAATTCTTGCCAATGCCTTTGTTTATTTCCATCTCCCTGTCGTTACAGCTGCGTGTAGCTGATCTAATGCAATATCATGACTGCTAAGCTACACCGCTACAAATCATTCTTCAAATTGTCAGAATTACCATGTTAATTTTCGGTTTCTTTTTTTAACAGGCTCAAAAACTCCTGAATAGCATCACTGCTCATCTTCATAGATTCAAATAATATTATCGTCCGATACGTTCAAAAAAGAAACATGAAATAAATGTGCTCACCCTGACCCTTTGAAAAACGTTTGGAAGGAGAACAGTGTGGTTGTTAAAATGTTTACATTAGATCAGCTAAAAGCTGTTGTGAGATGAAGGAAAAAACCCCAAATCTCATTCCTTATCTACTAAGGATCAAGGTTGTGCCCTTATCGGTCTAGCAGTCCCCGTTATTTAACTGTTGGAACTGGAACCTACAAAGTTCAAACCGAGACCACAATATATATTGGTTATCGATCTTGGTTCTTCTACTTTTGTTCCTATATCGAATATAAAAATAAAATATAATATATATATTATAACAAATAAATTAACTTTAATCAATAAGTCAATTTTCCGAGTTTTTTTTTTTTTCAATTGCAGTATTTTCCAATGATTTTTTAACGTCGACAGGGTGATACAGTTGTATTCGAGTTCCAAATAGCTAAATGCTTCTTATGCATCTGGAAAAGTGGTTTTAGGCACCACACGGTGTAAATAAAAGAGGGAAGGGGTGGGGTAGATTATTGATCCAGGTCCGCTACTAAACTTGTCGGGTCCTATGATATGATCACTATAATATTCATTAAACCAAGGTTTTTCAAACTTTACTATGCCCCCCCCTACAATATTACATTTTTAGCTGAGGCCCCTTTATAAGAAACATGTGTAGAATGAATGCAATCCTCAATTCTCCATCTTCCTATGCCCTTAGCCTCCCCTCACGGCCCCCAGTTTCGATTAAAAAAAACAAAAACGAAAAACCAAGACCTCCCTCAAAAAAAAAAAAAAAAAAAAAAAATACCCGTAATGACATCTAAGCAAAATTACAATAATAATAATATTTTCCGTGCACATTTCAAAATAGGTTTTTTTTTACTTTCTCATATTTTTTAATTCTTTTTAGTGACTGTATTCACATATGGGAGTAATTAAAAATGAACCAAAATGACTATAAAATGTCATTTTCAATTTTTATATCTCCTTTAAATTTTTTTATTGTAGTTTATGAGAGAAGGCGTGCATCGTTTTAATATACTGTTATTTATGGACCCTTTAAATGAAATTATGTAGGTATATACTTTAATTATGGAGTACAAACATGTAAAGGAAAGGAAAAGTCAAGTTCTACATACACAAAAGACAAATAATAATTCAAAGCTTTTTTCTAAAGAAAACATTAATTGAAATAATTTATAAACTTTGTAACTTTCCTTTTCATTTTTTTATTATTTTATTTTTTAGTATTCAATCTGGAGCTACTTTATTTAATGAAAGAAGATTATACTTATACATGTAAGTGTAGATTATATAATGTAAGAAAATATATGTCTAACTAGAACGGAAATAAATGTAGCTGGGGATAGAGAAATATATTGTAAATAACATATATATCAATCGTTGAAATACAAAGAAGTGAAAATATATTTTTGGCAACCCAAGTGAGAATGATCCATCAAGGCTCGGATAGTTAATTAGAGGGATTATGTTCAATGTTGTAATGTGCAAGCCATTCAATTGTTTAGTATTATTCATGGCTGATTTTACAGGGTATTCAGTTAATTATTATATATTTTTTTTCTAAGGGGTAAATATTTTGATTTATGGAGAAATACAGTCTGGTCCATTGAAATCTGAGCCCTTACTAATTCAATAATTAATTATGGAAACTAATTCTTATTTCGATATATTAAAGCATAAACAATACGCATGGAATTCTAGACTTACGGTTCCTCTCCTACTTGTTTCCCTATGCTTATTGTTTATTATCAGTGATGTGTGTCTTTACACCCAAGGATCCTTGTATTCTCCTGGACCACTGGCTTCCATGTTGTGCTAGAGGACATTACATTAAAAAAAATATTGGATCATTGGTATTCAATACCAGAGGCACTCTTTGACCGTTTCCTTGATTGACTGAGTCGAACTCTCACAGCTCACTTGAGCCTCTTCGTATTATAACAGACGGAGTTGGACTCTCACAGAGCAAATAACGAAATAACGTGACTCCTCCGGAGGAGAATAGGATTTTATCCCTTGGGCTTTCTGTAAACGCTTTGCTGGATTGATGGAGTCTAACTTTCACAAAACGTCAATCCAACAGACGTGAGTCCCCCGGAGTAGGATGAAGCTTACTTGAGCCCCAGAGAAGGCTGGGATTCTGTCTCCCCACTACCTTTTGTTACCGCTTCAGGGGAAGGTCAGATCCTCTTTTTATACTCTTTTGTTGAAAGATATATCAATTTACCACGTATAGGTCGTAAATAATGTGTAATCATTTTCTTTTTATCTGAGATAATTTTTTTAAATATATGAGGATGAATTATTATTCTTGACTATTATTGTTGATTGGACGATAACTTAACAATTTTTATAATTTTATTAAAGCTTTTTGGGTGTGTGTAGCTGATCTTTTCATATAATGTACCTATTAAGATTTCTACTATAATTTTTTGTCATAATATTAAGTAATTGAATCGAACAATGAGAAAAAAAACCAACTTTGTAATGAATGATTGAAAGAACAATTATAGCATATGTAGTTACCAAAGTCATGAGCAAGTTCACAACATAGAGTAAAAAATAGTTTTCCTAAATTTTGACAAGGAAAAAATTAAGACGTGGATTTTTTATTTCTTATTATAACTTGATACACCACAAATCCTCTGGTGATCATATTAAAATAAAAGTATGTTGGAGAATAGAGACTTCCTCTATTTATTTGTGCCTATACTAGATGTTTAGACTCTTCAAGACCTGATTCACTGAAAGTAACCAAGGGGAAATTTTTTGAAAATACAAAAAAGTGGAAATAATTATTGCATTTCAGCCTTGAAATTTGTGACCGTGCAATATAGCCAGAAATTACATAAAGAAAAGCTTCGTCACTTTTTTCTAGCTCATAAGTCATCTCGTTTTCTTCGACTGAAGCCAAATTTATTTTTATGAACTTTTTTATGTTTAAATCTTGAATTTCATCCATTTGAATGAATGTCAGGCCTCTATTTTGCTTCTATTTGATTTCAGCTACAAAAAGACCCCTTTAGTACAAGCATAAAAGATGATTTATCTTTAACTGTGATATTTGCGTAGGGATATTTCATAATTAAATGCATATTAAATTAATAGTACTTATTCTAAGTGTTATTTAATTAATTAGCCATTTACAGGGTATAACAACGAAATCCAGTGCTTTTGATCTATCTACTTTAAACTAACATAAATGGTCATTTTGAAGACTTACTCAAAAAAACAAAAACTGAGCTGTAGATACAGTCATTGAAAATATATTTCGCTCAATGTAACCTCCATTGACCTCAATAACCACCTCTATTCCGGTCTTGAATTGCCTTCAGGCCCTAGAAACTAGACTTCTATATTATTACATTCCAGAACGATGGAGTCGATCAAGGACTTCAAGGTGGGTTCAGGACCTCTATTGATCTTTGACAAAATAATCCGTAACATTCAAATCAGGAGAGCAATCCTTCTTTCCTTGTAATCCCTCCTCTTGGGTCCTTTGTTTCCACTTGGGCCTTGGACCACTCTGCAACCCTTCTCTAGTTCACCCTTGTCATCTTTAAGACTTCACGATTGCTATTATCTAGATCCTTGCCTACCGAATCATCAGAAAAGAGCACCTTGGTTATACCTTTGATAATTTAATAGGATTGAAATATTCTGTTATTTACTCCATTTTAGTGTTTTGGCTCCTAAGTGCACCGTTTATATGTATATATTTCAGAGATAATTTGGATTAAACATACCCAAATTTTTATACAGCAAATTAACATATATTTACTTTAAGGCGAGTTAACAAAATATGACTGACGATAAGACATTGGCTGAAAAGTGCGGGGCTTTACAAAGAAAAACACATTTTTTTCGTTCAAAATAGGGGGTTTTAATTTTGGAAATTTTTTTATTCACTTTATGGAGCGGAATCCGCTTAACACTTTTCAAATTATTGCTTAGCTTGAACGGGGGTTCCCCTATTCAAGAAGCAAAGTAAAATTAAGCTACAAAATTTTTGTTGATCCATTGTTTTTGTTATGAAAATAACAAAAGTAGCGTCACACTTAGCTCAATAATTCACAATTTAAAGAACAGATTGTCATTAAATTTGACAGCTGTTTTTTAAAGGTTGGTCCTAACTAAAAATGCGGGGAATTTAAAGAAAAAAGCTACATTTATGTATGAAGCCCGGGCATTTTTAACCCATATGCTTTTATGTCATTTGCATTTAAGTATGAAATGTCCTAGTCATACTTAGGCTCAAACAAAGGTTAAAATTTCTGGTGTCTTGGAGAAAAATGTATGTTGCATCTCTCATCGAAATTTAAATTGGCTCTGAGCTTCCATTATGAATAGTACGCCATGGATACATACTTCAACGTCAGATAGTTGAAAATCTGTTCTGTGGAGTGTCAATGCATTTATTACTTCTGAAGTAGAACACATCAAAAAAAAAGAAAAGATATATAGTCTTATATAGTACTTAAACATATCACAAATGGGTTTTGATTTTTCTCTGTTCTTGATACCATAAAAATTAGGGTTTTCATAACTTATATACGCTATTGCAATTTTTGGTTCTCTTCCCTCTCTACATATTTTCATGCTGGTGTTGAGACTTGGCCCAATACCAATTTTTTCTTTGGTTCAAGCTTAAATGATTTATTTTCTTGACGAAATTTCGGTCAAGAATTCGTCTCTGACTGGGCATAAATATAATCGTTCTCTAAACCTTGATTGTATTTAATCAAGCTTAAATTGTAAACCAGATAAAATATCGTATTACGCCAACAAAGCAATATTTTCTTTGTTGAAAAACATCATAATTAACTTCAATTAATGTTCATTTTTAATAAATTAGTGGTCTGGATCAAAGTTTCTTCAGATATTTGAGTAGAACGATTGTGTATTCAAGATTGCTGCAGAGACCGTATAAAATTGATTTTATAAAATGATAACATAAGACTGGATTAGTCATATAAAAATGTGTCAGCAAATAGGGTCATAATGTTGGTTTTTAAATCAAATTAAAAGGTAGCAATTTTGCAAATGGAAGGATTAAGATAACATTTGATAACAATCAAAATAAAATTCTGCAAAATCAAAACAGATAAGTTAAAAGGAATTTTATTTAGGTGACTATTTATATAAAATGACATAATCAAATAACTCTCGGGAAATCATTTCATAATAAAAATAAATACATTATCAGAAGCTTCCGCAAGTGGTGGTCTGGAGGGGCTGTAGGCTAGGGTGATGCAGTTGTCCCCGAAATTAATAATCCGTGGTAGAATCAGTAGAACCAAATTTTGTTACTGCAGCTAGGTAAGTAGAACAAAAATACCAAATTTTAGCAAATTTGGTTAATAGTTACCTCTATCAGAATTGCAATTTCTTAACAGGAATCAAGAAAAAAAAAAGTAAGTTATTTTAAAAACATGTTTTACAATAAAATATTTATATGAACAAAAAAGATTATGATATTTGCTAAATTATTTTGTGACTTTAATTTCCTGGATTGTAGAGAACAATAAGTGATCTCGCCGAAACCGTTTATTAAATATAATTTACATATAATTTAACTTCAGTACAGAAAATGAAAGAAAGGAAAATCTTTATTTCTTTTTTCACTTTATTCACAAACAATTTAATTTTTGGAAGGAAATTTCAAAATTCCACAATGATTCACAATAAAGAACATAATATCTTTTTCATAGAATAGATGTAATATTTACAGATTTTACAAATATTCTAATGACAAAAATTGAACCATTTGTTATAATTTTTACAAAAATAATTAATGTAAGGGGATTCAAACAAGTTTATAGATGCGTCTTATTCAAAATAATTTATTAATGTAACTCATAAGTGATTCATTTCCACCCGGAATATTATTGTCATATTTATTCACGCAACCTAACCAACTTATTATTTTTAAATTTCTAAATAAATATTATAAACTAAATTGACCAAAAATAAATAAAGATCAACCTTTTTTAAGGCATTTTTTTAAATTGAAATATAAGGTCCATACATCACAAGAAAAATAACTAATAAAGATATTAGCTTCTATGTAAGGCCCTTCATTTCACTTGATTTTTTGATGGTTATATACTTTTTTATGAATTGTAATCAAGATAAAGAATAAATAATTTATTTTTTAAATGCTGAAATGTGTGTATCAATTTATATTTACTTTTGCTTTTTATGTTCATGGTCTTTCATGTCGAAATATGGTACTGAATCGTTGTTATACCCCAAAACTTGATTTCTTGAAAAAGGTATTAAAGGCCAAACCAATATCTGTTGAAAGTTTTAATGGTCACACTTGTATTCTACGGCTTAAATAACAATAATAAATGTCGGTTTTAGCCTGCGGAGCAAAATGTTGTTGTATGGTGATACTATTTCAATCTTGAAGTTTATAGAAAAAAACTTCCCTACCCTTCAACAGGAAAAACATTTGATGCACCCTTCTGCTGTTTACGTACCTAGATACAATATAGCTTCATAAGAACTGTAAAATATGTCAAAGTCAGATTTATTATAATTCCACTGGTCAAGATACTTTGTGAAAAAGCTACTTCCAAGTACAATTTCATGACTTTTTATTATTATATTTAACTAATTTTTATATTAAATACAATTTTACCCTTGCCTTGAAGCTATAATGAAGGGTTTTTGTTTTTTTATGAAATATTATTGTTTTTTTAAGACTTTTTTTAAATATGTTAAACAAATTACAGCTCTAACATGGCAAATTTATTCCCGAAATTGGCTAAATTAGTGATGCATTAAACATGTTCTCCTGCTGTTTAAAAATAAAAGAAACCTTATAATTAACAGTGTAGTCCTGACAATTTGAAGAATGTTTCGGAAGAGAACAGCATGGTCTTCATGATGTTTTATTAGATCAGCTGCAAGCAGCCTTGAGATAAAGGAAATAAACACAAATTCACACTTCGTAAGCGAGGACTTTTACGGTGAATTTACTCTGATATTGATCCTCAATTCCAGCATGGACTTACAATTATAAATCCCAAGCAGACCATCATTTTTACTTTCCATCTTTCATGAGCACAAACACTAATTATTAATCATTACAAGGATGTTCTGTCTTCAAGAGTTAAACATTAATAAGAACAGCTTTGGAGAATAAAAAATCTTGTTCTAATAAAACCTTAACTGATGCATAATTCATAAAACATGTTCTGTTAGTATGAAGAAGTAAAATAGAACGAAAATGAACGTGATAATCCTCACAATTTGAAGAATATTTGGGAGGAGAACAGCTTGAATGTCATAATGTTGTATTAGATCAGCTGCAAGCAGCGTGAGGGATAGGAAATAAACACAAATTGAATTACAAAGGATTTAAATCTTCAATTCTAATCCGAGTTCAAGAAGGACTTACACTTATAACTGAATAATTAAATATTCCCTTCTCTAGAATTAAATTTCTATAGCTAACTAGAAAAAGCCACTTATTTATAACCAATATTTAACGCCATCTATATTAAAAATAAGATACTATTATTTTTTCAATAAAAACAATGTAGTTATAATTTCCTTGATTAAATATTATAATGTTTTTTTTATTCCAAATATTTATTTTCAAAAAGAAGCCGTTTAATTATTTTAACTTTAATTAAAAAAACTCTATTGTGATCCTAAAATTGAGTAATAATGGTTGTAAAAGGGTTAAGAACCACTGTCCTATACTATGTATATATTTCAATTAGTATGTTCTCTATGTAAGAAAACTAAGAATGTCTTTTACTTTCACATTTATTTTACAGTAAGCATTAAATGCATACAAAACTCCCTTCTCATTTGAATACGAGTACTACCGAAATTTAACTGCAAATCACATTCAATTAAATCAATAGTTTTGTGCAGCTATAGCATTGAAAGGATGCAACACATTAACACAAATACATATAACATTTACTATGTAACATAACTACATATATAAAGGATTATTACAAGCCCCATGTTTATTTATTAAAATATTCTTTGATGCAGTATGTATGCTGTTTTAACTCAAAGTACTCAACAGATAAATAAATATTATTTTGAACAAAATGTATATAAAAGGCATATATTCGTACATAGATGAGTATGTATCGGGAGGTTCATTGAAATATGAGCACTTACTAATTCAATAATTAATGAAGGTTGAGTGATTTAAATTCATTCATATTTTGATGTATTAAAGCATAACCAGGTAGTTACTTAACATTACTTGAGTTCTCGAGCTTATGTATAATTCAAGAAAATGACACTTGAACGCGATTACCAGATTTCTATTGTCGTACTCCAAGCAGTCGGGGGTCTCCAGGACCACGCCAGACTTTTCAGAGAGCTATCAAAAAAGTTGGTGGAAAGAGCCTTGGCAGAATAGTGTGGCTACTTTTGACACTAGGTTGGAAGAAACCCATCTCCTCCGTTGTAAGAGTTTTTTGAATTAGTTTTGAAAGAGTATTTTGATTTGACTCTCTTTTGACACTCCCACCCCCCGTAGCCCTAACGCCAATACCGTCGACTACTCTTTTTGGGTGCATGACGAGGGGAAAGCCTGTAGTGTCCGTCACACAAACACCAAGGCCCTCAAAGCCACTGTCAGTCAGCACTGGGACAACATGACTGCAGTGGGTTCAGACCTTCCTCAGTCGTCGCCTAGAAGCTATCATTACTATTGAGGGTGGCTATATTTATGATTAAGATAGCTCATACACACATCTATCTATAGTATTAATTTTGTTGAAATTCTATTGTTAAAGAATAAATTTTATCTTGTTGGAGTTTAAAATTCAAAGTGTTCATATTTTAATAAACCACTCGGTAGGTATATACAGAGTGGAACCCAAAACTTGTAGTAGCCTTTAATTATAACTTTACCGAATATCTGGAGGGTATGATGTGCAGGGAAACTTAAACAATGTACCCATCGTTCTTGATTAAAAATAATTCTTACTCTACTACTCTTTTTTCTGCCCCATTGACTTCTAAAAATGGATTAGCAACTCAGCTTGGTACTATTAGCTATAAAAATCCTGATATCGTTCAGACATGTATCTTTACAACCCTTCCAGGAGAGGACAATACACTTGAAGGTGATAATTTGAGAAGTTATTTTCTTTATCTAATTCATATGGCTTGGAAACTGTTAAAGTTCATAGCGGACTAAATTTCTTTTCAATAACTTACTTTTGTGTGATGCAACAAACATTAAAAATCTTCAAGACTTTCGAAACAGTCTTGCATTGAAGGAATGTGCCTATATCTTCTTTACTGCTATGATAACAGTATGAATTGATTTGTGAAGTCGACCACTTAGATTTTTATCCTACCAAATGCTGTCCGTACAAATTACTACAAGTACACTAGGTACAGCTTTTTAAGAAACTGGTGAAGGAACAATGACGACCTTTCATAGATGGTGTACTATCTATTGCAGTGGAAGAATGTTAGTAAATGGGTTATTTTTCTCTTGGAAAAAATTATCAATGATTTAAAGTACTGACTCTCTTTCAGTATTCATTAAAATATTTATGACAAATATCATTTCTTGAACCAACTTTCCATCTTTGACAAGACAAACACAAACAAGAATTGCAAATTCATTTCCTAATAAAATGGACTCATCTAACTGGAAGCTAAATTAAAAAAAAAATTCTTGCTTAATCTTTGATATATATTTATTAGTCTGTTTTTGTTGTGATCAAATATGGAATCTAAACCAGTCAAATAAACCTCCCTTAAATTTAGAAAGTAGACATATCAAATAACCAAGCATGTTCCAATGATATTTTTGTGGGCTTCCGAAGTCAATAAGGGACTGTTTTTGACTGAAGTAAAACCTCTTTTTATTTGTCCCTACTCTCTTCTCTCCTCCTGCTATCTCCTTCTACATCTTTTTATCTGTCTCTTTTCTTCTAGCTACATTTTTTGTTTCTATTTACCTCTATTCAGCCTTGCAATGCGAGCATTCCCCTGCCAGTAATCTGTATAAGCAATTATGCATAGATATCAGTGGAAATGACAGTATTGAGCCAATTCCGAGACTTCAAAAAAGGCCCATCCTTTCCAATTCCAAGGAATTGATACACCCTTAGTGTGAGTTGTTTGTATTGACTCCAAAGAAATATCATTTTTTGTAATTTAACTATGCTACTCGAAGTTGAGAATAAAATGTTTAATTTTTTTACCACAAATTACAGTAATTAAATGTTGGTAAATTAATAATTAGTTCATTGTCCTTTTCATTCGAGTAGTCTAGTAGATAATTAGATAGCTATGTACCAATATTCTTTATAAAATATATTTCTTATTTTTTTAGGCAAATTGTCTGTTTGTAAATGTGTCCTTTGGCAAAGTTGTGCTCAGTAAAGTGTCCTAGAACCATTAAAATTGTAACTCACCTGAAAATAAAAGTCCTTAACTTTTTTGTTTCCAAAATAGCTGTGCTTTTTTCTTTAACTCCTTCGAATCCAGTTGGCCTATTTGACAGAGCCGTTCTTCCTCTTCAACGTTTCGGACTTGCTGAAGGTGTAAAAGGTGGTCTTAGAGGCGCCGAACTGCTTGGAGTGCACCAATAGAAATCACGATCAAGTGTCATTTTCTCGACTTGTACGTAAGTTGTGTAATTAACTGTTCAGTCATTTATATTTCGAAAAATGAATTAATTTTAATCACTCAACCTTCATTAGTTATTGAATTAATAAGTGTTTTTTGCATTTCAATGGATTACCCGGTATAAAGGATATTGGTAATTACGTAGTAAGGAAAATATCAAAACATTATTTTTTATGTGAAAAACATAACTTTGGTATAGGAAAAATTCAATTAAGCAAGCTCACTTACTGAATAAACGATCGATTTTTAATACAATTTATCCAAAAAAATGTAATGTAGTATTTATAGTATAAAAATCTTCATTTAATCTTATTTATTCAATTTTTGAACTAAAAATTTGGAATTCTTTTGCAGAAATTAAAAAATTATATATTTTGCTCAATTGAAATTTTTTGAACCTCATTTTGTAGAGTATTTTTCTATAATGAAGTATATCTTAATAAGATCTCTTTTGATAATCCTTTCAATAACACAGGTAATTATGTTTTTAAATAATTAAAAGTACTTTTGTAACAGCTGATATATGAAAAGGAAAGTAATTGAAGTGTTCACGTGAGCAATTTTTTTTGTATGAAACTATTTTTTTTGACAGAACATTATAATTGTTTTCTATACGACTTATCTTAACATGATAAACAGAAATATCAAGGATTTTCTCTTCATCTTGCTTCGTTAATGACTATTTATATTTTTCAGCAGCTGACTCTTCGTATTTATGATTTTAAAATGTGATTATTACATCTTCAAATGCCTCTTATATACGTTAGGATATCAAAACGTCCGATTGCTACAATAAGTTTTTATCTATTTTTTCTTTTCTTTTTGAAAGTCGAGGTCTCGAGGGAACAAAAAGCTTGTCGTGCTAAAAGTCATCACAGGGGTCCTTCAAGAGGAGAAACATGACTCTTACTTTTTTTTTAAATTCACAAATACCATATAGCAGCCAAAATAATTATTATAATGCGATTAATGACCCCTTTAGTGCAAATAACCTGCATCACATATCAGACTTAATCGAATATCTCAACCTTTCTTTCAAAAAGAGAAAAAGAAAGCCAATTAAATCATTATTTCCAACTATTGGGCCATTATCTATGTACTTAATAGTAAGAATATGTTAATATCTTACTGAAAGGCGTCCGAAGGATTATACACATATCACATTTTAGGGGGATGGGGGATATGTTTGTTGGAATTTTTTAGAAAAAAAAATCCCAAAATTTCAAAAATCAAACGAAAAAAAAAAAAAAATCAGCCCTTCCAACCCACACCCTGTCGATACCCCTGCTAATACAATATAAATTGAGTTAATTTAATAACTAATAGAAAAAAATTGTTCTCCAAAAACTTAATTACTACAAGACCAAAACTAAAACCACATGATCAATTTTTCCCCAAATTTAATCCTGTTAGGCATGTTGTTCCTTGGAATTTTTCTTATAAATGTCGATGACTTATGAAGCCAAATAAAATATATTATATATTTATCAAGAGTATTGCAAATATATTGCAAAAAATATTCAAATTCCAAATATAATACAAACATGTATTATTTATTCTTAGTTATATAATTGATTCTATTATATTTATTCGTGTAGCAGAATAATTAACAAAAGGAAACACACCCTCAATGACACCATGAAGGATAGATTTGACCTACTTTAAGGACCAAAAAGTGGGAACAGAGTGAACTAGGCTGGGGTCTGTGGTCCACAGTAAGAATCAACACAACACTATGCTTTTCAACTGATGAAACCTTTAAGAACAGTTTAAATCCATAAAACTCTAAACTCTTAAATACATTTTCGACAACTCAACTTCCAGATCGTGGTGCATCTTTGACCTCAAAACCACCCAAACGGAAACTTTGAATGTAACAATATCAAAACCATACCCCCCCATTAACAATTTCGGCCACCTGGCTTGTATTTTCGACTTGTTCGAAGAAAAACTTTAAAATACGGCCTATTTTCTCCTAGCATGTGTCTATCTTTGACGCGCACTCAAAAAATACTGAACCAAACAATCATAAAACTGTCTGAGAAGTTTTTAGAATGAAATCTTATCTTTCTAACGCCATCTATTGCAAATCGATCGCACTTATAAGAATGCCAGATACAAATTACTATGGCCATCTATTGGAAAAATAATTGATTTCTTTTCACTAAACCTATTATATATTTTGGAAAATAGGTACGCTCCTTATTTGTTAAAAGTTAATTCCATTTAAATATTATTGACTCTATAGCTAGAGGTGAATGATAATCAATTAGGTGTACCTTGAATATATCAGGTCCCACTAACAATAACACTATTTATAGGAATGTGACAAAAGATGGTGTGCTCGAATCTTTTTTCTTCCCTACGTATTAAGTTGCTTAAACATATGATAGATAAGAAGTTTTGTGACCCATAAAATGCCATAAATATATATATTTTCTGAATCATAAATTCGTTGACTTTTTCTGAAAGATATTACAAAAGAATTAGCGTAATAATGTTCTAGTTGTGTTTAAACTGTTTTGTCATTGCAAAAATTCAAGAAAAAGTCGCAATATACGATATAATATATAATTAAATAACCTCTGAGTTTGGTTCAAAGTTTTGGACCAAAAATGACACTTCTAATTAATAGATATTTTTTTAAGGACCTAAGGAAGCTTGAACATTTTTTATTCATTAGAGAAAAAAAATATAAATTGATAGACAAAATCAGTTTTTATGAGATGAAGCCGTTTGTAATCGCCAATAGATAGAAGATATAATGAACTGCAGATTTGAATGACAGTTTTGGCCAAAAAATCCCCCCTTCCAGTCCACAGATAAAATTTTAAAAACACGTAAGAAAGCTTAAATATTTTACTATTCATTGGTGTAAAAATATATAATTTGATTCACGGAATCAGTTTCTATGGCATGAAAAAGTTTATAGTTGCTAATAAATATAAGGACTATTTTTTATCTTCAAATTGTTTTCTATGTTTCGGGCCAAAAATGACTGGTGTAATTAATAGTGAAATATTTTTTTTAAACTTAAGAAAGCTGAAATATTTTTCTATTCATTAGTGAAAAAGTTATACAAAAATGATAAATGGAATCAGTTTTGATGAAATGAAGAAGTTTGTAAACGATCATAAATTATGAGAGGAATGTCATGTATGTGTTATGCTCATTCATATCCGGTCTCTAAACCTCGTACAATTCACATCTAGGAAATTGTAGATTCCGTGGTTGAAACAACGATAGTTCTAAATGAAAAGATACATTATTTGACTGTAATGATAATAACACCAATTAACAGTATTTTTACGTGCAGGATGAAGCCTACATTGATTATTGTTATTAAAACCGTAGAACATGAAAATAATCATTAAAACTTTCGACTTCTACAAGTTTGGCCTTTAAAGACTTTTAAAAAAAATCAACTTTTAAGGTAATGCTACGATTCAGTGTCCTATTTTGACATGAAAAATCATAGTAAATAACAAATTTGTTCAAACATTCAGCATTTTGTAAAATGAATTATTTATTACTTTATCTTGATTGCAATTAATAAAAATGACAATAACAACTAAAAAATCGAATAAAATGAAGGACTTTACTTAGAAGGAAATATCTTTTTTTCTTCTTTTTAGAGTGCTTTATATCCTAGCTGAAGTTTTAGAATATACCTTACATTTAAATTTTACAAAAAAATGCCTTCAAAAAAGGTCGAATTTAATTGATTTTTGGTCAATTAAGTTTTTAATATTTATTGAAGAATTTGTAGAAAATAAGCGTGGAATACAAATTACAATAATATTTCCAGAATAAAAATTTGATTTTTTTATTAATAATATATGCGAATATGAAAAATAATCTGAATGTAAGGTGCTTAAAACAAGTTTATGGATGTTATACTGTTGATAGGTTTAAACGATTTAATTTTTTTCTATGGAATATTTCTGTTATTTGTATTCACCGTAGCCTAACTAGTATATTTTATTAAATATCTTAATACATATTAAAAACTAAATTGACAATAAATGAATCAAAATCGAACCTTATTCAATAAATAATAAATAAAGCAATAAGTAATTCATTTTCAAATACTCAATGTTTGTATCAATTTGTTTTTTACTTTGATTTTCATCTAAATAGTTCTTTCATGATTTTCATTGATTAAAAAAAAAAAGACTTAAGAAAAAGACCTTTAGAATTAGAAAGTTTTAATAGTTATTTGTGTGTTCTACGGCTTAAATAAAATTGATTATTGTGGGTTTCAGCCAGCAGGCATTCCAAGACCTTCATTTTGTTTCATAGTGTAATCAAACTCCGTGCGTCATATTTAATACACCAGTCTTAAGAAACCAGTTCTTAGTACGTGCGATTCAAGGAAAAGACGGATTTATTTTTCAATCACGATTATCCAGATTTCACAATGAATCGAAATGGATTTTAATAATTGAGGTACTAAATGGGATGATACACTCCATGCAAAACGTAAGAACCCCTTTTCAAATTCAGATTATGACTTTTTTCAGACTTTTTAACCTACCTACTATTTAAATATTTCTGGTTTAAATGATACATAAATATTTTCCAAGGTGAATTTCTTTAAGCAAATGAAACATTTTAATATCTATAAAGCTTTTGGTTATGTTCAAAGTTATTTACATTATTAATTATTTTTAATAGTAAATATTTGGCTTTCCTCTTTTATGAATAAGAAACTTGTCATTATAAAGACGAATTCAGGATCTAATAAACTTAGGACATTAAAGTAATTACTTTTTTAATTTATAACAGCTTTTTTTTCATGCAATTTTCTTCATTACAACAAATAATTCTGTACATATTTCGAACCCTAGGATATTGGTCAGTGCATATACTGGATTCCATGAGCGTTGTTATTAGTTTTTGAAGCATCAGCATATTTATATCATCCTATATTAATGAAGAAAAGTTAATTTTCTTTTGTCAGTATGAAAAACAGTCGCCGGATACACTATAGATAGTGCCCCTATGTATATCATAAGCATATTTTCGTTGAAGAAATAACAATACAGTCGTATTTCTAAACTATTACAGGTTTGGTGCATATAGCATCAAACGTGTATACAGGGTGCACTGTATGTAATGATCCCTGATATATATCATATAAATATTTTTAATACAAAAAAACAATGTAGTAGTATTAATTAAATATTGCATGCCTGTTCTGCTCATGTAGCATCGAATATACGGCACAGTTTTGTTATACTTTAAATCTATATTTCTTGCAAATGTTTTTAAATCTTTTAATATAATGCACCATTTTCTTTTTTTATGTGAAAGGCATATGTACATTAGAGTAATTACTTTCAAAAATAGATTTTCTGCTATTTCATTCTTTTTTTTTAATTACATACAATCCATAGTTCTAATGACGTCTTCATAGCTTCCAGTTGCTTTAATAAATTCCTAATTTGACCAATTCACATAGTGTTTCATACATCTTACTTTGTTCTCTTTTTGCCATCTGGTAAGGACTTAAGAAAACTCTTGAAAATAAACTTCCAATAATTTAAATCGTAGTCATGATCCCCTTCAAATCGGTCTGGACGAAGTAACTTTTCAATTTCTATTTTGACTTTGTAATTTTAAAAAGATAGTCTAATAAATTGTAGTAAATTAGAAAATGGCTTTATTAGACTATCGTTGACTACAACTAAAACCCAACTTACTCCTAAGGAGAAAGTACATTAAATACTCTCATAGATTATCAGCAAAATAATAATCGCAATTACATCACTACTATATAATACACATCAGAAACACCAACTTTTACAATAGATCAATACTAAACAACACATATAATAATTACCACAAAGAACAATAACAAATTTTATCATTAAATAATAATAAACTTTTATTTTTACTTACTTTTGTAGTATTATTTCCTTCTTTTAAGAAAGAAAAATACTTTAAATTTATGTTTCATACAAATGTTTTTAAATCCTTTAATGTAATGCAATGTTTCCCTTTTTTTAATTTGGAATATGCATTTGTATGTAGGTATAAGTATATTAGGGGAAATTACTTTTAAAAAATTGCTTTTCTGTTATGACAATGCATGAATTTTTGACTATGTCACATATTTTTTTTTTTGATTTGACTCGAATAAAAGAAATATGTCATACATAAATTACTTTTAAGATCAATTTACATTTATTTCTTAAATACTAGTGTAATATTCGTGTGTGCAAATAAAAATTCAAGAATAACCTTGAGGATTTGTTGCAAGGTTATAATTGTAAGTCCTTGTCGGAGTTCGAGTAGAATTAACAGAGTTAGAGATTGTACGGAAAAATGAACAGTGTTCACACCTTCCGTTCATTTTTGAACGAATGAACGGTAAAAAAATGAACAGGGTTCATTTTTATTGTTTCTAGTTAATATTTTTTCCCCAAAGATTACAATTATAATTTGTAAATATATCATTAAAAAAATCATAAATGCGACTTTATATGAGGGTTGGCAACAAGCAGGTGTAGCTGAAGCTCAGCTCATCATCTTAAATTTATCAAAAAGGAGAGTACTCGTACATATCTATATTTTAAAAGCAAAGATTATCGATGCTTAATAGCTCCGACCAATACAGGGTAGCCCCTCTAGTACACTAATATGGACACACTCTGATTTTACTGGATTTGTTGCCCTGTCAGGGGAACAGTAGTTTTTATCGTTCCAATATAACTTTATTTTCCATATATTTATTTTTTTATATTTCAAAAATGAAAGGAAAAAAAGTGAACGAAGAACGGAAACTTTTCAGAAAATGAACGAAAGAATGAACGTGTCCAAACCTAATATTTAGGGATTTAGGGATCGAAATTAGAATAGTTCTTGGCAATGTCTTTGTTTCTTTCTTTTTTCTCCTCATCCTCGTCACAGCCGATTGCTTCTGATCCAATGAAACGTCATAACAGCTAAGCTAATGTCATCCAAAACATTCTTTAAATGATCAGGATTACCATGTTGATTCTATATTTTTTTTTTCAACATGTCCAAAATAAACACAATGGTCTTTTCTGATGATCACCCAGTACAACATATTTGTGAATAGTTAGAGTGAATTCCCGGAAAATCTTTCGTAAATAAAATATGTTTTTGAAATTCCTTGCATACTTAAAAAATTAAACTTTAATAATATTTAAAGAATAAGTTAATATATTTCCGTCAGAAAACTTAAGTGTTGCTAAAAAAATATCTAAGGCTTGAGGAAAGTCCTGTATAGGGATATTAACATAGTTGATTAATCGAGGGAATACTATATTATATGGGATCCGGTACTTTTTATACGTTGACCTACTAAAGGAATAAAAATATTCCTTTACTGTGCTTCTTTCTTTTTTCTGTCGAAGGGGACAATATTTTTATGGACTAACAAAAATAAATAATAACAAAACCTTTTCACACAGTAAAGAAAACTACTATCTGAAAACTGAAAATCGAAACAAGACCGTATATTATTAAAAAACGAATTTTTTGGGTGGTGAAAAATATAAGTGGAATGTTAGACACTATGATAAATATTAAATTTTATTCTAATTAACACGTTGTTGTACTATTTCACGTCAATATGAGTCCATTAAAGTACGAATAAAGGCGAATTTTAGATTAAATTTTTCTGCCTTGAAGTGTTGTTCATCTCATCGTTTGCGATCTATTTAGTCCCAAAGTTTGGTGAATTTGTCCAGTAATGCTTACGTGTTGTTGCCTAAGCTATGGAAATGGTTATCCTGCTTTAAAAATACATGCAAATGCTGTTCCTTTGGCTATTGGCTTCTATTTCCGAAGAACGAGGAATTGAAAAAGAAATGACATCAATATATAACAACTGTGGATTTTGTTCCCTCGAAGCATTCTCGTGTCTATAGCAAATATTTCTACGAGTCATTCAAAAGGACTCGAACTCTACAGGAGCTAAAAATGCCCAACTTTTAAAGTTTCAAGGCTCAAACTAGATGCAATACCAACAGTATTCCCTGAGGCGACGGCATACTTATCAAAGTTACCAGCTGCTGAGGGATCAACCTCATAAGCCACTTTTCAAAAAAGGTGAATGTTCAAAACATACATATATTTTAATAGCTACCCCCACATGATTTCATTTATGTATGAGTATAATATTTTGTATTGTATTTCAAGAGCTGAGAAAGAAAACAAATGAATGATAAATGGATGTCTCATTTTCTTGAGGAGGATATAATTCACAATTTTGGAACAATCAAAAAAGATTTTGATAAATTATGCATGCATCAGAAGACGTTCAACGAGGACTGTGCCATACTTTTTGCGATTTCCACTGTCTGTGTCATACCTGAACTCTTCTATTGTCTTCAAATTCAATGAAATTTGTCCTTTAATGTGTTTTTCCACGGCAAGCCAGTTTTACAGTGTGAAATGCGTCATATGTGTAGTTCAGAAACTATTCAAAGATTCTCTAATGTTAGCAATATCCTTAATGCCGTGAAGAACAAATCTGGCATATCTCACCAGTAAAAAAAATGGTAAAATAACTACTGTACAAAGTCTAAAACTGAAGAGGAAGGATTGGAGGATAACGACCACATAAGCTTCATTATTGAAAAACTCCAGCTACACTGAAGTACGCTAAAAGTACAAAGTTACGTTGATAAGGAAATTTGAATATATTTTATCCTCAGCAAGATTTATTTCTCTCCTTTTTTTAATAACTATCATTTATTGTCTGGAGAGCGTGGGAAGATATTCATATACTCGTATTTCATATTATATAATTCAATTAAAACTATAGTATTTGCACAATACTCTATTCTGTAATTCATGAAAATTTCATTCAATTCTCTTGATTTTTAAGAAAGTTGTGTTTTTTTATAGAAAAATATCATATTTTATTAGATCACTGATTTTGGTAATAATATAAACAGTACTGAAAAATGAGTGAAATTTCGATGATAAATTCGTCAAAACTTCCTTAATATTGAAGCTAGAGACATGATTTTGCTATCAAATGTCTTTTTTACCATTATCTATTAATTAAAACAAGTTTAAAAAGAAAAAATATAGAATTCGAAGTTTTTTGTAACACACCTATAGAATTAGCTTATACAATTTAATACTTACACACAACATATATTTATGTAATATATTATTAAACTGAATTTTGTCTTTCAGTATGTATTAAATATTACGAAAAGTTACCGGGTGCAATGTTGATTGTGTTTATGATGTACATTATAAACATATTTGGATCCAAGAAATAACAATGTAGTTGTATTAATGAAATATTGCAGGTATGCGCATAAAGCATCAAACATGAATATAAGGTGCAATGTATTTAGTCCTTCCTGATGTATATCACATTCATATTTTTCCTATAAGAAATAATAATGTAGTCGTATTAATGAAATATTTAAGGCATGTCCGTATAACAAGAGCACTGTTTCTGTTTGTTATTGGTCTCTTATGTGTATCATAAATCATAACTCAAGTGCGTATATGCTAAGATTTGAATAAAATATAAATGCTGGTATAATTAAAATGGTTGGTTTTTTTTTAAATTAGTGAGTGCTCTTATAGACTAAAGTACTCATCAGTCATCCCAGGATATTTTTTTCGAACTCTTATTCTTATTATTTCATTCTAGAAGAGAGAACATGTCAATTGAATTTATATTAGTAGAGATGAAAATCCAGTGCAGAATGGGAAAAAAATCGGAAATCAATATGGTAACCCTGACAATTTTATGAATGTTTTGGAGGAGAGAAACAATAGTGCTTATGACGTGTCATTGGATCAGCTACAATCAGCTGTGAGAAGGGTAGAAGGAGGAAATGATATAAACAAGGACATTCGTTAGAATACCTCCAATGTCAAAGCCCAATTATACCCTGAGTCCAACAAGTACTTATAATTATAACTCCACAACAAATCGTTAGGCTTACACTCCGTCTTTTATGAGCACAGACGAAATGTTCAATCAAGTTTTGATTATGATTGGATGTTTTAGAAAAGGAAATTAACTCCTCAGGAATTAAATAATATTCACAAGTGCAAGAAACAGAAAATTCATTCTTCAGATTAAAAATTCAAAAATAATGGGGCGGCTAATAAATACACAGGATTTTCATCACTAGATATAAGTATTATTGTATTGATTAGTTACGTGTGAGTATGCTCATAAAAAACGAAGAGTGACAGTGGATATTTCTGATGGAGTTATCTTCTTCATTATTAAAGAAACATTTGCCTTTTAGCTGACCCCTAATTACTCTGGGCAAGGCCGGGTACTACCGCTAGTAATATAATAAAGAAGTGAGCATATTTATTTCATTCTATAAAATTTGTTAATGAAAAATGTAGAAGTATGTTGACAGCTTAACATGGAATAATTTGAATTCAACGGAATAGTAATAAGAGACAGGAGTCAACAGCTTTACAGCTGTCAAATAAATACTAGATGCATAATTACATGTTCTTGTACGTACGATATTTATATGAACAAACAAAAACGTTAGTTGACCACAAAATACTTGTCATAAAAGTTGATAGGAAGTTGATAAAAATGTATATTTGTTACAATTTTAGATTTTATTTGAAAAGAAAATATATAAGTTTACTTTTTTGAGAGTTACTTAATAGTAAATATAGGATGATAGAAACTTTATAAGATAAAAAATATGTTGGTATTGGCTTATGTTCGTTACATACACGAACGAATGCTGGCATTGAGCATTTTTTGCAGTAAAACTCATATTAAGATTATAATTGGTGTCAAACTATGGAAAGTGATGATGATCAATCAATCTCCACGTAAAAACATGAGCGAAAAAAAAAAAACATAAAAAAAAGTCATTATCGATAATAATATAGGCCATGCATAAATAAATAAATTGTATTACGACTCCAATAAATGTTGTACCTATAAAAAAAAATTGGAGTTTGTTTGTGCGTACCCCACCATTGAACCTAGGACGCTAAAATTTTGCAATGTACCTCTTTCAAACCTGGTCAAGCTAAAACGGAATTTTTTTTTCTTTTTTTTAGGAGGGGGGGGTATCCTAACCAAAACACAAAAACCGTATTTTGGAACTCAAGGAAACTAGATACTGGCAGGGTCGTATGTTTCATTTTTTCGCCAATCAAAAACCGGTAGTGTTGTTTACTATATTTTTCAAAAAGATAAGATAACTCGAAGCTACATCAATTTCACTTGGAAAATTAAAGAAAATGCAGTTTTTTTTTCTATATTTTCCAGTCCTGGTTTTCTTTATGTAATTTATAAATATTCATATTAAGGTAATGCATATTAATTGTGCTGGATTGGAAGAGCTTCAAAATATTTTTTTTAAATCCTAACTTAACTTTAAGTGAAGTAATTTTACGATTTGATCTTGCTATACTTATTGTAAATATCAAAGTCAAATGACTGGTAGTTAAAGTTAATTTTTAAATATTTTATAAAACCATAGCCAAAATCTATTTTTACATAATTTACATCCACTTTATATTAGTTAGCACACATAATAACAGAGTCATGACTTAAATTAATGAAAGGTTAACGTAAATCATGAACAAAAATAAGGTTAGAGTGCAGGAGAAGTTGATGAAAGAGATAACAGACGAGTTGGAGAAAAGGTGTAGAGAGGAGGACCCTTTCACTTGTATTCTCTTTGATGTAAGAATCGACATGGCTAATTTGGTGATGGAAGCAATGGGCAGTGAACAGTCATTTACGGTTGGATCAAGCAAGAGCACTATAGTGTTTTTATTGGGCCTGGGAGTAATTACTTGTTCCACTTTATATCAGAGAAAACAAACAAAGAAGAATCAAACACTGCACAAATTGCAAAGGTTGTTTTTAAATAGTTAGAGGAGAGGAGTTTGGATAAAACAGTCATGGCCATTGGAGGAGACTCAAGAAGTGTGTACACTACTGTAAATACTGAAGTTATGCAAAAACTTTTTATGAATAAATGATCCTGGATTGTAGTACAAATTTTCTCTTATTATATATTTAGAATCAAAATAAACAAACCAATAAAATATAACATAAACAGATATGCATCATAAGGTTAATAAATAAAAGTAAAGGTTTTAATTATTCTCCAAACAAAATAGTATTGAAATTACTACTTATTTATCTATATATCTTATCTTATCTTCTCTGGAATGATTTAATGATTAAAATTTCTTCACATCAAGGACAATAGATATATATTCCTAAAATATGAATATCTGTAAATTATATAAAGAAAGCCCGCACTGGAAAATATAGAAAAAAGAGCATTTTCTCTAATTTTCAAAGTTAAATTGATATAGCATACGGTTGTTCTATCTTTTAGAAAATTATATTTTTGAAATCTACGTGAAAAACATAGTAAAAAAAAACAATACTGGTTTTTGATTTTCGAAAAAATGAAAAGTAAGACCCACCTTACTCGATAGGATGTTGAGTTAAAAATCAAAAAGTGATTGGCGTCTCGAAAATAACTATACGATTAACTACATTTTCTAAATTTATTCTAAGTCAAAAAAGCCATGGACAACATAAGAAATCGGTGATAATTCCAATTTTGTTTTTTGTTTTAGGTGGGGGAAAAAATGACCTTCTAATAAAATATTAGATTTGTTAAAAAAATAATTGAGTTATAGAAATTTGTCTGGAGATTCGTTAGCATATAAAAATTGATGTTTAACTCAAATACCTGTCCTTTTCCGAATAATTTTTTTTTTTTTTTCATTTTTTGTCTTTTTTTTTTTTCATCAAACGTCAATTTTCAATTTTTTAGAAAAAATGCCACAAAACGATGCTCTTTGTAAATATAATTATAGACTCCAACATTGAACAAGGGTATTTACAATTTCCAGAACATTATAGTAAATATCTTTTGCAAAAAAGTGTCTGTACAATTTAATTAATAACACTGTTTATTTTTTTAGAGTACTATAAGTATCTTGTGCTACACATTTTATTATCTTCAATTTTCAAGGGTAAAATTTAAACAAGAGCTTTTGTGAGGACATTTATTCTATAAAATCATCTGAAAATAGTGATTGCACAACTTTTATATAATATGTGAGTCCTCAGCTCTAATAAAGGGTGATTCAAAACGAGCGGTTTTTGGATTGTTGAAATAAAACACATAAAATATTATATTATGGTCAGAACTTTCTTTATTATGAACCGAAAAAACAATCCTTTACAATTATTTTGAGAAAATAATCCCCTTCATATGTTGGCCGCAACTGGCCTTTAAATGGTCCATTCTTTCGTGGCAATTTTCAATTACGCGTTCGAGCATTGTGACCAGAATCTCACGAACAACTTACTCAATATTTGCTTCCAATGCTTCAATCGTCGCTGGTTTATCCACTTAGACTTTTACTTTTACGTAGCCCCAAAGAAAAAAGTCCAAAGGCGTGATACAACACGATCTTGGTGGCCAATTCACCGGGTCAAAACGTGAAATTAATTGCTCACCAATTGCTTTTTACGCGCGCTGTATGGCAAGTGGCACCATCTGGTTGGACCCCAATATTGTGGAGACCATGTGCTTCAATTTGAGGTACCAAAAAGTATGTTACCATGGCGCGATAACGTCTCTTCACGATTCTTCACGATCTTTGGCTACACTTTCGGCTACGGCCGCAATATTTTCTACGCTGCGAGCTCTACGTGGCCTACCAGACAACCGGACATCCCAGCAAGTTGCTGCCCACTTCAAATTTTCCGATTATTCTGCGAATAGTGGATTCTGAAGGTGGATTATGTGGACCATAAGTTGGGCGTAATTTGCGAAAAACTTCTTTCACAGAACGCTGATTTTCATAGTACAATTGAACAATTTGTACACGTTGTTGTGGCGTATATCTTTCCACGAAGAATTGTAAAACAATACTGAGTAAAAATGACGTATGAATTTGACAGAACTCGTGCACGCCTGTCAAAAAATCCATAGTGGAAAAAACCGCTCGTTTTGAATCACCCTTTAATTGCCTCAATACGAGACCTAAACCCTTTGTAGACCATGACTATCTAGTCAAACTCTAGCTTGGTCCACCCCTTAATAACCTTTCCTCCAGATGCGCCTATATAAAGTAGTTCAAGGGGTTTGCGTCTGGAGAGAAGGGTGACCACATGTTGAGGTCCCAAAAGACCGGAAAGTTGTCTCTCAGAAAAGATTGGGTATTTGCGGAGCGATGACACGGAGCTCTGTCCTGAGTACAAACAAAGTTGATTTCGATCCTTTCTCTGGCACAAGGTAGCACTTTCTTATCCAGAAGTTCAATGTAAGTATCTGCATTGAGCCGCTCCTTCCTCTCAACAAAAATAGGAGCTCATAACTTTTTCATCAGAGAGGAGCAAAACTTTGGCCGATTTTTTTTTTTGCCCTGAGAAAATTTAGAATCTACTTTTTTCTTTCCAACCGTCTAAGCTCTTCCATGATTTAACACCAATGTCATTCCAGATTCCAGAACTATAAATTATATGGAAAAAAAAATCAAAAATTAAAATACATATGTATATTAAATTTTTGAAATAAAAATTTAAATATTAAATTTTTGGAGAAAAGTTAAAAAAACCCCGGTTGTTCTCAAAAATAAAAATAAATTTCAAGAATTATATATAAAATTATTGGGAAATAAAATGAAATATTAAATTATTTTGTTGAAAAATTTAAAAATTATATTTAAATTTCTAAATAAATATTCAAAACTAAATGGAATGAAAATCGATCAAAATCGATATTTTTTAAGGGCAATTTATTTTTAAATTGAAATATATATATATGTATATTCTATAACCTTACCTGGGATATACAGTACAGGAAAAATAAATAAAAAATATATTAGCTTCTAAGTAAGGTCCTTCATTTTACTCGATTTTTTGGTTATTATATACAGTTTTATCTATTTGTAATGAAGATAAAGTAAAAAATTACTCATTTTTCAATTACTGAAATGTTTGTATCAATTTGTTTTTTTCTTTGATGTTCATCTATATAGTTCTTTCATGTAGAAATATAGCACTGAATCGTAGTTATACGCTAAAAACTGGGTTGTATTGAAAAGACCATAAAGGCCAAACCAATATCCTTTGAAAGTTTTAATGTTCATATTCGTATTCTACGGCTTAAATAACAATAATAAATGGGGGTTTCAAGTTATGGGCTAAAATTCTGTTGCATGGTGTAAATTTTCCACACTAGCCTTAATCGAAATTCGAAAAAAGTTAACAAACAAACCGTCCTAATAAATATATCACATTATACATCTATGCCATGTCCACTTACTATGTACTTTTCATATATATGTATGAAAGTACTTATATACAGAATAATATAAATGGTTAATTTAAGATCCGTAAATACAAATATATATTTAAAAAAATAATGTACATGTAATATTTGATTGATTTATAGTATGTTAATAACCATTATTAAAAACTAAGAGTAAGAGCAAATAAAATACGCAGTATAAGACAACATTTATAATATACCAATAACATTTGGATTATTCTATATCAAAGTATAAAGTGTTTGTACTCATTAAATGCGTAGAATAACAATTATGATTTTTAGGGAATTATTAATGTATGTCCTTGTTGGACTTAGAGTAGAATTGGGGCTTGACAACGGAGTAATTCCTGCCTATGTTATTGCTTGATACGAAGTTGGATTTGTGTTTATTCCCTTCAGCTCATAACTTCTTGTAGTTAATCAAATGAAACGTCATGACAGCTAAACTGCTCACCTTCTAAAAATTCTTCAAATTATCAGGATTACTATGTCAATTTCGTTTTTTTTTTACATAACAAAAATGCTGAGGATTTACAACTCTGTGTAAAATAATTAGATTTATATAAGATAGAAGTAGTGTATAGTTCTTTAGAGCAGTGGTTCCCAAACTTTTTTGAGTCCGGACACATAAAATATTTGGCAAGAAAATGTGCGACCCCTACACTTCTCAATGAAAGTTGAATTTAATATTTGAAGTGTATTTTAGGCAAATATATGACTTAAACGCCATACCAACTCTATAAAGTTCAACCTAGAGGCAAAAAATATATTTTTTTTTTAACTACAATGATCAAAAATAAAGATTTTCATTATACATATATATTGAAAAATATAAGAACTACTACAAATAAATAATTAAAGGTATTGTAAATATAATATCAGCGATATATGTACTGATTGGAATAATTTCTCTACTATCGATTATCTTTTTGCGGTAAATCAAATCAAAATTGAGGATCACATACAAATAACATAATAGGATGTGGATGTTCAAGGTCTTCTCACATAAATAAGTCTAGCAAAAGACCATAAGTAAATCAAAAGCTGTTGTGGCTAGCAGAAGGTACTTATTCGTCAAATAATTACAGAATTCATAAAGTATTTTAGTATCAAAATTTGTTTTTACAGTTTCTAACATGAAAGTTCGATAAGAGCATCTTCCATGTCAGACAAAAGATGATTAGCTGTGGTGGAAAGAGGGGCATATCCAGTTATGTTTTTGTAGAGCACTATCTTCTGGGAAATACTCTTTAAAATAATCCAAAAGAGACTTACAAAAAATATATACATTAATTAAGTTAAGATGCAAATTAATTTCAATTATATTCTTCTGCTTAGGAAATAATTCCTCCGTTGTATCCCACGATCACCACTTCGGGAACCACTACTTTAAAAGATTAATTAAAATGTTACAAAACTATATAAAAAAATAATCACACGTCTTTTCTCGAAATCTAATAACAAAATTTTTTTTAGATTAAAATCTCTAATGTTAATTTTGTAAATGGACGTCAATATTAATATTGTAAATTTTTGGGTATAAAAACTACTATCTTAAAGGCATGCATGTGAGTCAATTTTTAGCACAGTTGCTTAAAATATGTGATGAATTTATTAAAGCCTTCTTCTTGCCCAACGTTTTACTTGTAATCATAAATTTTTACTGACAGTATTTACCTTGCTATTATATTTTCAAAACCCTGAAACCAAACCCTTGAAACTTTGCATCAGATCATTTCAAAGAATAACAAATCCAAAGTAATCATTTAACATTAAAATATTTTTAGTATAGAAATATAAAGTACATTGAGGATGTATTTCTTTACACTTCATATATTCTCATAAATTCTATCAATCACGTGTAATACACTTTACATTGGACAATATCAATAGTTAAATATATGAAGTTATAAATTCGACAATGACATAGTATTTAAGAAAAAATAATTATTTGCATAAGTAAAAACTAGCTTAACTTTGCCCGTAAAATGATATATGAAAAAATTAAAATTATCAAATAGTTTTTACTATATAAATCTTATATATTTAAAAGTGCAGTAAGATTATGTCGAAAATAAATTCCACCAAAAGTCTTGATTATATAAACGCTCTTTGGAGAATGGTAAAAAAACCATTGACTCGTCAGTAGATACCTTATATTTTATGATGAAACACTCTGTTTTGGCCTAGATCTACATAGATAACTTAATTAATTAGTTATTATTAGACTCTAGAGACTTCGTTTTTCATGCTACGTATCTTATAACTCATATAAAAAGTTAATGCGATATGCGTAAGATTTCTTTTATAATAAGAATTTAAAAGAACTCCAAGAAAGTTTACAAAAAATTAAATGTCTAAGTCGCCTTAGCGCTTGTAAATTAAGTTCAGTTCAATGTTAATCAAGTTTTGAAGTCAAACATAAGTCTACAAATAAGTGTTATCGCAATACTAATATTTATATAGCGGTTTTGTTACCAAAACTGGTATCGGTAGTTTACTAAAAACATGAAGATTTATTAGAAATTTGTTCGTTAATATGGTAAAAATATCAAAAAATATACAACAAGAGATACACATTACTAAAGTCCTTTATGGAAAAATAATGGATCTATTTTTAATACACCTCTTAAATTATCATTATCCTATGTTAATTTTTTCTCTTCAAATAAATATTTACAAAAATCAGGATGACAGTTATAAATAATTATTAATGTTCTCCTAAAATATCCAATATTCATTACTCTAATAATATATTAATGATTAGGGTTTTATAAAATATAAAACCTTTATAGAGCATCGATAGTTATGGCAAATTAATCAATGTTTGAATATCTAACTAATCCTTTCTGTCTATTGTCAATGCATTTCATCATATTATCAGGCCAAATCCGTTCTTTGACACATTTGGAACTTTGCCATTGTATGTAATGGATGGATATTGTATCTAAGGAGTACATTGATGTACCTATTTTAAAAAAGTTTATGCATTTAGGAATGAACATTTACCTCTCTTAATTATATTGAAATGTAACACAAACCCTTAATTGCATATCGTTTATATTCGGCCTATTTTATTATTAGTGCCATTCAATCGATATTAAACCCTTCTAAATTTCGTGAGTGACCTTTTTGACATATGCAATTTATAGTCTATTTGTGCATTATTACACAGAGTTGAGAATGGCGACCCAAAACATACAGTAGTATTTAATCACGATTATATCCCCATTATTTTTAATTACAATCTTTCATTACGTCATAAAACGACAGCTGAAACAATAGTAAACAAATTTTGTTCTTATCCTATGTCTCCAAGTGGTAAAATGTCGGAGAAGGGTGCAGAAAGGGTTGGTAACTTCATTCGAACAGCCCAAAACTGTAGAATTAGGATGACAATAGTGTTTATAGTCAAAAAGAACCAAAACTTCTGCTGCAACAATATGGCTGACTTCTGGCCCATCTCCATGTGCCCCTCCTCCAGCCTTGATCTCAAATCCTAGGATTTTGCAGTTTAGTGTGTCTTAGAGACAAATATCTGCCGTACCTCTCATTCTAAGTGAGAATTCACTCTGAGCTACCATCATATCCTTTATCGTCAAGGCTTTGGAATCGGTTCACTGGCGTAACAAGGCTGTTATTACTTGTGAAAGATAACATATTGAATAAGAAATGTAGTATTTAAGCATATCTTATATTAGTTTTGAGTTGTCCTTTCTTGATTCCATAAAAATCATGTCTGATTGTGTGATTGTTATTTTTTTTTTTTTCAACAGAATATTTTTTTGATTTCAATTTATTTGAGGTAATAATCACTTGAGGGCGATTTATATGTAAAAATATAAAAAAAAGTCCATTGTTCAGATATGTATTTATATTTGTTTTTATCTAAGTGGTTTACCTCTTTCATTTATAGGTAAGTACATTACTTAAATATATTTATTGGCGAATGCCCATAAATTATTTTTTATACAATTTATTGGTTACTCATTGTATATTGACAGCGTTGACTACATAAATTTAGAAGTTGTCTTACACAATGTAATCACACTATAAATTTTAGATGAAATCTTATTTCCATTAATTATATCATTTTTTTAAATTTTGAGATAAAAATTGTCCACACTGAACTTCTTACAAGAGTACTGACTACATTTGGAAGAAAAAATAGCTTTTTCCTCTAAAAAAAATTTAGGATTTGCTGTATGAAAAGTAATTATTATTAGTTCAAGTTATCCTTGATAAGAAAATGCTAAGTGACTTAGTATAAAAACAATCTTGAAAAAAATGAAGAAAATGATAAATTCCTAATTTGTACTACACTCCATAAATACAATAAACAGTAGTACAAACAAATCCAATATTTTATAGGGATGTTAAGGTCAATTATGCCCAAAACTTGCAGTAGTATGACTAAATTATGCAAAACGTGATTTGTATGGAATAAAAAAAACAACTATTCAAAACCAATTTTGGATATGCTTAAATACTATATTTAGCTTTATTTTTTATTCAATAGGTGCTTCGTTAGAAGCAAAAGCAGTCTGGAAATGCTGGTGAAACGATTAGTAGCTCTTGACGATGAATACCATGTCCATAGTGTACTATGCTGTTATGATGGCAGCTCGGAGTGAATCCAAATTTGAATGGGAAACCTAAAACTTTAAAGTCCAGGGGTGAGGTCAGGCTAGAGGGAGGCCATATTGAGGTAGCAAGAGCATCCGAAGGGGATACTAGAGGGGCTATAGCCCCTATAATAATTTTTTTTTTTGTCCATATCAAGAACTTTGTTTTAGAATATCTTTTCTAAGCAAATTGAGCTTTGATCAAATCCTAGGGCGGAGTAAAAATTTGTAATATTTAAAATGTTTCGATAAGAATTTAAAAAAAATAAGCCTCCTCTCAAGATATACTGTAGATGCCCCTAGTGAGGATTGAATTCAGCCATACTGTTGCTGCAGAATTTTTGCCTGTAAACACCTTTTAACCAAATTCCTGCCCTCAATATACTTCTTGATGTTGTAGGCAGTCCAGATGGAGAAGCCAACGGTCTCTGGAGACTTTTCGAAATTGACAACAGTCCCCAAGGAGATTGCAAACAAGTTGTCTTTTTGTTGCTGTTTTGATATTTTTACAATAAGATATCGGATAAAAACAAAACTTCTTTCTATTTAATTTAGCTGTCGTTTGCCTGCTTAATGAAAACTTATAATATAAATAACGGGGATAAAAGAGTAATTAAATTCTACGGCAAGGTTTGTCTCCCCAATCTGTAGGCATTGAATTCAAATGTCTGGGATGAGCTGAAATACTTGATACTGTTAACTATGTTTTTAAATCTTCATTTGATTTATAAGACTTGTTTTTGCCCCGAAATAGCCTTTTTAGATTTAAAAAAATATATTTATTTAGTTCTTCAATATAAGTATTTTAATCATTATAGTATAACATTTATTTCCTCTCTCCTAGGAATTGTTTTTCAAGTCCATATAAATTATGTTAAAGCTTTAAACCAAGTAGCGAAACGCTACCGTTAGCCTGAGAAAATAGAATAGTTAGAATTTTTCATATTTTTTGGCTAGATGTTGCTTTTCCTATGAATTCATTCATTTATTTAATCTGAAGACACGTGTTTTTTGTTTTTCAATATCTTATATTTAGTTAACTATATTAATAAAAGTATTACTATTAAAAAAAAAAAAAAATAAGGAGACGGGTTGTTAATTAAATTAAATCGGAACTTTATATACGTGGCAGCATCTATAAAGAGGATCTATTTTTACGGGCCTCTGTTCCTCAGTAAGCTAGCTTAAATGTCTTGGTTACCAAACCAGACAATAAAATATTTAGTTATGTTGTGGACAATGTATGCTTTACAATTTGATCTTAATAATGGGGACTTTCATGCCCCTTATAAACCATCAATCAGATTGTCATCTTAGAGTCTGAGTTACTTAAAATGATGGTCAAATATAGGATCTTTATCTTATGGGAATTATGTCCATATTTTGAAATTAATACTGATGCGTAAACATCTGAGTTTGCCAGCTTCTTTTTTGTAATGGGAGTTTCGAGCAAGGAGAGTGATCTCTAGAAGAGATAAAATTACGAATGGGACCGAATTCGCAACAATGATGGCATAACTTTTGCTGAAAATATTCACAAATTTGTGAATACCAGCTTTGAAGATTATAATTGTATACCTAAGGAGATGAAATCAAGAAGCTTGACGGCAAGGTTTCAGCATCGCTATTGCAGGGTGAATAATATGCAGTTCCAAATATCATTTATATTATAAGGCCCAAATTCCTTCGTATCTCCTTAGATAAATGAATTTTGACCTCTGTGTTACCTTAAAGTAATCCCCTTGTTTCCATAATCTGGCAATAAATCCTCTGGATCTTTGATTTCGTTGCCAAGTTTTCCCATGAATTGGACAAGTGTTTGTACACGAAGATTGCCTTACGGACTATATAAAGAATTTTCCAGGAAAAATTGATCTTAAATGCACTCTCATACCCGAAGCTTGCGATACATGCGACTGAATAATGTTTTAATATAAATTCAAATAAATAGTAGATACATTTAATAGTCGTGAACGAGATAAATAAGTCAATAAAAACTGAAGGAACACACCATTAATAGTAAACCACTTAAGAAATAAATTAAAATTGTCAATTGTCGATATATTGTTTCATATTTTGTATTATCATTGCAGACTCAAATAGAAAAGATCCTCTCCGCTAGCGATGCATGTGTGAAGTGAGTATCTTCCCATAAATGAATCGAAAACTAAAGAGCAAATAAATGTTTTACAGTAAACAAGTTGAAAAGAAGGACCACAAATTCAAACATAATTTTTAAACATGATTTCTTTTCATTATTTATAGAATATATATCTTTCAGCTGAGGTATACTCGAAAACTTTAATATATTCCGAATTCAATAACGGCCTCTTCTGTAGCTTCGTCTTGAAGTTCCATCAATTTCTGTCATATCCATTTGCCCTATTTTCCGTGTAAAGAAACGATAATTCCCTTTGTAGAGCAGTATTGAGCTGTCCCAACTTCCAATTTATCCTCATGAATTTCTGTCAATTTCTCTATCTCCGGAGCGACCCCAAAAAATTATTGCATGAATGATTTAAAGAAGGAGCCTGAATTTTGAAGCCTTGTCTTATAAAAAAAAACTCAATTCATCCTACTCAAGGACCTCCTCGTGAATTTTAAAATTGAACTACTCAAAAAACACGGAGACAATGTAGACTAATGTTCCAGTAGGTATCATATTCGAAAGTGGGGGACAAAGCCATACAGTACTTATAGGGGTAAATTAACTAGCAGATATATTCTCTAAAATTACTCTTGGTATCGTCTATAGGCTCATCCACTCCCTTAAAGGACAAGTCGCAGAGCTGTCAATACTTAACATTCTTGGAAGACTCCCATACATTCATGTTATGACCTCACATGATGTATTACTAAAATAACTAAATTATAGTTAATAGCTATTTATTTATACTATAATTAGAATATATTCAGTATTCTACTTTCTACACTAGTGACTCAAATCTAGCTATTTTTATTAATACACGAATACTTACTAGTTTATAGCTAGAATTGCTATTATAGAAATTATAGCCAAATAATGCCCCTGGTAGATAAAAAAAGTAAATTCCGCCAATACATTTTTCTCCTGTTTATTGTTTTCGTGCTCGTTTCGCTATTTGGTTTAAAGCTTTACATTATGTTACGGCTCGTCCAACTTTCCAGATGAGAATGAGTATGGGGGTATGGGTGGGAGATCCCTACTTTAAAGGATTAATCAGAATAATTTGTAGATAAAAATTGACGATTATTTGTCCGAGATTACAACTATTACAATCCAGACTCCACTTTAAAAAAACTATTATATCATGTTTTTGTGTAGGCAAATTACTTGTATATGATTGCTACTACCATGACTTTTCATTAAATATGTGTATATATAGATACATAATACATAAGTAATTGGATAGAGTGCGTTACATGTATTTCATTTCCCACAGGAAATCTAAATTCCAACATTTTTTTATATTAATTTTATGATTATACTTAAATATCATATTTAGGTTAACACAAATGTGTTGGTTAATGTAAAATGATGGTTGCCTTCGTATTTTGTAATTTAAAATAAAATAAAATGAATGGGGTCCCTCTTTTTCTGAAGGAGTTTTATAACAAATGTACACTAATGAATTCTACAAGTACCTTTTCATATTATTTTGAATCTCATAAAAGTTAAAAAAACAAACATTTGTAGAGCATGGGTAAAATCCAGAAAAATGTTAGTGACATCAATTTCGATGTTGCAAGTAAAATTAAATCAATTTATAGTATTAAATAGTCCCGTTAAGTATCTGAATTTGTTCGAAAGTCATAGTCGATGATGGATTTTCTACGTTTTGAATTACTTTGATCCTTTCAAAATTTAAAGACTGTGACCATAAATAAACTTTTAACTAAGTTTGATAAATTTAAACTGTAACAGGCCTTTGATGCTAAATTTCAGCAAAATTTCATTGATATGACTATATTGTTATTTCTTATATCACTATATACATCAGGGATCACTATATATTGTGCATCCTGTATACACGCTTTATACTAACTCCAAAATGCCTGTGAGATTTCATGTATATGACTATATTGTTATTTCTTAGAAAAATATATGTAAATCATATAAATCAGGGAGCACTGTATACATTGTATCTTGCATACACGCTCAATTCTAACTTCAAAACGCCTGTGGGATTTTATTGTTATGACTACCGGGTTATTTCTTGATCAGAAATAATTATTTTCATTCAAACACAAGTTCATACATGTGAACAAACTTGGCTGTATTAATACAGATACACTGATATTCAGATGTAAAAAATTGTCCTCAAAAGCAATACTTTTGTATTTATGGTGTAACAAATATATTTTATTGAAATATTAATTTATATGCTGTTAGTTGATGTAACATTTTCAAAATTCAAAAATCACTCATATATGATAAATAAATTTGAGGTATTGTAATGCATAGTACAAAAACTATCCCCAAGGTGTAGTGATAGTTTGTAGCTCGGGAGCACGACATAATGTTTTTCACAAAACCCTGTAATTGAGTAACATACCTATATTGTATACTAAATAAAAATATCATTCAGAGAGTTGTAGTATTTTATCATAACAAGGCACCACTCTTTGCCGCTGCTTACAAACTAACAATTGCAACAATTTTTATATAAAATTATAAGCTTAATTACTTGATCCATTAGTCCATAGGGAAATTGTTTGCATTGAACACATCTAAGAAAACTTATATTTTTAAAGACAATTTATAGCTACTTGGTTTATCACAATAAAATCCCCATAATATATTATGCTATAAAATGTCCAAAATAGCTTATTTTGAAATAAATTGGTCTATTTTTCTTTTCACTGATAGTATTTGATATGCCCTTCAGTAGAAACAAAACAAAACAATTGTACTGTATAAAATAACTTTACCCCATAAAGGGAACACTCAATTATGTACCTTTAAACATATCCTTCATACATTCAAAAAACAATGAAAATCGACTGTATAATAGATGTAGTAAAAAGACGGCTTAAGTAATGTGTATCTTGGGTTGTATAAGTGTGATCGGTTTACATTGGATAGCGTTAGAAAGATAAGATTTTGTTTAAAAAACAACAACTTTATACACAGTTTTGTGATTGTTCGACTCAGTATTGTTTGAGCGGTCCTCAAAGATGGACACCAACAAAGAGAAAATATCACATATTTTACAGTTATTCTTCTATAAAGGCAGAAATACAAGCCATTCGGCTAAAAATGCGCGTAATATTTATGGTCCTGATACTATCACGGCCAATTACGTGTTATTTTTGTTTCGTTGATTTTGTTCTGGTAATTGTGATGATAAAGATGCACAACGCTCTGGAAGGCCAGTTGTCGAAAATGTGGATAAAATACTAGAAATCGTCGAGTACAACCATCATGCAAGCTCTTTTTGGATTGCCAAGGCGATAAACATTGACAAAAAAAACCTAAAAAATTATTTGAAAAAATCGTTTATCTTTAGAATACATCAAATATTTATTTCGTTTTATAACGTTTTAGTAAAATATACAGACGGACCTTTAATTATGAGCATAATACTTTACATGGCAAAAAAGCTCTCGTCAATCAAAATTAAGAGCTTGCTTCTTTTTAAAAAATGAATGCATTCAGATACAATTATCAGCAAATCTCTGTAATGAAGCATTATAATTAATGTTTGGTAATATTCCTTAGTTGATTAATAAGTTACTTTTTACACATTACTCGGCGGAAAAGTAATTTAGTTATTAGTTTACGTCTTGTTATTTTAGAAACAAATCCCGGAACGATCCTAAGGAGAGAAACTGTTATTTTTGACAAAAAGAATATGAGTTTTTTTTCATTTATTCTACTAATGTTTAAAAATTACCCCATCCTTAGGATGGTGGTGAAGAAGAAGGAGAAATTTTCATTTGAGATTGAGTTCCTTGGATTGGGTCATTGTAATATCCTCACGATACAAGGATAGGTGGAAGATTGAGTGGTTCATCTCCAAAATACAATGTATAATATACGCAGTGAAGCAAAAGAACCAAGAGTTCCCTTCGTGCCTCCATGATTACGTCTCTAAGGGAATAATAATCCTCAATTCCTTTCCCATCGATGGGAAAAACTAGTACACAATGCTTCAGAATGTTTATTAATAATTATTTGTCAGGAGTCTGAAATGAGTTATTTATCAGATCTCTGTATTTGTCGGGTTTTCTTTTTTATTCTTGTGTCGTTGACCTAATAGTAATTAAACATGGAGTTGTCGTTTCTTCTTTTTTTTGTTTAAAAAAAAAAATAGAACATGATAATTATGTTTCCATAGTTTAAAATGAATAAATATAATTAACGCTTAATAAAAAAAGTAATTTAGTTATGTTATTTATTAATCAACATCAAGACTAATAATTAATCTTACATAGCTTTAAATATTATATTAGATGTATAGAAAAAGAAATCCATTATTTTTAATGACTTTCTTCTCCATTAATGTTTAGTTCCTGGCCAATCAAAAAAGTACAAACATGACGGTTGGACTATACGATTTCCATTATTTGATCCACATTTCGACAATTGGCCTTCCAGAGGTTGAATCCTCTTTGACATCAAAATTACCAGAATGGAATCACCAAAACTGAAATACCTCGTTATTGGCAGTTATAATATCATTACCCTAAGCACTATTCATATTTTCAACCGACTGGATTTCGTTTTCGCTTTGTTCAAAGAATAAATGTAAAATTTGGTGTATTCATCGCTAGTGTCCATTTTCCACGCGTGCTCCAACAATATTGAGTCAAACAATCACACAACTTTCTGAAAAGTTTTTTTGTACGAAATCTTAATTTTTAACACCCTCTAGCGTAAATTTATCCCACTTATAAAACACGAAATACCCATTACCAAAGCCATCTATTGGAAAAATGGAGGATATATTTTTAGTACAACAATTATTCCTTATTTTTTTAGATGAATTTCGGTGTTTTTACAGTGAATATTTTAGATTAATATAATACCCTTCAAAAAATAATTTGTACTATGTTTTCTGCATTAACATTTTTTTTTTTTAATCGTCGATTGTTTTTGGTCCTGGATCTTCTGTATAAAAGTAGAAAATATATTTTTTTTATTCATTAACAATAATTAAGTATGTAAATATGAACCAGTGGTTTCTAACTTTACATCGTTGAATTTACAATGTCAACTTATACTTCCAAAACTATTTATTATCAGGCTCAAAGAGAGTTTATAATTTAGTATTTGTACAAGTGATAAAATGTCGGAGCAGTCTCATTAACTTTTGAGCTTGATTTTTTTTTTCAGTTTCACAAATAATTCAATACTTTCACATTATATCGGACATAAAGTTATAGTTTTTAAACTTAATAAAGTGAGTAGTGAGAGTATTTGATTATTTTTTCTCGGGTTTGATCGAATTAAGGTACTTTTATTCATGACTTAAGTAATGACGATTCAATGAAGTGATAATAAAGGAGGGGGGGGGGCAGAACAAGTTTAGACCTCAATTTCTGGGCAATCTTGAAAACGAACGCCACAAGGCCATTATTGTGTGCCTACTTGTGGGGTGCATGCCCAAGCACAGAATTAGCTCCATCAATAATGATACTATAAAGCTTAAATTGAGGTCTTCAGATCCGGTGCATTGTTAGAATGGTAAATTGGTAAGATTAGTACAAATTGGGTAATTGAAACTGGATTTATTCTGGACAACCCAACATCTTTAAGACCTTATGTTTAAGGCAAAGGGCATGTGTGCTCATACCTACCCAGATATGAAAATCTTTGTACTACTGTGTGTGGTGCGTCTTGGAGAGAGAGTCCAATAAACGTGCACATAACATTGATGACTCCTTGTGGGCTTCCATTCTCAAGGGAGTGGCCAACATGGCTTGAAGTTTCTCATCAAGGCTTGTACCGGTTTGGGTCTGAAGCTGTACTTGAAGCTGGAGGAGGTTGGCATGCAGGATTGACGTAACTATGGATCCCTACATATAACATCAAAGAGTTTGTGAATTGTTTAATTAAATTTGAGAAATAAATTGTTATGTACATTATTCTAAGGTTAATAGAAATACATGGTTAGAGCATCATGTAATCGGGCTTGCTAGAATTTTCAATTTGAACCAACTGTTGCGAAGATAGACAGATTTTGACAAAACACGCAACCACTCATCTACTAGGACGTCAATATTAAAAGCGTGGTGGAAGTCAAACATCAGTCGTACACGCGTTATGGTATATCCTTATATTTCTATTGACCTTGCATTATTCTTAAATTTTATGGATTGAAAATCTCCACCCCGTATAATAAGTAATTAGCTACTCATCTATTAAAAAATTATTTCTTGATAATTAGTTACTAAAAAGTAATGTCATCAGAGTAATGTATTACTTACTAGCGCGTTAATACCCAACACTGGTGATAACACAGATACAAACTGCAGGTAATTTTAGCATGATTGAAGTTGTGTTGTGTGGACACAGCTCGATTGGATTCGTCAATGATTTAAATCGACTAAAATTGTAGGTTAATTTATAGAAACAAAGTCTGGCTCAATATTCTTAATTTCAAGTACAATAACATATAACTTTTATAATTTATACTGTAAACTGACTTATCAAACATTTTTGAAACATCCCTTATTAATATATAATAGAAACATAAGAATTTCTTCTTTGGAATCAAAATATAAATATATGTATGTATTAGGACTAATATACGAAGCGTCGTATACCCTTCTGGGGCCGCAGTTTGATACGGTTTAATTATAAAATGTTTTTTTAATATAATTAATGTAGTTTTTCGATATTATATTTTTTAATAATTTCTTTTCAAGACAAATGAGTTATTCTTAAATATACTTAACTTCTCTAAAAAAACAGAAGTTGATTTAAAATATACATTGGTTGTTTAATATTTATATTTTATGAATTTATATACTTATATATTTATTTTTTTTTTGCAAATATATGACCCATTAGCAGTCACAATATTTCGCTTGATACAGATTTACCTTTAGTTGTGAGCTATCGTGAAGCTATGTTGGATACATTGGGGAATGTATCTAAATTATTTATCGAGCATAACACTATGTTTCCGTCAACTGGGTATAAACAATCCGTGTGAAACAATATTTTTCCTACATTTTCCCCATCTTTATAAGAAAATCCAAAGTGGTCCCAAACTACAGACTAATAAGTACCAGAGGGAGGTATATTTTACTCCATATCAAACTTGCTATTCGTAACTATTTATTATTGAATGATACTTTAATGAAATATTTCATTAAAGTACAAATTACTTCGAAGTAAGTAAGAACAAAAAACTGAATAACTCTTTGATAATACTTGCCTGAATATTTATATTTGACCCAAAATATATGTTCCATTTTGTCCAAAAAATTATAAAAAATACAATTTCTCCTGTTTATTTATAAATATATATTATCTATAATATTTAAACCAAATAAGGAATGATTTGAAATAAGATAGCCAAAATTTTATAATGACAAAATATTTATTTTGCGATTTCATATATACGTACTGCACTGAGGGAAAAAACGTACCGAACCGAGCTGCGGTACAACCCTGTACTGTACAAGTCCTATTATACGATTATATATATATTTTTCAAATAATATACTATTTAAAGTAAGCATATGTTTGAATGGCTACTTATTATAACCTCCAGCAACGTAGTTGAAAGGAGCATCTGTTTTACTTCTGTTTTTTTGTTTTTTTGTGTTTCCTTATTTATCACCAGGATTACGGCAAAAGTTATAGATCGATTTTGGTCTAAATTAGTACGCAGAATATAAATGGTCAAACTAGGAGACCATTACATTTTAAGAGGTCAAGGTAATACAAAACGTAAAAAATGTATAATCCGCTATAACTTTTGAAAATACTGAGGTAAAAAGTTCAAATTGGTTACTTATATGGGGGTTTAATCAAGGTCCAAAAAGTAAAAAATCCAATTTGGCTGTAGGCGGAGATTGGTACTGTACAGAGTGCCCATTACAGTTTTATATTTCCCCACCCTCTTTCTTTTCTACCCTATTAATTTAAGTCAATCATTCGTCTTCCAAAATATAGCGAAATGAAGGGTCTCACAAATTAAAATAGAATGTATTTAATGTGACATTTAATCAAACTCTTTTTAACAAGCGTTATAAACAAAATTGCAAACAATATTTAATGACATATATATATATATTTGCAAAAATAGCACAATAATTTTTATTGACTATCTTGAAAAAGGAACAACCGTCAATTTAGGACAACGTCTGAGCGAAGAACTCAAGAAAAAATGGCGGTATTTGACCAGGAAGAAAGTATTGTTTATTCAAGACCAGTCCACAAATACGTTATTGCAATGCCCAAAACTAATGAATTAACGATTAAATTGCTAACCTCATTTAGGTCCATCAGATTATTGTCTATTCCAATTTTAAAAAATGACACAGTGGTGAAAGATTTTCTGAAAATGAAGATAATTTTACAATTTTTTAACATTTTGACTAAAGAATCACGTTTAGAGAACATTTGGAAAAATCTTCATATACCAAGTTTGATCAAAATCGAATGGTAACTTTTACCGTAACCCTGGCGAACAAACAAACAAACAGAGCAAAACCCTAACCTTCAACTGTGTTGGCGGAAGGGAATATAATGTAGATTAGTGTTAAATAAATTATTATTTTTTATCAACTTTTCTTCGAGATAATATTGGATACTTGTGGTAGTACCCGGCATTGCCTGGAGTTATTAAGGGTGGAAGAGCAAATAAACCTTACTTTAATAATATAGAAGGTAACTACCCAAGAAATCCTAATTGTTATTCTCCTTTTTTCATGAGCACAATCACAAATAGTTACTCAATACATAGATAGTGTCTCCTCCAGAATCAATGAATGACGTTATGACTCATCAGTGATGAGCCCTGTAGTACTTTAGTCTCTAGAACGCTACGAGTCTGAGGCATACCTATACACACTAAAAGCTAGAGGCCAGCAATATTGTCATATACATCAGGAAGCACCATACACAGTACATGACATATTTTTCGCCTTTTTATCTCATAGGTCCTTACTTTACATTTGAAACATTCCTGGCGTGTAAGGTGGCACTAGTCAATGAGTCCTTTCAAAATAGACTCATGATCCTCGATTTGTCACTCATTTGCCCTTATAAACACTATTTTTTCCTTGTTTTCTCACTATTTTAAATTTTTCTTTTTCTTCAGATCTAGAGCTTGATACAACAGTAAAGACTAAAATAAAAATGAACTGATAATATAGACCATAAAAAAGCTGCAAAAATATATGTGGGCAAAGTTAATGTTCATGTCAAAATTACTGGTCATATATGTCTTTTTTTAAATCAAAGTACAAAATATATTTCATCATTAAATTGTTTGCAAATTATTGTTTAAATTTGAAATGAGTTGTAGTGGTTTCTTATCATTGTATATTTTTTCTTCTTTCTTTTTCTAATTACTGGAGTCTAGTCAACACAAGAATAGAACAATGCAAGCGAGCTTACAAACAATCATGTGTTCTCCAAAACATATACCAAACAAGTGTCTCGCCATTTGAGATACTACTCTATTCGATTACATACATGACTTTCTAAATATTAACCAGATGAAGTTATAGCAATTTAAAAACAGAATTCATTTGAATGTGCCGTTCTATTGCACTCTTTTATACAAGAGTAATGAACAAAATTAAAAACAATATTTGATGATTTGATCTTTTTTATTGTTGTTAAAAATAGTCAAATAATTTCATTGACTATCTTAAAATAGGAAAGGCTATTAACAAAAAGTATTACCAATAATAATTTATTGCAACGAAGAAATCAAGCAGAAACGACCACATTTGGCCAAAAACAACGTATTTTCATAAAGACAATACAACAGTTCAAAAATTCGATGTTGCAATGACCAAAATTAATGAATTAAAGTTTTAATTGTTAGCAGAATCACCCTATTTGGAAAATTGAGCCCCTTCAAATTATTTTCTTTTCCCAAACTTTAATACATAATTCATAGTCGTCAAAGATGATTCAACAGTAAAGAATGGATTGAGGCAGACAGTTCATAATGTAAACATGATATTGAATTTATCACTGGAAAAAGTTTAAGGGGATTATATTGCGAAATAATTTGTTTCCCCCAAAAATTTTCGTGTTTTCTTTGTTAGGTCGGATACTTCTGTGACCGCCCTAATATATTAAATTTGAAGGTTTTACATTCCAAAACTAATTATTTTTGGACTTTGAAGTTAGTGCACGATAACAAAAGATTTTTTTTATTTTTAGAATATTTTTAGCCGTAGCTAATAATTTAGAAGGGAGATTTCTTCTATTAGAAAGTCTAGCAAATATAGTAAGATCAAGTGTGGTCCATAAACCTTTACAAATAAATTGAATTATTTAAAGTATTAAATATATAACTTGTGTAAAGTAGATAGATAATATTTCAGTTTTTTATAAATTCCCTAAAATCCCTAATATTATTAACAAAAATATACTCAGGAATCCCTCCCCCCCCCAAAAAAAAATTATTTTCATTTCCATCAATCTACATCTTGAAGCCAAAAAATGGATATGCTGTTCCCCATATCTTGGGATGGTGTTGATTAATTGCGTATAAAATTGTTGAAACTGTCGAAAGTACATACAGATTTTTCTTGGGGGTTCTTTGGTGTTTGCATCTACGAAAATTCCTAGGAAATATTTATTTTCCCAAGAAAACTTAGGATTAATTATATCATAAAAAAAGTTTCATTTAATTATATATCTATTATTTCTGCTTAAAGTATTACAAAAAAAACACACTTAAATTCAACATTATTTATTAGTTATTAATAACAGGATCTCGTAGTTTAAAATTTTTGTTTTCCTCTAAACGAGAAATCCTAGTAGCTATTAATGTGAAAATAAGAAACTAATTTCCCTTTTCTGTAAAATTAATCATAAAGACAGACTTTCAAATAACGTGACCTGGTTCAAGTTAATGGTTTGACCTATTACCATATTTTATTTATGATCTTACTGAAAATAAAATGATTTTGTGGTCACAAATTTTTCTTGTTTATTGAAGGAAATTAACAAGAAAATGAACTTTCAATAAAGTCAAATGAGAAGTGCTATGAGAATATCCATTATAAAACACTTGGCCCATACCATGTTACTCCAAATATAATAAATAAAATCATTTTTTTTTTTTTGCACTGAGTTGTAACTTTTAAGTATTCATTAATGAATCATTTAACAGTTGTTTTGATCCACTATTGGAGCCGGTGTAACAAAAATAATTATTATCCTCAAATAAGTGTATAAATTAGAAAAAAATAAAATAATGGAGTCTAAAATGAATTCAGCATTAATTAAAGAACTGAAATGATTGGAAAAAATTAGACATTTTATTATTTTAAATCTTTAACAAAAATAGGAGCCAAATCATCATAAAATATATTTATATTATTTTTCGGCAACGTGTCCACGTATCAATGTGAAATATGTCAATCAGTCAAGTGACAATTTTCTTCTATAAGAAGTAAAATTAAATTATTATAGGAAAAATTTCTTATTTCGAAAAGTAGAATAATGATTAAGAATTTGAAAAGCATAATCGGAAAAGTCCATGGTACAAAATTGCAACTCTTGCGAGAACGCTACCCTCACGACTGTTGTAATATTTATAGGTAAACATTTAGTATGTATATCAGTGTAAAATTTCCATACAAAAGTATTCAATAGTCAGGGCCATCTGCAGGGGATGGGCTGGAGGGACTATACACCCTCCCCCTAATGAATAAATTTTTGTTTTTTACTTGAAAATTTAATATTTGATTTTTTTTTTTTTTCAAAAAATGATTTTTTTGAAAACAAGTTACTCTTGTTAAAATATAAATTTTGCAAAAAGGCCAAGGTATCTGCTAAATAATAGACAATAAAATGAGAAATAAAAAATACTTTTAGTAAAAAGAATTGAATGCATATATTTTTTGAGACATCCTCTGAATGATGATGACGTTGTAAAAAGAAAGAGATGAGATAACAATGAATAAGAAATATGAGAAAAATTTGCATACAAAGAACTCATTTCTTGGCAGAACATGCATTTATTGTTATTATAGTTCTTATTTTTACTTTGTGATATTTCTTTGTGGACTATTACCATTGGAATTATAGACGTGTGCGCACATAGAATCCTTTGATATTAATCAAATTGTCGGAAGTGGCATGAGGGATCACTCTGAACGGGTGAAGATTTTCTTACCAAAGAAACAATCAATAAAACTTATTTTGTAAGCTACATATAATGATAATAATTATGGCTAAAGAAAAATGATAATTATCATTTCGTATGAGTCAGTAATGAAAAGGGGAGTGTATTTACATTGAATTATTTACAATGTTAATATAGCCGGTCGGAGGGATGACTAAGATTTGAGTAAACTATAAAACAACTATACTAATCATCATTATATGTTAGGGGATTATTACTTCATTAATGTTTGATATGAATCCATTTTTTATTATGTACTTTATGGTTGCGAATTTTTCTGGAAATTCCGGGATGAAATAATAATTAATTTTGGTAACTTTAAGTAATTTTTTTAATGTTTCAATCAGATTTTTTTAAATATACATACATTATACCAATTTTAGGAGAATTCCCAATAGAGTATTTCCCATATATGTCATATGGCAAATAATTTATGTTCTAAAGTAAAAAAAATATTCTTATTATACAGAGAGGAGACCCAAAACATTAATATTTTATTCCCTTAATATTTAATTACGAGGTATTATTAGACAAACAAACGACAGCTAAAAAATAACAATATTTTTTTATACAATGTCTCTAAGTGTAAAAATGTAGGAGGAGAAACAAAATTGGAACCGTGTGTGCAATCTCCTCAGCGTCAGAGGCAAGAAGGGTACATAGACCGTTTATCTTTATAACTATACATAGTATATATTACTTATCTACTTTTCAAATACTATTTCAGCTGAATTCATTTTGCTTTCATTTTTTTAATAGGTTACAAAATTGGGCATATGTCTCACTTGATCACATTTGAGGCTTGGTGATTAAAATCAGGTCGCCTTTAATAAAAAAATGAATAATAAAATCGCCTCATTATTTGAGTGGAATCGAAAGATCATCGACTCTAGTCCAGCGAAACGAGTTGATATCTATTTGAGTGACACTGCACATAGTAAAACATTTCCTTTGACTGAAGAACTCCGATAAATACTAGGAAAACGATATCTTTTGTATAAAAACATAGTGTTGTGTCAGTCCTTTTGATTTTCAGCACTAGAACTGGTAAAAAAAAGAAGGTATAAAGTTGATTGAAGTCATCAAGGACTGAACTTTATTAGTCTTTTAACTGATATGCAGGACTGAACAGGACGGGACTGCAGTCTTCAGCTTTCAGGGGATATACATACATCCTCGTACATGTACATTGTATATGATTGTAAAAATAAGATGTTTTTTGTTTCAAAATCGTTCCCAAAACTTTTGAAAATTGTTGAAACCTGTTTAATATTCTTTGATGTCTACAGTGCGGTCGAGCAAATCTTGTACAAATGACAGATATGGGCGTTTTATGCAAGGACCATAATGAGTAGAAGGTTGAAATTTTATTCAATGATATCTATAATTTTTACAATTAAATTTCAAAATGAACCCCATTGGCCACAACCATGATCTCCACCTTAGGTGGAGGTCTTCTTCGACTTGTTAGCCCACACATATTCAACAGAGGCCTTTAGAACTTCAAAACTTGCATGACGAGTGCCAAAAGCCTTTTTCTCCACTTGCCCTACATCCCATACTCCAATGGCAAACAATCTGGAGAAGAAGGCGGCCACATTGACCAAGGCAAAAAACGTCAAAACTCATGTCACAACACTTTTGAGTTTTAGCAGCCTTGTGGGCAGATGCTGAATATTGTTGCTAAACATAACCTCCCTAAGGATATGTTTGGTCCAGCCAATGCTTTACGACCTAGTTCATCACCTTCAGATACTCTGTGTTGATTTAGATACCCTTTGGGAACCAGTATGGAGGCATCAGATATCACCATCACGACCCCGGTCGGTACTTTGCCCTTTTTATAGGGGGAACCTCTTTGGAACGTTTGGCCAAATAACAATCGTTTTGTACATTTCTGGCCTGGTCAACAGTCCAAAATTTCTTATGCCTGAAGATTTGATTTTTTCTTTATACAGTTCATAAGTATTTTTCCTTTGGCCACTCTCATTGTCATGATGGTCTTGGCAATGAGCAGCCGATACCTTCTCTTGTAGCTTTTGAGCCCTAGGTCCCTTACTGCATTAATGGTAGTCGTCTTGGGCAACCCTGTATCCTTTCCCAGGTTGGTCATTGATATTTTGGGGTTCTCATGGATTATGGCCTTGATCTCGCCCAACTTCGTTCTGTATGCTCTCTATTGTGTCCAACACTACCTTCTTTCTCCTAAAGGTCATTTTTGGACTTGACTAATAAAAAAAAATGAAGGGCTTTACCTGTTCTAAAAGTTGAAGTTAGGGATGACTAAAATTGTTTTTGTTAAATAATAGAAATATGACTCAAGAACTTGAAATTTGATTTTTCTGACTATTTGAGCTTAAATGGAGCTGATGGCCATGTCCTTTTACCAAATTAGACAGAAACTGGGACAATATTCTGATAAGTTCTTGCTTCCTAACATATTAAAGGAACCTTACTATTGTAAGCTTCATAGAGAAGTACTTCTCAGCCAAAGGCATAACTAACACAAAAAAGTAGACTGACTTTGAACAGAAGTTCCTCATTAATAAAGCATTCCACATAAGCGTCAAGATCATATTCTAAAAGTTACTTTTATTTTCAGTTAAAAACATATAAACTTTAAAACTTGTAATTCTTATGGTTCTCACACAAGACGCACATATCTGTGAAGTATACATTTGTACACGAATTACTCAACCACACTGTATATGTATCAATTTTGAGAGTTAAAAAAAATGATTCGTCCGTTTTGGAGGAAATTGATATTGTACGTCATTTTTTTTTTTTTTTTTCTGTAGCTCAAAAAGAAGTTTGAGCCTCAATAAGTTAACGACAACTCAAACATTGAAAAACTTTTATAAAATATAAGCTTTAGTACTACATTATTACTAAACGATATTAAAGTTTCAATAGAAGATATGTACAAAAAAAAAAGAAGGATTTCCTAAGTGAAATTAGCTGCTTTGGTTTAAAAGTAATTTAACCAAAAGTACAATGAAATCAAATTTCATTTTTGAAAAAATAAGTTATGGAGAACTTCATATAATTGCCATAAATATTATTTATAATAACCCTCAAATATTGATTTTTCCTAATGAAAAAAGGATTATAACTATGCTAATGCTGTACATGGTACGCGTATAATTCAGTTTTAGGCTATTGATTATGACAAACATAATTGTTTTATTTAGAAAGTTTTTGGAAATATAGAATTTAATCGGAAAACTGTCCTTATATATTTTTGATTGCTTTTTTTTTAACGAACGTTTAACTTTTGAAGAGTAACTAAGAAAAATATCCATGGAATTTGAAACTGTTATATAGGGGAATTCCTCAGATCGATGCGCGTTATACACGCAACACATATAGTTCTGCATAATTATTATCATTTTTCGAACAAGAGTAAGCAATTTTTGAGGGATAGGATAAATAATACTTATTACAGATGACAAGGTGTGTTCAAAAAGTAAGGCGACTTTTCAAACTTCACGGGCATGGTACATTTGGTATCCTCGATTTTTATTCTCTTATGTTTGTACCCTTACCACGAACATATCTTCACTGTTTCGGCTAAATAATATGATAAGTTTGTTTGTGAGAGGCATAACAGTTAGAAGTATTTTCCGTGTTTGGCGATTTTTTGCTATTGAAAAATATGGATCCAAGAATGTGCATCAAATTTTGAGAAAAAATAAAATAAAGTTCTCCAAAACACTTGAAATGATGACAGTGGCATACGGCGAAACTGTTCTGATTAAAAAAAAATTCGTTACTAGTGGTACACACTGTTCCAAGATGGCAGAGTGCCAATGACGAGCCTCACTCTGATCCCCCAAGCACGTCAACTACAGATGAAAACATTCAAATCATTATCAAAGAAGTTCCAGAGGATATCGATATATTAGTTGCCTCGTACCATATTTTTTTTTGAAGGCTTTTGAGTATGATATGAGTTTTGGCGAAGTTTGTTCCAAAACTCCTTACTTTTGATCAAAATAATTATCCGGATTTTTGGGCCAAAAACAACACTACAATTTTCAATCAGCCACCATATTCAGTGAATTTGACCATTGTGACATTTTCTTGTTCCCAAAACTGAAAAGATCTATGAGGGAACGGAGATTTGCAACGATTGAGGATATAGACTGCATCGCTGTTAGAAATCACGGTTATACTGAAAAGTGCTTATGAGAAGTACTTCGAGGATTGAAAAAAAAAACCTTGGCTCAAGTATATTATCTCTAAGGTGGATTACTTTGAAGATAAATATCGATGAATAAATTAGTATTTTTTACTAAAAATACAAAGTCACCTTACTTTTGGAATACTCATCGTTTGTATATTCCTGCAAAATTTTCTATTTCGAAAAGTCAATTTGCCTTCATTGTATGTTATAAAAAAATTGCGTTTTTAACTTAAGTCGCAAAGGTCATATAAAATGTTCATAAAAATTTTTTATAACATTTCTATTTCTGAATATTTCTTATTGAAACTTAAGGTCATTTTGTAATAATGCAGTATTACACTTTTAAATTTATAAAACATCATCATAGCTTGAGTTCTCGTCCACTTATTGTAAAACTTTTTTTGAGCCAATAAAATGTTCTTTCAAGTCTCAAAATCGTTAAATTATTGTTACATGCGAGTACATGTAAAATCAACCGTATTTAAAGTGCATTGAATAAAATACACGCAAAAAGGACAATCAATTAATAATGATTCTCAATTTTCAATGGATGTGGAGGGGAATTCATATATTAGCTATAACGTTTATTAATTTAATTCATAAATAATAAAAGCATTTTTTCCATGTGACATTTAGTGCAAGGCATTTCACATATCCTTTGAAAATAAATGATAGTGATAAATGAGAGAGGAAAAAGGAAGATTGAGTTTGTACAAAGTATTTTGTGTATTGATATTGCATATGTGAAGTTTGTAGAGATTTATAGTTTTATGACGATGTCTCTGTTGACAGATTTATATGATTGGATTTATTTACTGCATCCATACAGAGTGGGGACACAAAACTTTCGGTGACATATATTTACGCTTTTATCTCTATTATTTTGCATTACCAGTTTTTATTACTCAACCAAACGACAGCTGAAACAAAAATAAACAAGTTTTGCTTTTATCCCTTCCCTCTTAATGTAAATATGTCGCAAAAAAAAAAAAAAAAAAGCTTTTGTGATCTCCTTTGAAGCGGTTTCGGTTCCAAGAAGGCTGAAGAGTCCATTGGCATCTCCATCTGAGATTGGCGTCACCATTACAGCCCTATACAGTCTAGAAGAACCAAAAATTCGGCATCAAATAAATGACTTACTTCTGGGGTGCCTCCATGTGGTCCTCCCACACCCCTGAGCTCAACCCCCTGGACTTTGAAGTTTGAGGTGTATTAGAGACAAATATCTCCCTTACCACTCATCCAAATTAGGATTAGCTCCGAGCTGCCATCATGGCAGTCTGATACCTATGGAAAAGGTCAAGAACTGCCAATATGTTTACTAGCGTATCCACCTGTTATTGCTTGTGAAGGAGGACCTATTCTATAAATAATATAGCTTAATATGCATAGTAATTAATCATGTCTCAAATTGGTTATGTGTTGTTTTTTCTTGATTCCATAAAAATCACGTTTTGCATAATATAGTCATGCTCAAACAAGTTTTGGGTCCCAAATATATATGTATATATTTAGTTTAATAGAGTTCCACATTTTCTAACACCGGTCCGTTTCATATATTTGAGGAAAATCCAACATAAACTGTGTACTTTCTATATTAGAAGGTTAAGTTAAAATAAAATATTAATTTGTAAGTTTGTTTGGGTATCATGTTCCAGGAGTAATGGGTAAAAAACTTTTTCTCATGTCAATCCTCAATTATTCTACTTTTAATTCCATTGATAGCCACATTAAGGACACTTATATTAAGTAATAATACATTATGAGTGGGATTATGGAGAATTGAGTCGAGTCGATAAATTAGACAGATAAAGAGAATAAATTATGAAAGGACCTATTAAAATATTGGAATTCTTAACCCTTCATTCGTTAGCATTCTCTATCAAAAATGGGTAGGTAACTAAGTATAAAATAATCCTTCCAAAAATAGATTGAATTACATGATATTAAAGTTGAGCGATAATAATAATTACATAATTCAAATTTTGTGTCATTCTTTTAAAAATTTCATCCGTCTTGCTCTTACTGTAAATATCATTTGAAAAATCTAAAAATATTTGTATGCGTATAAAAAGTTGGGAAATAATAATTCCTCATTTAAAAAAATTGCCTTTCTTATTCCAAAAACACTTTGCACTTGGTGTGTCTTTGAGAAGAATATATATTGTACCTTACATTTACATTAAGCTGACATCATGATAACATGGTACACTATGGAAATAGCCTTAATTGCCCATAGCAACCAATTTGTTCGCGGGCGTTTGGAGAATGTTACTGCTTGTGAAGGAGGATATCTTGAATAAAAAATAAAGCTAAATATTCTATTTAAACATATCTTAAATTAGTTTTGATTTGCCTACTTTTGATTCCATAAAAATCACGTCTTTTATAATTTAGTTATTCTACTGCAAGTTTTGTGTTCCTTCCTTGCAAATTAAAGCATTTAAAAATGAAGACCATCAAAGTCCGTAAACCTATTGTCTGAAGCCAAGTGAAACAAGATTTTAATATTGATAAAAAACCTTTTTTCATTGTTTTTATCTCGCAAGACATTTGTGTAATTTTGCCATGATATACAAGATACAGTCATGATTGATTATTTTATGAATAATTAATAATAATAACGCTTTTTCTTTTGCAATGATAAATAATTTAGTTTTATGAGGGGAGTATTTTGTGTTTGTACAAGACATCTGCATAATATGATAATGATATTTTGACCTCCAATTAGACAGTGTTCATGTTTGATGCAGGGATATATGTTTTTTTTGCATGGTTTTTTTTTAGAAAGCCGTTGTTAAATGATTAGTAAGAAAGTCCAAGTGGTTTTTCCCGTTCTCCCTCCTCGTAATATATTCATTGAAAAGGTAAGGGGAAATCGGAGATGATTACTTATGTACTGTGAAAAGTCCAAATAATATACACAATCAGTGTATATATATATTTTGTGTTTGTCTTTCAAAAAGAAAATTAAAAAGCTTAGCTTGCCACAATTTGTGGATGTCACTAAGGGGTTTAACCGAGTATTAAGTCTGACACAAGAAGAAGATAAAAAAATCTTTGACTTTTGTTCACGATAATAAATGTCGAAATGTTTCAAGAAAAGAAGAATGTTGACAGCATAATCTGAAGGAATGATTTACTTCTTCCCATATTATTTATGTACATATTTATGTCCAACTTTTGAAGCTCAAATAATCAGACGTGAATGAGTCATTTAAAAATCCAAGTCCTCGTCTCTTCAGACTCATAATATCACCATACAACAACAAAGTACACGCACTCTCTTTCCATGTATTTGATGTCTGCTTTTTGTACGTGTATGTTTTGTTTAAAGAAAGGTAATGTTAAACTTATATACACATAATAGTCTATATTTTATAGACTAGGGTTTTCATTTCCCGGGAAACAATTGTTTAAACTACAAGATCCGGAAAATATCCTTATCCTTTTACTATCTAATAAATACTTTTAAATATAAGCATTCCTTTGTATATTTTAAGAATAAATTATAAATTTTAGGCTACACATACAAATTAAAAGTCGGAAACGGTTGGTGTATGACAAAAATGTATTTCTTCAAAAAATGTTCAGAAACCTCAAAGTAACATTATTTAATTAAATTAACTTCCTTTCTCCATAAAGCAACTACTTTAAATCTTAAGGACAATTTATTCAGTAGTTCCAAATGATGTCCTTGGACAAGTTGTCCCATACACGCCTGAGCTTGACCATCAATTGATTAATGTTGTTTTGGTAGGTACAACCAACCTATTTCTCTAAAATGGGATATATAGTGATGCACATTAAATTTAAATCTGGGAAAGGAGGTGGACACATTTTCTTGCTCCAAATTTCATCAAAGCCACATGAATGAAAATTTACCGTAAAAAGAAAAAGGCACAGTGTTATGAATACCTCTTCGGGTAATTATTTACAATTTTTCTTACAGCAGTCTCCCTTGAAACTTTGGCCTTTAGGAGCTATTTGGGGAATTGACTTCTATATTCCTCTACTTTAATCGTCCAAACACATAATAGTTTTTTTTCATTTTTCACATTAGCAATAATTTTTCTGTGAATTGTTTTTTGAGAGATTTAGGATTCTGCTTTTTTAAATTCCTTGACTCGATCCGACCCGCAACAAAAAATAAATAAATAGTAATTGATGAAGAAGCTTGTTTTTTGTTGATTATACCTAATATAATTATACAAAACATATATTATTAATTAATTATATGTGAGATTTCCCTGACAAATAAAAATTTCAGAGGAACTCTTGTAGTGTTGAAGACCCCGAGAAATCCCGGGATTCCGAGATAGAGAACCCCTAATATACAAGAATAAAAGGAAAAAAACTACAACAGTACATTCACTTTATTTAATCTTTTTGTTTACGGAAGTTATATTAGTAGATTTAGTGTCTAAGACTCTAAGAAATTTCCCTTTCTATATTGGTTGTGAAGACATACATTATGTATGTACGTACATAAATAAGACGCCCTGGGGGGTTAGAAAGGGGTTCTCAGACTTGCTACAGAAACTCTACTCTTATTACTTTTAGTGTTGTGACGGTCATTATTTTTCAGTTCAGTCTTAAAACCGATACTATCAGTGTGTCGGTCCTAAGGAATGTCAGTACTAGAACTGATTCAAATATAAAATTTCCTGACGTTATCAAGGAAAGAACTTTATAAGTTTTTAGGACGGAATTGGACGGTACTGCAGTCTTCAGTCCTAAAATAAGGACTAACACAACACTAATTACTCTTATCTAATAATAGTAAAAAAATATATATATTTAAGTAAACTGTTAAGATATAATAGGTATATTAAAAAAAGTCCATTATTTTTAATGGTTTGATTTTTTTAAACTAATGTTTATCTCCTGGCCAATCAAAACAGTACAACCATGAAGGTAGAACTCGACGATTTCCTAAATTTTGATCCCCATTTTCGACTATTGGGCTCCCAGAAAGTAGTTCATTTTTGACATTAAAACTACAAGAACAGAATGTATGAAACCAAAATTGCCCGTGATTAGCTGTTAAAGTATCATGACCTGGTTTGCATTTTCACAAAATACTGTTAAATATGTCATACTTTCTATTTGCTGTTATTCATCTTAGATGCAGGTTCAAACAATACTTTGACAAAAATCACATAAAAATGTTTTTTTTTTAGTACGAATTCCCATCTAGTGTAAACCAATAGCACTTATACAACACTAGATACATATTACTAAAGTTATAATGGATTTATTTTTAATATCCCTGCTATGATATAATTTGTAAAATGACTTAGTATATATTTCCTTGTGTAATGATTCCTTTGTTCTATTTGCAAAATAAGAGGCTTCATAAGCAAAAATATATTTAAGTTTGTATGTACAAATCATAACCATATCTTGTTAGAATATAGAATGTAATTAGAACATTTAACTAAGTGTAATTGGGAAAACATGACGGTAGTGCCTGTCGATACAAATTAAATTTGTTCTTGGAAAAAAAAAAAAAAAAAAACCTTTGTTCAAATCCTCTTTTTCCATGGAATTTCCCGCCCTCCTTTTTTACTTTACATTTGAAGTAAAGTAATGCTCCAAATAATCCGGGATGAATCGGTTCCGTAGATATATCGGACTGTTTGAGTACGACATAATCTTATACGTTTTGCATGATACTGATAGACTTTATTACGAGGTATTGAAATAAAAAACAATATTATAGCATTGATCAAATTTGTACTAAACTTGGAACTACTATAGTCTAATAAGAATGAGATAATTTACATATGATTTGGTTTGATAAAAAGTATGCGTAACTACATATTAGATATTACTCGTATTTTACTTTTAGCAGACTTGGCCTATTAAACTGAATCTACAATTAAACATTAATGTAAAAACTTAGATGGAAATCCCATATATTAATAATACCCGTGTCTGGCAATTCAATGTATCTGACTTGAATCAAATTCTACAGTAGAGCAAAAGCGTAGGTATAAATATTAGAATTTACACTCTATTTTTAATGATTTGAAGGTAGTGTCTGATCAGTCTAAAAAGACTGCAGCCCCATCAGACCGATCTTAATAAAATGTGTCTAAGAGCCGGTCCTTATCGATCGTTTATACTATGTTCAACAACTGAAAAATGACTTAGTTACTAACGAATAATAAATCATATTAAAGGAAACTGCTATTTTTTTGGACTATTTTTGGATTTTTTAAAATATCCAAATGATATTAAAAAACCACAATTTTTCGATAGTTATGTAAATAAGTAATTTTGAAACTCACTATTTCGAGGCAACCAGTGTTTCCTTAGATCCTGTTTTTGAAAGATCATCTAGGATTTTTAGCATATCTTTCAGCAAAGTTGTTTTTGGAGGGGATGAGGGAGACATTTATAATATGTATCCCTTTTGATTGAAAACCAATGTGAAATTAATTAAAAAAACAAAAACATATAGAACAAAATTGTTGGCGCCATCTTACCATTTGTACTTATAAAAGACAAAACTCCTCATGGAAATTCTTCATTGTTAAAGTTCCTATGAAGTCCATATATATGATTTTTTGTGGTTTCTAAAATTGATATATGAAATAAATTATTCAATCCATTTAATATTTTCAAACCCTTTTTAAATCCTCAAAACTCAAAGTTGGGTAAAAAGTAATTTTGCATTTCCCGCCCTTTTTTTAAAATAAGTATATCTTGTTTATTATTGGTCACATCGGATCATACTATCAGGCGTTGTAAAGATGTGAGTGTAAAATAATAAGATCTTAGTCTACAGTATTACACTTGGCAGTTTCAGTCGTGAATTATCGTACATCAAATATGGAGGTTTCAAAAGAAGAAATTCTCCATATTTGACATTTTTACTATTTGAAGGGGAAAAACGCGTGGAAAGTGATCAAGGAACTTTGCAATGAATAAGGTGGCGATATTCTTTCGGTTCGTGTGGCACAACAGCGATCCCCCCCTCATTTCTGTCCTCTGCTGTATGCAAATCGACCGTATGAAGCTGGAGATCGAACCGAAGCGGCCAGAATTGGTGAGTAGGAGACAACACAACATCATCAAAACAATGCCAGGCAACAAACATCTTTAATGACACGTCAGAAACTCTGGGAGCTCGGATGGAAAGTTCTTATACATCCACCCTACAGTTATCAAGTGACTACCACTTGTTTGTGTCTATGACCAACGCACTTGGGAATACAAATTTAGCCTCAATAGAAGTCTGTGAAAATTGGTTTTCCGATTTTTTTTTTGCCAAAAAAGACAATGGCTTCCAGGAAAAGGGCATTATGGAGTTGGATTCTCGTTGGCAACAAGTTATCGAACAGAACGGGGCATATATGGCTTAAATTGGACTATTGTCACACTTCTTATAAAGTGTTGAAATAAATCGAAAAATACGAATTTACTTTATTCCAACTTAATATATATCTCTATAAAAAGATATCATATAAAATTCTTTGAAATTAACCTGTTACCTATTGAATGATTCAACATAAATTGAGCCAAAGAAATATAGTCTAATAAAATTTCGATTGCCTGGATACAAAGTGTTAGATGCATAAACATAATTTGCAATTCTCATTCCTTGCAAAAATAAACAGTAAAAAAATAAAGTTTGCTTATTATTAAAGAAAAAGAAGTTGTTCCTCACTTTCACCTATGCATGTTGTATGTAGATAGAGGGGAAAAAATAACTTTGTCTGTCTTCTGCACTCCTTATTATTTTATGGATGAAGCCATAATCTACAACGATGGTAATCAGGCTGTCAAAGTAGTAGGAGGTGGGAGGGGTTTGATTTTAGAGGCAATATTCTAAAGATTTATTGGAAATAGAGTACAAACATGCTATGATAGAATATTTTCCCGAAAAAGTTCATTACAATTTAGCTCTTTAGTTTTTATTGGTGCTATTTCTAAGAATCAGTTAGTGGCTTCAATTTCTAATATACAAAAACGATTTATGCAAATCAATTTCATAATTTGAAATTTGCAACAAAAAAAACAAAAAAGTTCATAACTCCATGCATAATGATGCTAGATAGCTAAATTTAGTCACATAAAATCTGGTGTTATCCAAAAAATGTAAACTGGTGCAGTTTTTCAAATCGGATAATTCCGGAAAACCTAATATTTTAAAGACCCTTGTAGAATCGCCAATTACTAGTTATCTACTCAACTAATCACCCACCATAATTAAATAAGCTATGTTTTAATTATGTGTTGCATTTATTATATAATAAAAATTTCCCTTCAAACCTTCTAATCAAAAGTTATTTAAAGAGAAACAAAACAAAAACAAAAATCACCGTGTTTTAAAATCCCGAAATGTTATTTTTTTTTCAGTATGTAGAAAATCAGGGACCTATCAAATATGATTTTCTAAACTTAAATTTTAAATGTGTACTATCATTATTTAACCAAATAACCAAATTTTCCGCTTAATAAAACTTGTTTAATCGCTTTTTGGGAAAAAGGTAGTTATGTTGCCACATCCTCAAAACATTTTAGTATGTTTGTAATATTTTAATAATGCTAAATCTCTTTTGTATGATATACGAAGACTTACCAACCAGACGTTTATCTGTATTATGGAGGGTGTAGTCTTAATACTTGTACATACATCCTATCCAATGTTATTTGTTTTCATTATATATATATATATATTACAATGATGGAAATCGAATATAGTGGTAAAGATAAAAAACAAAACAAAAAAAACTTTTTTTTATTTCCATCCCTTCTTTTCCAAATCCCTTTTGTCTAATCATGGTTTTTATTGGTTTTAGTATTAACTAAATTATAGCGAAGGAAGGGGTCAGATATTCAACCATCCACCCACCCACCCACTCATTCACTCACTTCCCTCTAAGTCCTTCTTTCGTTTCCCTCCTCCATTAAAAGGTATTAGGTAGAAACATGACATCCATCCGTAAAAAAAGATAAATATTACATCACGCCAAGAGCTTTATTACACATATTATTATATAAAAATACTAGAACGTCCCCGAATTATATATTTTATTTTGAATTATTTTATTAAAGCTTTCAATAACTCAAGAATTTAGCAACACTTGTCGATAGACAACATAATAATTAGAAAATATGTTCCTCCTTCAACCATCATAAGACTAACTCGTTAATCCTCTTCCTAATTTCTTTTTTTAATTTGTATGCATTATACGTTTTCCCTTTTTCTGTTTGTACACTAATTTGATTTTTTTATGTTCCTTTAATTGGTCAGATGGAGTTGCACTGATTAAGTATAAGTAAACATTATAGTATTACATTTACTCCATCTGACCTAGGAATCTTTTGGTGAAATCCATTTACATAGAGTATATTTCGGCCTCTAGGAATCACCTTGGCACGAACCTACACAAACTAAGTTCAAGAGAATAACTTCTGCCGAGCAAGTTGTCAACTTATTAGCAAAGAAAAAACTTGTCCTCCAGAGCCCAGGAATCCCATGTCTATGTCTCTGTTTTTTAAATACATACACACACTATCCTATGTGTTTGTATGAGGGGTCATATAATCATACAACTATAATATTATGGTATAGTAGATATACTCTGGAAAATATTTTAACTTATATACAATATTATTTATTCACTTATTTTAGGATACTTTTTATATTACATAAGAGAAAATAAATATAATCAGATTCATTAGTCTATCTATCTATCTGTGGCTGAATAGTAAGTAGTCAGCTTATATATATGGGTCATTACATGATACATTTTCAGGAGGAAATGGATTTGACAATTTTGAGTATGTGGATTTTTTGAGAGTATATTATATTAGAGATGAAGTTAGGGATATCTAGCTCAATCCAGATTTAGCTCTGAGGCCCCAAAGATGAAAAATAAGTATAATGAATGATTAGGGATTTATCGTAAACCAAAGCAATGAGAAGCAAGTACAGTACATCATTGAAAAGCTTTTAGTTAGCTCAACAAAACTTATTTTATAGCTTTTTTTAAATTTTATGAGGATAATAAGTCAACTATGACCTTAGTGTTTGACCTTACATTTTTCAACGCATTTGGTCTTTGATTTTAATTCTTTTATAACCATATACAGGGGCAAACTTGTAAAGTCAAAATAATAATTTATATTACTTTAAGGTCTGATAACTCAGAGTCGAATGTAGTTACAGATCCAAAATTTTATTTCTGAGTTGATGTACTATCAATAACACCACATATCAAAATTTAACTCAAATCCATTTCCTCCATGAAAATGTTCCATGGAATGTAGGTATATGTGAGTTTCTGAACAGTTCAAACAATGTTTTAAATATAATAGTAAATATATAAACAAAAATATCTAAGATTTACACCTCCATGACATGAGATACACTCCTGCAGGGTTTCATATTTGAAATAGTACGACTAATCATATTTTCCTTCCTGGATGAGACTTTTAAATTGTAGGAAAGCATCGGGGAATGAGCCTGGAGTTTGGGTGAATTGGAATGGAAGCCAGAATAGGATTAGCATTCAGATTATTATACCATCCATGAAGCTCAATCCACATTTCCCCCGTGAATTTGTAGGTTCGTCGACCTCCAATCAAATAGGTTCCAACGTCCTCACCCCCAAAGATCAATTCACCATCTGTATGAAGTCGACCTGGACGCCCTACCTCTAGCCATTTGTAGGTTGATACATTAAATGTCATGGCTCTTTCTAGAGTTGCAATGAGGATGTCTCCTTTTTTGGTGTATTTGGAGCAGCGAGGAAAGGGAACGGCGCTGGGCATGGGGGTGAGCTCTGTCCATGTGTCTGAAAGAAAGAAAAATTGAATATGCATTAGTTTAAAAAAAAGAAAGGGAAATAAAAAGCTGCAGTCATTAAGTAAATCGGGTTTTTTTCCCCCTCTTCCTTTGCTCTTTTTTCCCCTTTATTTTCTTGAATTACATTATTTTATCTTTTACGTCTATGACTGACAGAGTATATATACATGTGTATACAGTTGGTCATAATATTTATGTATACATATATATACGCGTTGTCTTCAAAAAGAAATGAATCCAAGAAGAAACAATATTCCAAGTATCATATTTTCTTTTCTATTTCATTATATATACATAGAAAAGGGACTACTTCATCAGCCACGACACGTGATCACTGAATGAATTGTACATTAGGTCGGTTTGTTTTTCAACTTTCTTCGAACTTCGATTAGGGGTTTCTTTGAAAAAGTTGTCATATGGTCTGAAAATTATGTATACACAATTGCATGATTCTACGATGTCATCTGTAGGTTGCAAATTAAAGTTGGAAAGGCGACATCAGATATTTATTTCCATTACTAAAGTTTTTTTCTAAAGCTATCATGTGCAGCAAAAAGAGAGAATAACAAAAGAAAAATTTCATCTGGTCTCTCTGAAAATGTAAGAAAAGGATTCTCACTTAACGCAGATCATCACATCTTCCAAAAAAAAAATCTTTTTTTTTTGCTCCATAGGACAATTTTAGGTAAAAAAACAACTTTCAAATTACTTTTAGTAGATTAAAAAATGTCTATCAAAATTATTTACGGCAAAATAACTAAAAATGTCTTCATAGTATCTATATTCCCTAAGGAAAGAATTTTTGCCTTACTCATAATTTCATGGAGATGTGCGACCTAAAGATGACATTGTCGGGCAATGTAAGTTTGCTTAGATCATTTTAATGCAATATGACAACTTTTCTACAATAGCCCGAATTAAAATTCGAAAAAAGTAGAAAATCAAACCTCTCTATTGCACATATATACAATATATATCAGTGTATAATGAATATATATTAGAGATCCTGTTTTTCTAAATAAATACTTTTAGTTATTTTTGTGCCAGTCCTTATTTATTCGGTCTATCCCAGTCCAGTCGTAAGACTGGCTCTATTAGTTATTGGGATAGGTCCTTTATGACTGTTGGTCAGTGGAATAACTAATTAAAATAAAGAATAAATAAAGTCATCAAGGACCAAACTTTATAAGATTTTGTTACAGGACTGTACTGGACCGGACTGAGACTGAATTAAATAGGACTCTAGTTTTGCACATGGCTCGCTTTGCTTGGGGTGCAAAACAAATTAATTATCTCATTATTTAGGAAGGTTTAGTGATTATTTTTTGACAATCTGGTTCAGTTATCTTGTGCATGAACACACTATTAAAACTATTTCGTCATATCATCATCATGAGTGAGTAAAAAACCAAAATGTAGCGCATCACAGATCTCCTTGATGCTGAAGTTGATGTTGCTATGCTCATGGACATTGTGAAGTGCTCCAAGAGTATGGTTTTCAAGGTGGTCAAGATGAAAAATGATGGAGAACACCTCTTCAAGAAAGGAGGAAGTAGAGGTCATGGACTTCCTGTCGAGATGGGGGAAGAAAATGTAGGGGTACCCCAACATATCGATGAACTGCCTCATCAACGACTTCCAGTCTGCTATAACTATCCAGAGGGCCGTGAAGAGTGATTTGGGATGGTTTTCTAGTACTACATAAATAATATACACCGTAAATTTATATCATTAAAGCGCCTTCGTTTAGAATTTGTGTCATTTCATACATGAATAACTCTTCTATAAATAGTAATTAACACTCGGCTATAATAAAATACGTAAGGCAGACTATCATTTGTTTTATTTTCAAACTTTTACTCCACATTTTGTCCGTCAAAGTTGAGAGTGGATAAAAAAGCTAGTGGAGAGTCTTAAATAATGACCAACAGAACACCTTTCCTATTGTAATATCTATATCTTTTTCCATTTCACAGAATTCAAGAATATTAATATACATAATCATTTGTTAATAGTTAAAACGTATAAAACTTACCCTCCCACCAGGCATAAATCCATGCTTTTCTATTGGGCTCCCCTGAAGAGAAACCTCCAGCAACAAAAGAATGAGTTGAATTAACTTCTGCTACACAATGATCTGATAATGGCATAGGTAAATCCGGTCCTTTTGACCATTGCATATGTTGAAATACATAGGTTCTCTATATAATCGGGGTAAAAAAAACAGTCGGATATAGATAAATATGTTGTATCAGGGGCGTCCGCAAGATTATATTTAAGGGGGCGTGGTTTTGGAATTTTTGTGATAATAAAATTGAAAAATAAAATGTTTTTGGAAAAATTTTCAAATAGTAAATTTCAAATATTTAACTATTTGTAATAAAATTTCAAATATTAAATTATATATTTTTTTTGGGGAGGGGGGCTACAGCCCCTCTAGCCAACGCATTGCGTAAGCCCCTGTGTATATAAATAAATTCTTACATTTATCGTCATTTTCAGCGTTGTGGAAGTGTTGAAATCATAGTTTTCGATGTATCCCCCTGTCATCCAAATCTTATGCCCATTACCTGTCGTAATATACCTTTTGCCAAATATACCAGAGGTTGTATATCCCTCTGTTCGAAGGGAAGTATTTCGAATGATGAAGCCACCAGACTGGTATACAGTCACATGTTTAAAGTTGATATTATCATAAATGATCCGTGCTACCATGTCGTGGAAATTGATTTCATAGTCATCAATGGAGGAGTTGACCTGAAGACGGAAACACTCTCCACTCATTCCTCGCCCTTGGAATCGGAAGCTAACAACTCCAGAGTCGCAAATGATGAGAGTGTCGTTAATCAAACCCGCAACAGCTACGTGTTAAAAAGATTATTGGAATAATATGTAATTCTACATTTTTTTTAATAGTATTAAATATATAGATAGGTAGATTCATATTTAATATGTATACAGGTATATATATATAGGTACACATATTAAATATTATCATTATAATATGGGTAGGTAATTTATGGGTTTTTATTGAGCATCGTTATAGAAGAAATATATACATGACAACACTTTCAATTATAAGAAAATCTACAAAAGCAGTTATAAATCGTTTAGCATTATTTCGTTTTATTTTATTGGCTCCATGTTGGCAAATAAATATGTGTAAATCTCATTATTGCCCAAATATATATATACATATATTGAAGAGTTTCTCGATTCTCATTTTATTAATTTGATCAGCATAAATAATTGTGTGCGGATTGTAACAAAAAAGCTAAAATAGTAAGGGATGGAAAATTTGTGGTGGAGCTGAGTGTTGTACAATTCTGAAATACACAGCCCAGCCCACAGGCAAAATGTAGTGTGGGTATGTATATATAATTATGTTGAAATAATTAAATGAAGACTATTACTATGAAATGATTAAATGCGGGATTTCCCGTGGAATTGAAACTTCTGAAAAATAATCTGTAGTAGGATAAAAACCCCAGTACAGATTTTATATCTACGTGCAAATAAATTATTCAAACAGTCAAACATTGATTAAGTGTTCATATAAGAGAAAATGAAAAATCGACCGCATACACAAGGTTTCCTATTTTGTAATAATACTACATTTGAAAACGGACCATGGTCGTTTAGTGCAGTCAAAACGATTAAAACCATGTTCGACTCTCTCTCTCTATCTATATATACAAAGTGGGGATCCAAAACTTGTAGTAGCATTTTATACCAATTTTATATTCGATATTTATTTTTTTAATTCTCCTTTAATTGTTTTGGTTTGTTAAAAAAAGTTCCTTTATCTGGTTTATTTGAGTTGTACTGATTAAGTAGAAGTAAACATTATCCTATTATAACCCCTCCATCTGACTTAGGAATCTTTTTTGAATTCCATATACATAAAGTATTTTTCCTTTTCTAGGAATGAGCGAGATGCAAACCTACGCACATTGAGATCAAGAGAATAATTTCTCCCGAGCCCCTTTTCTGTTGAGCTACGTCTTTACACCCAGTTATATTTAGTTAGGAGGTTTAATTATGCAACCAAACGACAGGTGAACCAAATATTGAAGAAGTTTTGTTTTTATTTAATGTCTCTAAGTGTAAAAATGTCGGAGAAACAACAAAAAAGATATGACTGTTCCCAATCTCTTTACATTTTTGATGAGGAACAATAATGAAATAAGTAATTTCCCGCTTCAAAATTCTTTCAACTAATACATTATAATTAACCTTTTTTGTTCTTCGATAATAACAACGACAATATCTCAATAAATAGAAACTAATTGTCAAATTTAGAGCCAATTCCCAATTCATCAAATTTATTATATGTTTGTTGTTTTTTGAAATTTGATATTCGAGCTGAATTTTGTATCTATATATTCTAAATTGTTTTTTATGAAGTAAAAAAAGTCAGAAATATAATAACCGTAAGTACCTGCGTATGCCCCAGAGAGTGTGTCAATGGGGCACATAGAAAACTTGAACACCCTATACATAACGGGGTCTTGTGGGCCATGCCTAAGCATTACATATTTTTTTTTAATGGGTATATTTTAGACTTTATGTACAGAACAGGGATCCAAAACTTGCAGTAGCATGCTTAGAAAATTAAAACCAGGATTTTTTCAGAATCAAGAAAAGGAACTCAAAAGCAATTTTTGAAATGTTCAAATACAATATTTATCCTGCTATCAAGCCTACACACATTGAGTCTAAGAGAATAATTTCTCCCTAGCGTGTTGTAAATTGAGCTAGGGTTTTTATTTGGTAATGGATTTTCAAAGTCTTTCTCTTTGTTTATTTGAATGGAGAGGACTCATTTTTAACAACGAGAGTGTGTAGGCGTCATATTGAAAAAAAAGATGTGTACATGAATGTTACTTTAGACATATAATACTAGAAACTTGTAAGCAAAGTCTCAAGCGTGAACGCTAAAAATGCAGTAGAAGAACTGACATTGTACTACATTGATGTAACATAAGTTTCTATGACCATTCTTACAAACTTACAGCCCTGAAAAAATAACATGGTAACCCAGATAATTGGGATAATGTTTTGGAGGAGATCAGCTACAATCAGCCCTCACTAATGAGAGGGGGAGAAGGTAATAAACAAGGCCATAGCCCTGAATTACTTCGATGTAGATCACCAATTCCACTCTGAGTCCAAGAAGGACAATTATAATTCCGTAACCAATCCTCCAGGTTTATTATCCGTCTTTTATGAGCGCACACAAATGTTGAATCATGTTTGAAATATAATTATATCTATTTAGGACAGAAACTTCACTCCTTAGGAAAAAAATAATAATGGAAAAAGATGGCGAAAAGAAATTTCCTTCGTCAGATTACCAATTCCCAAAAACCAAAAGGACCAGCTAAAACATTCACACATCTAACTATGATATACGCCGCATTAGAGACCTATAACAAAAACAAACAGGAATAGTCCTCTTGTTTTACTCGCACGCCTATAATATTTTATTATTACGATTTTTAAATCTAAATATGCTTATGATATACATCATGGACCACTATATGGAGTGCATCCAGTGACTTTTTGTCATATATTCTGAAAGACAAGCTTTTAGATGAGCACGTTTTACGTGTTTTCACACATGGAATCCAAAACAATCGAAGGGATCAGTCTGAAATTTAGTAAGTGGATGTATCAAATAAACAAGCATGTTCCTATCATATTTTTTGGGGGGCTCTTACGTCATTAAGAAGCTGTTTTTGACCAAAATAAACCCTTTTTGCCATTTTCTCTTTCTATACCTCTATCCTTCTCTCTGTCCATCCCCTCTCTCTGTCTCTTTCTACATCTCTCTCTCTCTTTCTCATTTCTTATAACTTCATTCTTTGTTTCTAATCCCCTCTATTCAGCCCTGCAATACGGTACCCTCTGGAAGTATTTAATAAAAAAAGCGCAAGAGTAAAAAAAAAAGAAGAAATTTAAATAGGAAAGTTAAAATAGAATAATACTAAAAAGTTAAATTGCCTACGTTGTATTTTTCTAAATACAGTGTGGGAATTTTAAATCCGGAACCAGTTTAGTTCTCAATATCTTAGCAGCCCTGAGATCGATGTTTATAAAAATTTAATTGTCTGATTCAGCTGGAAAAAATAAATATTATAAGAAAAAATATAAAAGTCCTGCGAAGTCATCCGACTAAGAACGCTGTGTGACCATTATTGTGTGCTTCCGTGCCGGTTGCATGCCTAAAGACGTAAATAACTCCATAGATAATTATACTAGAGATCTTAAATTGATGTTAATAGATCTGGTGTCCTACTAGAATTTCAAATTGGTGCAGTGTGTTCAAATCAGATAATTGAAACCGGATTTATTCTGGAAAAATCAGCATTTTTAAGATTGTTATGGTTTTGGCATTGGAAATGTTGCATCGCCGGATCTTAACCGCTTGGAATATTATGTGTATGGCGTCTTGGAAATGAGTTCAATTAACTTGCACATAACAATTTTAAATCCTTGCAGGCTTCCATTCTCGAGGCAGTTACCAATGTGGACTAAGAGTTCCTCATCTAGGACTGTACCAGGGTAAAGGCCCGGTTGGATTCTCTTGTAGAAACTAGAGGTGGTTGGTGTGGGTGATGGACTTTACTATGGTCCCCATCGTGTACGAGCAAAAGATTTGTGAATTAATTGTGAGAAATAAATGTATCCTTAAATTTGCATATTTATAACCCCCACTCTGTACATATGAATTTTTTGTAATAGTTTTCATTTATAATATCATTTACATGCTTTCTTCCCCCTCCCCCCCAAAAAATAGAGAAAGAGTAAAAAGTCATTTCTCTAAGGACTTTCTTAAAACATTTGCTATAAGAAAAAAAAAAGTTGATAAACTAACAAAACAATATATGTATGTAGGAACCTAGACATGATATGCAAGTCATCGAATTATCATTAAATTTAATTGAAATTGCGATTTTTTAAAACAATTATTATCTCTATTGTGTGTTTTTTCCTTTATTAAATGATTTTTATGCATTAACTTTCAGTTTTATTTTTACACAAATGTAATTAAAAAGCTATGAAAAAAGTTCTTTATAAAGAGTGAAGTCAAATACATATGTGGTATAACAACGCAAAACCCATCTTGAACAAAAATAAAGAAAAGCAGAATATCCCATTATATTTTTTCTTAATATAATACATGGGCTGAAAAGTCCCGGTTATAAAAGGTCAATTGTAATATGTACAAACAATCTAATATTTCATGGACATATTTAAGTCATTTATATACATTTTATTTTCAAATTCGAAGGAGATCCCCAAAAGTTGCACCTCCATGGATTTTTTCTTTTCGACGGACTCCATATCAAGTTCAGTCATTTCCTGCAGTGTACGGCCGCAGTCATAGATAAGATGAAATAGTGTTTCTTCATTTTCTTCAATGAGTCTATAGATCGGGCTCAGGATTTGCAAAATTTTGTTCCAATGCATGGTTTGATGATGAACTGCTCAGATTGGCAGTAGCTTTCCAACTGTTGCCAGATAGTTAGCTACTCATTGTGACTTATATTTGCCCCAATATGGTCCTTCAACCACAATCTATTAATCTTTTATTGTGATGATCAAGTTCAATTTTTCAGAGTGTCAAATAGGCTAATCAGAGTAATTTGCGCATAGAAACTGCGAATAATTTGTCAAAGAATACAAATGTAATCCAGCTTCAATTTTGAGAAAAATTGATTCTAGCTGACTTTTGTATTGACGGATTTACATAAAAGTAATTTTTATATGTTTTATCTTTCTCCTTTCTATGATATGTTTGTAAAAAAATTGTAAGAAATTGAGTATTGAATGATTTATGCAATAATTATTTGTAGCTATTAATTCTTATGACTTAAATGTAAATATTAAGCTTGTCAATTTTTCTTTTTAAGGTTCTTGTTAATTATGTGTTATTTTTATTTGGAATTCAGATATTTTGAAATTCAGTTCTTATCCAGGGCCTTGGTTTTTGGAATTTTTTTGAAAAAAAAAATTATAAAATTTTCAAAAATCCATAGTAATCGCTTCCTATTTCTAAAATTGGAAAAAAATATTCCTAAATTAAATTTCAGATATTAATTTTTTTGGATAACATTTATTTAAATCTATAACTATTCAAAAAAAAAAAAAAGATTTTTAGAAAAAAATTTCAAAAAACCATAGCTATTCACAAAAAATTAATTTTTGAAAACAAATTTGAAATGTAAAATTTTTTGAAACAAAATTCAATTATTAAATTATTTGGAAACAAAATTAAAATATTAAATTTTTAGGGAAAAAAGTTCAAAAATCCAGTTGTTCAGAAAAAAGTTTTTGTAGTTGAACTTTAAATATTAAACTTTTTTTAAATAAATTTCAAAAATTAATTTTTTTTGGAAAAACAAAATTGAAGATTTTTTTTTTTTTGAAAATAAAGTTGATGAATTCAATTTTTAGGCAATTTGGATATTGGGGGAGGGGTTACAGCCCCTTCAGTACACCCCTTACAGGACGCCCCTGTAGGAAATCAAAAAGCAAGAGATAATTTATTTTATGTTGTATCATTGCACATAAGAAATATTAAAATATGCAAGGTAATAGGTAATTCCCCCTTGTTTACTCTTTAAAATAAAGAACATTATAGCCCACAAAAAAAATGCATTAGGTAATAATAACGAAAAATCAAAGAGCCACATGTAAGATACATAACATAAAATATAGTGTACAATCATTCAAGTTCTCTTTCTTTGGCATGCATATTTTTTCGTCGTTACCTTGATTGTATCACGCAGCCTTTCCTACAAAAAGAAACAAAAAAAGGCCCAAACCATCTGGTCGTTAGCTAAGAAAATTAATCATACCAAATACTATTGATCTCTCAAGTAATCACAGACTACATGATTTCTCCACCATTTTTAAAATGAATTAAGTTTATATATTTAATATAACAGTGGGGAACACGAAAATTCGTGACAATTATCGGTCAGAGTCATTTCTTATCATTAGGATAATCACCAAATTGAAGTATCATGAATAAGACGGATGTAAAAGGGTTTTTATTATTATAATTTTTTTTTTTTTTTTTGATTCTATATCCTTTTCTAGACGCGACATATTTCCATTTTATACTGAAAAATGATGTAAAGCGACACTCATCTTTAGACCCTTATAACATATTTATCATTCATAGTAATAAGGAATATCGTAGCTTATATTATTGAAAAATATTTCGTGTTTTATTTAAAAAAATACCTATTTAAAAAATGTACATATCCAAGAATTTTGGTTCGATGTTGTATTTTTTGAGTGTTCCTATTTTTTTATGGGAGTGTACTAATAAATAATCTAATTATTGTTTATTATTTCAATTTAACGATAATGACATATTCCCCTGTAATAAATAATAATATTTAATATCACAATATATTAATATAATACCACGCTTCGTACAAATTAAAATAAAGTAATTACTAATTATATTGTAAATATTAAAATTCCCTACTCATAGTGAATGGATCTCCTCATTATTGCATTACAAAATATTCTTCCGCAGGAAAGAGTCGACTCTTTTCTTTTATGAAGTCTTGCAGTTTTCCTGAGATAAATTTTCATCTTTCGTGGAATACGGGGTTCCAAATAAGAACATCTCTTGAGATGGATGATCAAGTCAAAAGTATCTTCTTTCCATTACATCTAGGAACCAAGGTAAATTCCCCCTTTTCTGAAAGGTGATGTGCAGTTTCATGAGAAATTTCAGGACCAAAAGGTCTAATTAGGAGTGGGGCTTCCACATGGACAATTGCAGTAGTCACATTGAAGGAAACACTAAGGAGATTATCATTGCCGGGTCCATCACATTGATTTTTCACCCCCACACCATTTACCTGACCTGGCTCCGTAGACTTTTTCTTGTTCCCCAAAGGCCCAAAGGGTACCTTGCCTTGTACCTCAACTGCTGACAATACTCTGAAGACAAACTAGGAGGATGTGTGCAAAACCATCATCATGGATGACTACGACGCTGCTGTTAATAAGTGGGACAAGATTTTTTAGAGAAATTTAGATTATGAGGCAAAATAGTGTGTAATAAAGTTTTTTTCTAAGCCCAGTATTTTGGTTCGAATATGTTTGATCGTATTTGTGTTGACTATCCCCTCGTAATAATAATAACATTTGATTATTCATTATTTAGACATCAGTAAAAATGTAACCTTAATCCTATTATGTCCAAACTTCGAGGTAAATTATCATACATTTTAGAACCAGTATCTCTCTAATCTTGGTGTCAGATCTGGATACGAAAGTCTACCCAAAATTTACTTGAATCTTTATGTCTAACGAGCCGAACTGATACGGATCCAATAAAATATATATTTGTCCCATCTTTAATCAGTGGTTTTTAAATAATCAATAACCACAATAACTGCCAATATTTTGATAATGGGCACTTACGTTCGGAGTCTTCAGATGAGGATTGTTTTATATCATCGCTCCTTTGTTGTTTTTGCCTTGAGTCTAAAAATAGACTCTCTTATTATGGCCAGAATTTGGGAAGGATGTGTCGTGAAATGAATAAAACTAAAGTTCAAGTTATCAATATAATATTAATGTACTTCTTTACCACAGAAATAAGAGAAACTTTGATCACCCTCAAAAAAACCACACTTGGAAAAAAAAAAAAAAAAAAAAAACACCAAAAAGAGTCTTGCTTAAAAGATTCCCGCGGAAATGCAATTAAATATACATGAATAAATCGTTTGCACTCCGTGCAATATTGTTTTAAATTCATTTGTTAATTACTATGTTGATACTTTTTAAAACATCCATAAATTAACTTTCTCAGTTTTCTCCCTCTGTTTTGATAAGAAAAAACATTTCTACCTTCTTCTTCCTTATCCCCCAGATACTTTAAACATTTATTTATTTAACATTTTTATGAGTCACTCTCACATAAAATACATACATAACCTAACAGAATTCCATCTCTATTGAGAAAGATTTGGTCATTTCACTCCCGAAAAAAAAAAATCAATTTTTTCAAGTTGGAACTCCTTGTTTTACAACGTTATCTCACGCAGATGAAAATGTACACTCTATTTTTTTCAACTTGAACTAATTTAATTATATTGGGTTTATTCGGAAACTAACCATTGGTTTGATAATTTTACTATCCCTTCATCAATTTTAAAGGTCTGACCAATTGGGAACAAAATGTGTTCCATGGAACAATCTTTGCTAAATGACGTTAGTATGTATCATCCGGTGGCGATTACATAAATCTCAGTCATCTTGGATATATAAACATCCATCGTTAAGAATAACAAAGACTTTAATGAAACCTAAATTTTATGAATAATAGAAAACTCATTCTCCTAATTGTATCACAAATACATCAAGTTTTACTGACGGAATGCAATGAGTAAAGACTGTCAGACCATTTTGCGGATAATAGGTTTTTTTATCATTATTATTATTCCTTTAATTGGTCAGATGAAGTAGCACTGGATAAGTTTAAGTAAGTAAACATTATAGTATTACATTTACTCAATTTGACCTAGGAATCATCATTGAAATCTACATACATACATTGTGAATATTTCCTTCCCTAGGAACGACCGGGGCGCAAACCTACGTACAGTTAGTCGAACAGAATGCATTTTCGCGAGTGCCTTGTCCATTGAGATGCGTCCTTCAATTTGTCTATGCCCTATTGTTTAACTATTATGTTAGACAATAATATAACCTAAAATTATCCCCTATTGAGGGTCTTTTAAAGTATGAGATTTTTTTGTAGACCAATAAGAAAAGATCTACTTCCATTTTCAGAACCAATAAAACCATATATCCTTAACATTAATTTTTTGAGTAATATCCAGTGGTTCATTCTCTTGAATAATAACATAAGGGTACAATTTTTTTAAAGTTAAATATTCTTCCACCCATGAAAGTAAGGAATAACGCGCACAAAAAACTAGAGGATTGTTATAAAAGAAGAAATATTGATTATCCAGAAGACTCCAAGCCTGCTGACTGGGACCATTCCCAAATACATCACTGACCTTGAAGCATCAAAGCACAAATATTCGGACGATGAAATTGATATACAATGGAAGTCCACTCAAATCAACAGCCCCGAAAATAAGGGAGATGGGAAACAAAGCAAATCGATACCCCTGTGTTTAAGGGTAAATGGGTCCACCCTGTAAGTGATAACACAGATGACAAGCGTGAAGATGCCAAAGATATAGGAAATTACAAGGAAGTATGTGTAGTTGGTTTCGATCTGTAGCAATATAAGTCTGGTAGAATCTTTAATAATATTCTTTTCATCGACGACATTGAAGTCTGTAAAGAAGGTCAGAGAAGAAACTTGGAGAGACACTTAAACCTGAAAAGTCAATCAAGGGGAAGGAAAGAAGGCTCAGAAAAGGCCTAGAGCTCTGGACCTGAAAATGATGATGAGAAAAGGGCCAAGGATGAGTTATAAGCACCTTTGTGTCTTTGAAGAAGTTCATGTTCGTCAGCTTTCGAGCTAAACCCTTCTTATAAAGACCTTATTTAATGTTTTGTTTTCTTGAAAAACTAATGAGACTTTTTTGGCGATGAATCGTCATCAGGTGACTGAATACGTTATTATGGAATAAAAAAAAAATATATATATATTTTTGTAATTTCTAACAAATATAGTTATTATTCTTATTTTATTTTGTTAAACAAAAAAAAAAGTATTATATAATAGTAATAGTACTTGAAACCTTGATAACGAATCTGTAATTAGTATTTTTCATATCAAATCTGGGTTTCCAGAGTTTTCAAATTAAATTTTTGGGGTATTTTTAACCTTTTTTTAATAGGCAAGAGTAACTTCTCAGTAAGGCATATATAAGTTATCTGAATAAAAATAAGGATACTTTTTTGCAAAATTTTAGATTAATTTCCAATATGTGCATATACTTTTTGTGGGCTCATACAATCCTGATAAAATGCAATTTAAAGGTAACATATCACTTTATTTTTAAACTAATCATAGATTCGTAATCAAAACGTCAATTACTTTTAGAATTGACTATGAAACATAAAATATTATATTTTACTTGTGTAATCGATAGTTTAGAAGTTGTAGAGAAAGACGTTATAAGCTAATTATCACACTATGTCATGCCTTTCCCCCCTTTTTGAAGGAAAGGTTGAGAAATACAAAAAAAAAGCATTTCGTGTTTTAAATATATATAAAATATTTTTTTTTAAATTTGACTTATTTTTGAGAAAATTTTACTAAAAAATTCATTTTAGTAACTTTTTTTAACAACCAATTTGGCAAGTGACTCGTATTTACATATGAATAAAAAGTAGAATTTTGTTATCACCTAAAAAGTGTCAATAAAAGGTTCTTTTTCGGAATAATAAGAGGCTGATTTACCAAACAAACTTCCTCCTTATTGTAATTATACATTTGATTAATTTGTCTAGATACAAAAATCTCTCAGAACTGTATAAATCTCTAACTTAAGGAATTTTGTTCACAATGTGATACATTTGAAACGAGAAAAAAAAAAAGTATTAATTTTATTAGTACTTTTTTTTTATAGTTTATAAACCTTATAAACGCAAATCTTATAGATTGGATGATTTAAAATACAAAATTAGCAACACATGTGTACTTGTATAGATAACATTTTTCATTTAATTTCAATATTTTTTTTTTCAGTTTGTTATTTTAGATCCTTCATCGTTTTTGATTTTATCCCAATTTTAGTCTTACTAACTTCCAAGTGTACTGGATGGAGTATCATTGTAACTTAAACAAGAAATATAATGTCAACACTGATAATAATTCATTCGAAACAATCTGTAGTATCCGGTGTCCCAGAGTTTTTAAGCGTAGGTGAACAGACACACTTTGCTTGAATATTATAAAAGATAACTAGTTTTATAAATCGTGAGTAGTTTTTAACTGGCCTGTTTTTTGGAATTGGTAATCTGAAGAATGAATTTACTTTTTCGTCAGCTGTTGTCATTATTATTTAATCTTGAGTCTTGAAATTTATTTTCTACTAGATTTAATTATATTCAAAACCTGATTGAACGTTTGTCCGTGCTCATATAAGACGGATAGAAAAATGGAGTGTAAGACAAAGGATTTATTGGGGGATCTCTTCTAGATTATTAAAGCAAAATTTGTATGTGCGTCAACCCCTAATAACTCCAGGTAATGCCAGGTACTAAAGCTGGTTTAATAGTATTTAAGATCCCAAGTAATATAAGGGAGTCCGGTAGCAGCTGCAAAAGGTTCTTTATCTTTTACATAAAGAAACTAAAGCAACAGAGTTGGTGTCATGAGTCGGTAAATTTGTACCAACTCCGACTACAAAAGTCATTATAATTATTATTAATAAAACATATTGATAATCTATGATTACTTATATAGGCTATAAATATATACTATTTAAAAATTGTGTGTTTGAGTCAGTGTCGGGCATTTTATGTAACAACACTGCAGACCTGAAAAAAAAAACAAAAAAACTCTCCAAGTCATAAAACTGTTTGTTTCGAAAGAATTATAACCTAAAAATGTATCTAAATACAAATTTAGCTCTAAGAACTGTAAGGGTATAAAATATTTATAAGAAAAAGGATCTATGAGTCATGTGGGGGAAAAAAATGAAACCAAATTGATTTCGATAAACTTCCATGTATCTAAAATTCCATACCACAGCCAACTGCCTCTTTTTCCAACACATCCTTAATTATAAAAAAGTGGAATGCACGGCTCCTGCCTGATGTTAAGCTAGTTGAACTTGTTAATCCTTGAGCATTTTCCAATATGTTATCAGATACTATAATAATTGTCAAAATGGACTAAACAATTTTGAAGTTTTAACGCTCAGTTTTAAAAACACAGTAAGCAAGTTTATTAGTAGTGATGAAAATTCGGGTATATTTTTTAGCTCTCCTGTTTTTAGGAGTTGGAAAACTAAAGAGTTAATATTTTTTTCTTTAAACTCTTCTCATTATTTATTTTATTCCCAAGGAGTTAATATCCTTATCTACAACATACAAGCTATCATTGTTGTATACAAAACCGAATTGAACATTTGCGAGTGCTCATCCAAGACCCTCGAAATTTGTTGCAGGGTTATGATTGTAAGTCCTGGTTGGACTTAGAGTAGAATTGAGGATCGACATCGGAGTAGTATTTGGCTATATACTATTGTATTTCTTTCTCCCCTTCCTCCTCGTCACAGCTGATCTATTGAGACGTCATGACAGCTAAGCTGTTCTCTTTCAAAATGTTCTTCAAATTCTCAGGGTAACCATTTTGATTTTATTTCCAAAATGCACCCCATTAGTATCACTCTTTATTGGCAGAGCTCAGTTCCAAATAATTGAACCAACACCAAATAGTGTTGCTACTCTTCCAATCCCCTTATCAAATTAAGATAAAAATGAATAAGATTTATGTATTCATTTGACCGACCCTTACGTACTAGGATAATAAAAATATGCAATAATAGATTGATTTAAATCTATTATGTGACAGAATGGATCTATTCTATCTATGTATAGATAGTACTGTACCCTCCATAATACCAAATATGTAGGTCCCCCTTCAAGTTTCTTCAATCTATATAAGTAGAGAAAAATTGTCAAAGGAAGGCATCAAATCCCCTTGATATAAAATACATACATAGATTTATCATCCCTCACGCCTTTCATACTCGACTACTCCATTCACAAAAGAGAACTTTACTTTTTTATTTATTTTTCAATTGGAAAAATAAATTTTATTTCATTTTTATTTAAAAATAATATTGATAAATATTTGGAGAGGGGCATGCCAGTAACGTAATGTATTTATCCACTGAATACAATAGCTAAAAGTATGAGCATCACTACTGATACTGTATGTGGCGGTACATTGAAATCTGACCACTTAATAACTCAATAATTAATCGGATGTAAACTCAATAAGGATGATTTTCAAACCTTTTTTAATGGTACGAGTAAGAGGAAGAAGAATGCTATTTTAGTAATAACCCAGTATGTTTTATATAGGAACGATGGGAATACAAGGGGAAATGGATTAGTAAATATTGGAAAACATTATATTACTGTTTCATTGAGTATTTAGCTGTATTTTATTTGAAATTATTTTATTAATTATTTGTGTAATTTTGTTGTGTAACTTTTTTTTAAATGGATTTTCTCCTAAATTAATCATCCGATTTAAATTAAAACCCAATGCTGAATGAATGCTTATTTTTTTTAATAATTTTTTTAATTATTATTCAATATAATCCTTTTTGGCGCCAACAACAGCCTCGGCTCGACCTAAAAAATTGGATCAAGTCTTGATGACAGTCTCTTTTTGTTGATTCTTGATTTTCTCCGGGATCCTGGACATCAGCCAGGATTTTGTGTTGCAAAAGGATCATTTGGTGTGTAGTTCAACTGCTCCCCAAGTTCCAATAATCTTGGACGTCAAACACTGGGTCCAACATGGTAACAAAATAGATTGTTACCTCATTTTGAGATCAGTACACTTAGCAGTTGATTCATAATCACCTCCAGACTCTTACAGTTCCTCCATAACTCTCCAGACAAAGGATCTGTCCAGGCTTTAGAACGTTTGCAATCTCAACATTGTCTCGTCCGCCGCGGATCGCAACTTAGACATTCTGCCTTTTCTACGATAGTAGAATCAATTCTTTGTTGATTGATGCTTTTTTTTAACCAACACTTCTGGCCAGCTCTCAAAACGAAAAACAACACCATACCTGGGATGGACAATTAGAGGCAACTTTTTTAAAATTGATATATTAGGTCAATTCTATAACTTGCACTTGAAGAAATATATATATATATATTAGCTTCTAAGTACAGCTTTTTATTTTACTCGAGTTTTTGACTGTTAAATACATCTTTTATTAACTGTAATCAAAATTAAGTAATGGATAATTTATTTTTCAAATGCGGAAATATTTATATCGATTTGTTATTTACTTTGATTTTCATCTAGGTATATAGTTCTTTCATGTCGAAATATGAATTGTAGTTATACTCTAAAAACTTGTCATTTAAAAAAGGCTTTATAGGCCAAACCTGTCGATATTGGAATTTTTAATGGTTATAATTGTGGGTTTCAGGCTGCAGGTGCTCCAAAACCTTATTTTGTTTTCATACTGAATACATCTATTTGTATTAGGGTGTTTACAATTTTTTGGGGCTAAGCCTCCCCACGAATGATGAAAGCTAGCTACGCCCCTGTTTGCAACCAAGGGTTTTTTGATTTTATCACTTTCAGGTAGATAAATAATATCTTTTTCTTCACTTATTTTTCCTTTCTTGTGTTTATTTCAAGGACTAACAAGAGAGCTAGGTGTTGCATACTAAAAAGGATCGTTACACCTGATACCTACAAATACTTATAAGAAGCATTTTATATCATCATAAAATGAACGAGAAAGGCTATTTTATATTTTTCTGCACATTGTACTTAGTTCTAATGAGCTTTTGTGTTGCTTTATCCCTGTTATAGGTATGTAAATATTTGTAGAAACAGTTATAAATATAGAAAGGTGGTAGTTTTACAGATGTTAGCTGTTTTTTATCATTTCTTTTTCTCTTCTATGTATGTATATTTTTCTATTTATCTAAATTAGATTTAAAAGTAGTTGTGCTTATATTTAATATCATTAGTTTACATGTACATCTACATTTTGTGCATACATAAAAACATTTTGTAAGAAAGTTTATTATGAAAAATTTCTTTGAAAACTTACTTTGAAAGTTATTTTCCATAGTTTTTTTAAGCTCATATAATAAATAAATAAATATACATCGTCAATTGTTGAATGAAAAACACACACATTCAAACGGAAGGGAATTTGTGTTTGATTTTTTGGATTAAAAAATTAATGAATGTTTCTTTCTTACCGTCCGTGTGTCTTCTTATAGGTAAAGGTTCCTTCAACTTCATAAATGCATGGTTGCACTTGATTCGGTCCTGGGATGTAAGATAGGCTCTGTCCTTGTGTATCACCATAATAACAGGATATTCTCCTATATGGCACTTTTTATAACATTCTTCCGTTTCTTCAAAGAGTGAAGGAATCCTCATCATTCTCACATAGTCCTTGTCAAAAAGATAAAATTAGAAATACAAACAGTTATTTATATATACAAACACAAGTTCACAAATACTTTGAGAAATTTCTGTTTATCGTGATCCATGTAATAGAATCCACAAAAATTACAGGCTTCAAATTTATGAGAGATATCCTTGAACAAGTCACGATCCATCCCATAGGCTCTTTTTGACTCTTTGTTGTAGATGGTGAGAAGGAGTTTAAGGCCTGACAGTTTAGTAGAGAGCTTCGCAATGTGGTTCAAAAGACCAAGGCGCTTTACATTGGACTTGGCCATGAAATATAGTAGATGGAAACAGTCATCATTGTTATCATACACGGAGCAGGCGCTGTAAAGAAGGTTTTTGATTCCATCATCCCGACTATGGTTCTTTTCCCATATCCCTGGGGTGAGATCAACTTGTGTTCCTTTTTTGGGAAAACAAAGGAAAATACGCGATGAGATGAGATGAAAAAAACTCTTACCTAGAAAGACCATATCCTCGATGGAGTAGCTCTCTGTCTCAAGGATTTCTAGAACATGAACCACTTGACTAAAGTTGGCCATTTCTTTATTTACATCATTGAGCCATTCTCTTACTGGAGTTCCAGCACGAAAGACATTGTGTTTTTCCAAACTAAGGTATTCTTTTTCAAGGTCCAGATCCTCCTTGTCATTCCATTCTACAACTTTGAGGAGTTTGACCGTGTCACGGTGAACACAGGCAGTCGGCCTAATTGTAAGTAGAAGTAGAGTTGGAAGATATTTGTAAAGGAATTTGCAAGAGTCCTTCGCACTCCTTGACATGTTGAGAAATACTGAGGTTCCAACCAAAGAATCAAACATCATATATATGTAAGTCCTATTTATGTCCTATTTTTCTTCTTCTTCTTCTTCTTTCATTTCTTCTTATTATAATACTTTTAACGCAAAAGCTGATGGTGGTGGTGGTGATGATGATGATGATATGATTTCTAAATAATCTGATTAGGAAAATCAAATCCAAAAAGATTTTTTTTATTGTTATTACTATATCTTATTTCTTTCATAGAAAGTGATAGGTCTTTTATATTGATTGCTTACTTGTTCGACAGTCCCCTAAATGGGAAGGACAGGTCAATTTATTAATTAATGAAATATGAGGTAAAAGTCAAAATAAATTAAGAGCCTTATCCATAAAAAATACTCCTTGCATACTTTATAAAATTGAACTCCCGCTGGTCACAAAAAAATAAAATAAAAAAATGAACTCTCAACGACTTACATATGTGAATATTCTATATCCTCACACTTAAATTTAATTGCAGGTATAAACTGCCTATGTGCTCTGATTGTCCTTTTAGGGCCTCTTATTTTTATCTCCTTCTCTGTCAAAATAATTGTCTTACATACATAAAGTAAGACACGAATCGATAGAAAGCAACTAGAGAAATGATTTGGCAATTTTGGGGGCTTCATCTTACTATACATAAATACTCGAAAGTTAAATAGAGTATCCTTGATGCTTTGACCTGTCTATCAAATATATGCTTGTATACATAATATAACCTTGCAATTCTGTACTTCTAATAGGTGGTTAAGTGCTTTAAAGAACCAATAAATAGCACTTAGTTTATTGTTTTTGGCACATTATTAGAATACCAAGCAAATTGTTGTAGATGTATCCAAAATACAACATGTTACCAAGTCACTATAATTTTTTTTTTAAACTTTTAAGAATTTTTTTTTAACACGAGACAATTTATATTCATTTACAAATGACTTTTGTTTAAGAAAAAAAAAAAGAGTACTCTAGTCTCAAGTCAAGTACAAGTACAAAAAAAAAGTAAAGTCACAGGTCATAAATAGGCTACTCAAGTCACTGTGAATCGATTCCCAAAGTATATTTTTACCCCAAAATAAACAAAACAAAAAACACTTTAATGTACAGATAAAATAGTCTCTAACATACATATTTACTAGATGATTAGAATTGTGCATTCAAAAAAGGCTGGCGAATATATATTTACGTTATAATAGAATAGATTAATCCTCCAAAAACAGTCAAAAACTAGTCAAAATGTTAATAATTTAGAATTGTTTCAAATCTTGGGATGTCTTTTAAGTTTGAAGGAAAAATACTTTTTCAACCATTTTATTTCATATTTTGTACTAACATTTGTACTCGACATTACGCGGAGTTGTTAACAAACATGCAAACCTTGTTTATATACTAGAAGCTAACTTCTTCATGAATCCTCAAAGTTAATTTCCATTTTTCATGGGCACACTCAAACTCAATACATAGATGTTCTCTCCTCATGAGCAATGGAATAATAGTAACAGCTTGAGAAAAAATAATTACTGTGGCTTGATAATTTAGGGAGTGCTTTGGCTTCTTCCTTAACCACTTATTTTGTATAATGTACTTCCAAGGATGATTTGAACTAAATACCGACGAGATTTTATTAATTTATACTCTGTTCTATTTTGTATATATATTTTTTAAACAACGAGAAATAGGCTTAAATTTGAGAATTTTTTTTTTGAGGGAATTAATTTAATAAAGTATGTCTTATATTTTCTTCAAGTAAAAGACTTTATTAGTAATTTAAATAACTATATTTAATTAGCACTCTGTTTTCATAAACTGGAAGTTTTTCCAAGTATGCGTACGTTAACCATTTATAACGTGCTATTAAATGGCTTATAGTAAACAACAGGCATTATTAGTATTTCTTGAATGTTTGTTTGAAAACTTTAGTGATTTACAATACTTAGACGTCAAATATTATTCGTATGTCATTTTGATATCATTTTATAGTCGAAATTAAATTAATCGAAAACATTTTAAAGTAAACTTCTTTATAAAATAATTCCCAGTATTTTATATTAAATATTCATATAATATCATTTTTGAATAGATTAATTTTATGTAAATTTTTTCAATGTAACTAATCAATAAAACTAGTTAATTATTTACAGTGATATATGCCGAGTTCTATTTGGACGGGTTACAGAGATGGAGCATCGCCGGGAGAAGTGTGTAGAAATAAAATTGGACTATGGTGAAAAATTCAGAAAAAATGTTGGCCAAAAACTTTTTAGAACAACCTTGCATGTATTTTGTCTATGTACTAGATACAGCCACTTTGAAGTACTGATGAAAATCGTGTGTATTTTGGGCATGCTAAGAAAAAAAGAAAAAGAAAATTATTATGGTAAACCTAACAATTTGAAGAATGTTTTAGAGGAGAGCAGCTTAGCTGTTACGTTTCATTTGATCAGGTGTGACGAGGGAGGAAAATAAAATAAACAAAGGCATTACTCCGATGTCGATCATTAATTATACTCTGAACCTTGCAAGGAATAACATTTATAACTACACAACAAATCATCAAGGCTACTATACGTCTCTAATGGTCACACACAAATGATCAATCAGGTTTTAAATGTAATTAAAGGTAGTAGGAAAGGAAGTTAACTACTCAGGAGTTAAATAATAATGATAACAGCTAAGGAAAAGAAAATATATTCTCCTGATTACCAATTTAAAAAAAAAAATGCATGCGATTTACATAACTAATTTTAAGGGTAAAAACATTTTCCCCAAAGGACCATTTGAGACTTTTGTCTAAAAAATGATATTTAATATATTTAAATTCAATTTTAAAATGGTAGTATCATAAATAGATATTGTTCCCGCTATTTATATGAACAAAAGAATTAAAAAAGCTCAATTTAACTCAACATTTGAAAGATGAGTTCAGAGTTTGATGAATAAAACAGTTTGACAAATGATTGAGCATGAAAATTCAACATTTAAAATACAACATTGTTAAGAGAAATATAGGGGATATGAAATGCTCGAAGACTTAAAACCTTCTGATGTAGTTTCCGCAATTAACAAAATTAGATAGATACATCAAGTGTGAAATGTATTGTTTTAGTGCCGTTTCTGTAATCATTAAATATGTACATAGATATATTCAATTAATTAACTAATTGATGGAATTAAACACTGACAAAAACAACTGAAATTAATATTAGTTTTACAAATTAATGAAGTTTGGATTAAATGAATAAACAGAGTTGTAATATTTATATTCTTTGTTAAATAAAACTTTAGGCAATTATTACAAATGAAGTTACATTTTCAAATGTAATTGTATTATTTAAGAAAAATGCACTTAAAAATTAATTGAAGGAGCTTATAATATACTTGTTACGGTTCACATAACCTGGTTTCAGATCCATTGGAGGAATGAATCCACAGTCCTAAATATACTAATTCAACATACCTATAACTCCAAAGATTTGATTCTCTTGAGTGACTACTTAACGAGACTGTTTCTTACTTTTTGGACAAGAAATAAAGTTAATGAAGAGTCTGTCGTTTCCATGTAAAAATTTAAAAAAATGTTCAAAATGTACATTCGGTAAATTGTCCTTGGGCAAAATGTTTTCGGCCAACAGTCCACTCACGATAAATAAATATGCATAGGTATTGATGGAATTGAGGCGATTCTAATAATCGATTCTGATACATCAAAAAAGATCGATTTTTGCCGATTTCCATCTATCGGTGAATCTCTAAAATTAACTAATACAATCGACAGAATTAGATTCTTTTCTTTAATTCTTCTTCTTTCCTCCTTAATTGTTAATAAAAGGCATACAAATTTAGATCTTTTCTAGGGGTTTTCAGTACATATTACTTTGATTATATTTAAATATCCTTATTTATCATTGGCATCGGTAGTATGCAATGAAGATGTTAACTTTATTATACATTCGTAAAACCATTTGATGGATTTGAATACAGATTTATAAGATGTTTGTTTATTTTATAGAGTAAAAATATCAACTTTGATTCTCCAAGACTAAAGATTCTCTAACAATTACAATGCAATTTATGACGTCAGTGAGAACTTTTTATAAGTTGGTAAAAGTATCTAAGTTAAATATATTAGCAGTGCAAAATGAAGGAAGTGTATTTCTGAAATGCTAAAAATACCTGAGTCTGTGGCTCTCCAGTTCGACGAAATGTATGGACGAATAAATATTTTTCATTACGATGACGATACGAAAGAATTTTTTTGAAAGTTTGTTTGACTAAAATGAAACACTTCTCTTTGTGACGAAATAAATACAAGCTTAAATGTAATGAAACGTCACGAGGATGGAAACAAAAATATCGAAAGAAGACAAATTTAAAATGGCTCAAAAAAATTAACACAGTGGCTTTCATTAAATAATAGATGAAAAAAAAATTGACTGTTTTTTTTTGCTTTATTTTGACAATAATTTTAACATAGTTAGTATTATCCGATTTACATCATTCCAAACGGTTTTCTGGCTAATCTTCAGTTACTTGCCAATGGAATAAGTGCTCACACGCCTGTCAAACTCGACAATTTCCATTATTTTATTAACATTGTCGAAGTCCATAATACCAGAACAGAATCGTTGGAACCACTGCTATGCTGTTGAGTTCTATGCTGTATTGGGTCCATAAACATCACAACTTTTTTTGTTTTTCCTTTCCCCTTGGTAGTAGTGATGTTGTCAACGCATCGAATTTTCTCTTTTTTACTTCCCCTTTGGAACGCTGTATCTCACAACTTCCTTCACCAAACACAAAATTGTTTTATATGTACGCACAACCTTTCAACATACTCTAAGCAGTTTTTTTATTAAATGCATTAATCGTGAGATATAGCTCACTAAAGACATCTAGTGAAAAATGGTCATAACTTTTTACTTAACCTTATCAACACGTTTCTAATTTTTATTCAAAAGTGTTGAAATAACCAACTATAAACGAGATATTTTATTTTTCCTAAATGCTCCATTCCTTCCAAAATACTGTTGGATTTGCAGGCATTAGTGTTTTCAGAAATAATTCTATGAAATGTCAAATAGCTTTTTTTTAAATAACTATTTCGTGACTTGGGTTTTTTAGCACTAAACTCTTCAATTCCATTTGAAAAAGAATGAAAATCCTTATTTGTGTTCATTTATTCCATGGTAAAAAGAACATCATATAAATCAAATATTCTTTTTAAATATATTACTTAAATAAAAAAGGAAAACTCTTGAATAAATTTTTTACAATGTAGAAACTCAAGAATATATTTTTTTATACAAAAGAAAATAGACTACTTCATAAATTTTGAAAACGCACATATGTTAAGATATAAAATAGCTAGAAACAGTAGAGTTTTACTACTACAGATTGTCTGACTTATTAAATATACACCTTCCAACTTCTTCCTTTGGGGGTATGTGAAGAATAAGATCTACGCCAATAGCCCAGGGTCAACTCAAGACCTCAAAGATGTAATTCATGAAGCTATTGAGGGCATGCAACAGCCACTTTACTATTTATTGAAGGATAATTTCATAAAAACGATACGGTCCTGTAAGCGAGGCTTTGGCGGACATTTGGCTGATATTGTTTTCCATTATTAATCGTATACCTTTCTATTTACATTGAAATACACCTCTGATCATTTATCACAAAAAATGCCATTATTCTTTGAAGATCAAATTAACACCTCTTATTGGAAACCCCTATATATATTTTGTATATTAAATCACAGATGTTATGATATAATAATAAAAAACATTTTTGTTAAATTATTTCCTGAAATACTGTCAATTGAATAATTGAATATAACTTTTTTCTTTCCTAGACATTTTGATTTCCAAAGGAACCGAGATCGTAGTAGACGTGTACTTGGAAGTCGTGAAGACAGTGGTATTTTCCTTGTTGAAGGCCAACTACCTCAAGGGAAGTTATTTTTCTAGTAAGACGCCATCCTCCCCATAAAGCCCAAAACTCAAAGGTGGTGTGTAGACAACTTGGCGAATTTTTGGCCCTGGTCAATGTCACACCGTTCTCATCAGACTTTAAACCTCTTGACTATAATATATGGGGCGGCATCGAAAATTTTTGTCTACCACTTTCCATGTCGATACCCTAAAGGCTACCTTGAAGAAGGGTTGGACTGACATATCAGAAGTTATACGTGACTAAAAACTGCAAGGCTTTCTGGCCTTGCAGGTCTGCCCTTGAATTTGCTTCCATGGTAGAGGCCAAGGGTGTCCACTTTGATATTTAATGGTTTAAAAGTAAATAGATAAAGTTTTATTTCAATACTATTTGTACATTATGAGAATCTGAATTAAGTTGAGCTTTGGAAAATTTGTTCGCGAATAGAAGGGACACACTGTAAGTATACTCAATAGAGATTCACTCTACTTATCCTCCGTGAGACTTTGGACATTTGTGTGGAACAAAGAAAAGATTTACTAGTAACACAAGAACAAGATTCTTTATTTTTATAACCATATATATATATATATATATTGCTAGAATGTCTTAACAATGTGAAGAAAAGCAGATGTATTCAAGTATCCTCTTGAATAACGATAATAATAAATGATAAATAAAAACTTTTCTGACCATTTCTTTTGAATGAAAATAGAATAGAAAGGATAGAAAAAGAAAAAAAGCACAGTCAAAATATTTTTCCTCTGTTTCTCCAAATGTAATATAAAAAGTGTTTAGATAGAGTATGACGATTCAATTGATTATTTTCCCAATCTGGGAAACATCTTTACAGAATAAAAATAATCATATAAGTTGATATTAGGGTTTTTCATTTCCTGATAAATTGTTTGGGTACACTCTGCAAATTTGCCCATACGTCATACTTTCTCTATGTATTTAGAAAATTTCAATGGAAAATTTAAACTCGATTATTATAACCTTTTAATTATAAGGAAATTACTTCGCAATGCGAAGAATATATTATTGGATTACGAAGAGAGGGCTCTTTACTTTTTCAAGATATTCGGATAATTAAGACTTTGGAGGTTCATGAAAGTAAATGAAAGGTCTCATAATATGGGGGAAAATGTGAGTTCTCCTGTTATAGAGTATTCGGAGAAGAAGGAGAGAGACAGGGAGTCGATCTGTGGACCTAGGGATGAGATAACACCTCACTATGTAAAGCCCTACGACTTTTTCTTTCACGTTTATTTCATGCCTTAAAGTATACTTTAAAGGATACGAGTGAAAGAGATGAAATAAAATAATATAGATATATATATAAGGATCCCTCAAGCCCAATGGGGATAGAGAACACAAACCGAGGGATTCACATTCGGGTTTCTGACTCGTCTTCTAAAGTAATACAATTTCTTTAGATGTTACCAATCGCATAGATTCAGCTCTTCCATAATTTCAGAGCATACAATTGGATTTTGATATGTAATCTATCTTTAGGAATATTTTATCCGGGAGTAGAATTGTGCTAATCCGTCTTTTTCTGCAGATTTATTCTTGAACATCGATAACATCACTTAAGGAAGGAATTCTCAATATATTATAATTATTTATACACTTAAATTTTAATTTGTAATTATGTATCTTTTTCGAATCTAATTATACATATATTCCCTAATACATAATATAATGTCTTCATATTCAAATAATTAAGTATCACTTAATTGTGTTGTAATTGTATTGATCACAATTGCTCGAATAAGGGTCTACGTTGGAAATTAATCCCATTTCGATTTATCCTACATATTAATAAAATAATTTATGTGTGATGTACGTCCTGCTTAGAAAAAAAAATGGTAAAAATGTATTTATTTCAAAAACGGAGTCAAATACAGACTTCAGACAGAAAATAAAAGTTGTTTATAATTCTGAGTTACAGACGAAGTGTTAGATTTTTATTCTGATCAGATCAGATTCAGGGGCCCTGGAGAGCAAGTTTGATATTTCGCTAATAAGTAGATTTTTTCCATTAAACAAGATTGATTACACGTGTCTCAAGGTTTTTTTAAGGTATATATTTTTGATTCGAAAATGCACCAAAGAAACTAAAAGTCCAAAAAACGAATTATAGTCCTAAGGAAAAAGGGAGATCGTATATTAAATACGAATTAAAAAAAGGATTAAGGAAGAGGATTAGCCAGTAAGTCTTGTATGTGCATTATGGTTGAAAAAGTAACACCATATATAGCAATTGGATTTTTTCCAAACTTACCACCCTTACTTCTGGGGGCGATGAGTTTCCATTTTATCTTATAAGAAAACAGTTCTCCATAAAATTAGGAATGTCAATAAATAAATGATAAGGTCAGACATTTGAAAAAATTGCTTCATATGTATCAAAATCAGTATTTTCATATGGTCATTTACATACTGCATTTTCAAAAGTCTCAAAAGGGTGTGCAGTTTTGATTATATTTACATCAAATCGATAGAAAACAACCAAAATGTTGTGTACAGAGAGGTTTTACACGATAAATTTACCCATTATATAATTATAGTCTATAGTAGATCGTTTTAGTTCAGAATTTTAACATAAACAAGCTAAATACAAATAAAATCTTTATAATTTATCATTAGCTATCTTTAAGATAGCGTGTTTGCACTAGTTTATGTTTAAAGTAATTAGGAATTTAAAGATCTTTTCTATCATGTAATATAAATAGTAGTGTTTTTCGTAATGAGATGTGATCTTCTCCTGTCCCATCCCTAAGTCCATGGATTCCCTTACCATGCACTCTTTAAGAGACAAAATCACAAACATCTCCACATAATTCGATCTAATTTCAAGATCCATGAAAGTTCTGATTATTCGAATATCCAAAAAAATACCTCTCACCCTACTTCAATAATTTATTCTTTGCGTTGCATCACTTAGCCGAATTATTTTTATATTATCAAAAGATTATGATAATTAAATTTCTAATTTCCAGTTACGTGGTCTCCAATTTGGTGATCGAAAGAGAAAGTATGGCGTGTAGGCAAACTTATACACGGTACACAATTGTTTTAAGATGTGTCCTGTGAAATCCATTTTGAAATTTCAGGATGAGATGATAAATAATAAATACAGTAAAGTAATTAATTAAGTAATTTATTAAATATCTTAAAAATAACTAATACTTATTAAACTATTCGTGAATGATCAAAAAATAATTTATGAATCCTAAATTATAGTTAAATATTTATTTGTAGGTTTCTTATAATTGCTTTGATGGGAATAATTTTTGAACCACCACATAAATCATGAAAAATATTCTTTTTTTTTCTTTGATGGAATTTGCTGTTAATTTTTTAATATTATAGTAAGAGATAATTATAATGAGTGACCGGAGGAAAATTAAATTGATATATTTTAGCAAATGATTTATTGCCTTATAACGTCGAACAATGCTTAATAATTGAAAATAAATGACTACTTTCATTCATCAATACACACAGAATAGAGCCATATTTAGTGTAGGTAGCCCTCACAAATAAACTTATTTAAGTTCATAGTTGTTGCAGGATAAAAAAAAGTTAAATTGAAGACCAAAAAAAAAAAAATGTCACGAAATCATCATTGATTTTTTTACTTATTCAATCATTTATTTATTTTGTTTAAAATATAATAAAAATTATGGCATTCATGTTAAATATATCTTAAAATGTCGTATTTTTAATAATTTAAAGACAGTTTTGTTTTACAGAATGATAATTATTCATAATAGCATAAACGATCTTTAAAAGCAGATTTAATATTAATATATGAAAAATTTCTTATCAAAAAGCAATATTTGAGAAGTAAAACCGAGGAAATAATTCAAAATATATACGTGAAATACGCAGTACCAAAATAGTATATTTATTTATTTGTGACATCCTTAGGATTAAAATACTCACAATGTAACGCAAATTAGAGCAATGATGTTTTTTTAAGTTATCGTGGCCTTTACTCGACATTGATATATATTTTCAGATTTTAAAACAATAAAGACAGATACACAAACAAAAAGAAACACGTAAATATATAATAAACACACACATTAAATATGACAACTATATAAAAAAATACTAGGCATATAAATATTTTAAAACATTCGTGTACAACTTTACAATGTTTAAAACTCCTCCAGTTCCTTTCTCTTTCCTTTGCCTTAGGGCATTCAAAATATGCTGTTCTTTTTTAAGGACAATATTAACTTTGTGACTGTTTGTCCCACTAAAAAAGATTAAACAGTCATTTGGCTGTTTGTCACCAGGATTACAACAAAAATTACAAATGGGTTTTGATCCAACTTCGTAGGAAGAATAAATATATATGGCCACAGTATGAGACCATTAAATTTTGAGATGTTAGGGTAACAAAAAAGTTCGAAAATGCATAATCGACCATAACTTTGGAACAAATCGAGATACATATTTGATTTTAAGCAAAGGTTTTGCGCTCTACTGAGTGATTGTTCTATTTTTAAATGTTTTTTTATATAAATTTTAATTTTTTCAAATGACATAATGATAATTAATACGTTATACAAGATTTAAATAATTAAGTTTACATATATAGCATATAGAATAATTTTGGAATGAGATAAACAATTCCCCTGTCCTCTTTTTGGTCATTCTTCCCTCTTTGAATAAGTGTACACACTACACAAATATATCCTCATTTAATTAAAAACGAATATTTTGGTAAAAATACAATAAAACAATAATAAAGAAAATATTGCCACAAGAGACGAATCTAAAATAAATAAACAATCTCAGATTGTTTATTATGATTGCAATGAAAAGGAGGGGGAATGATTATCTAAAGAGATCATTCAAAATAAGAAACTAACTTTCTTCATATACATCATATATGAATCAATCCATCCACAATTAGTAACTATAAAATTAAACATCTTTTTGATATCCTTTTTAAATGATGAGGAGAGCCGCTCCCCATCTTTACGGAGAGGGTGAGAAAGGGAGAAAATAAGCTCATTAGAAAGGAGGGATAGGGTGAAAGAGACGCGACTGATGGGATTTATTTCTAATTCTCCATTTTCTTTTTTGGTCACCTACGAATCCTACAGAGACTTAATTCATAACAGATGTGGCAACTTTTCTTGTAATTACCTTATGCACATACTACAGACAGGGGATGTGGTATGTTTAGAGTTGATTAAAGTATGATCTGTGGGTATGCTAAAAAATAAGAAAACGAAAAATGACATTGTAACTCTCCCCCACAATTTGAAGAATGTGCGCCGTCTAGACACAGGAGAGGTTGATTTTGGTCTCATCTGTCGTTTGGTTAAGTAATAGAACATCTTAATTAAAAATAACGGCATAAAAACGTAAACAAATGATATTGCTGATTTTGGGACCCCACTTTGTAGCTACTTTGTACCTTCTGAACTTAAACCAACTTTCAATAATTAGAACAGTCCAGTTTATAGTCGAACCCCAGCACGTGAACAGAGTGCCGACCCAAAACTCGAAGTAGCATTTGATTATGATTCTTTTCACAGTATTTTTATTTGCAAGGTGTCATTACGCAACCAAACAACAGCTGAAACCAAAAACAAATAGTTTTTGTTTTTATCTCGTGTCTCTATGTGTAAAAATGTTGGAGTAATAATAAAAAAGGCCATGCATGTACGATCTGCACCAGTATAAGTGCCAAAAAGGCTACAGAGACCGTTGTCATCTACCTTCACACGACCAACTACATTAAGACGTTCATTCCAACCCTATACATCCAAGAAGAACAAAAACTTATGCAGTGACAATAAGGGTGACTTCTTGCCTGCTTCAATGTGGTCCTCCTCCAGTTCTGACCTCAACTCCTTGGACTTTGGGGCGTCTTAGAGAAAAATATATACTGCAATTCTCACACTTATTATTCCAATTTGGATTCTCTCCGAGCTGACAACATACTACAACATGGACACGGCCTTCGTCAAGAGTGGCCAATCTGTTCATCGGCATTTCAAGGGGTTTTTTTTGTTTTGTTTTTTCAAGGATATTGAATAGAAAATATATAGGTTTTGAGTTTTCTTTTCTTGATTCCATAAAAATCATGTCTTTCATAATTTATTCATGATACTGCAATTTTTGGGTCCCTACTACCTATGTCAGCAGTTATGAGAGGGTGAGGAAGGAAATCTACACTTTATACCTACATGTTTCCTCCTTATGAATGAAAATAATAAAAACACCGCTCAAGTTGCATTTACAAAAAGTTATAGACTCGTCTCAGGTCATATTTTTACAACTCAAGCTATGTGATGATTTTTATTTTATTTTATAGATATATATATGTATGTAGGTATATGAGATTAAATATTATTTATTTCGATCCTAATAATTATCCCTCAGATCTTTAATTTATACGTCATAAAAACTCAAAAGGAAAAAAATGTATTTAATACTATCATTTTACTTCTTATTTTAGCAGAGCCTGTCCAAAAATGATGAATAGCCTTTGTCCATTTGATGCCCTTTTGCACTGCATGCTCAAATAAGTATGCATTTATATCCATAATTCAACTCTCTTTACATACAAGTATAATATGTATGTGTGAATATCATGTTATATATGTATGTTTAAAATAAGTACCATAAATTTAGCATGAGTATACTCGTATGATCTACACACATATATGTGAATATATATAATTTATGATCATTGAAACTTAAGTATTATTAATGTTTGAATTTTAATATGATGATCCGTTTTTTGTTTGTTTTTGCCTGTTGGTTGATCAGGTCTACATAGCAAATGAATGTAATATGACCAAAAGTGAGTGTCAAACTTTTTATAATCTCAACTTCATTAGATTTTATATTTTCCAAAATTGTTATCACTATTCTTTAATTCTAGAGGAGGCAACATCTAAGTATCAAGTAAGTTTGCTCATGAAAGACGTAAGATTATACAAAGTTATAAGTAGTAATGCATTTTTTTAGCTCAACTTTTTTTTGTGTGTGTGAATTTTCTTTTCTGAAGCTGATATCATTATCATAGATTAAAATAAGGATATACACCTGTAATAAAAAAATAATGTGGTAACCCTCACAGTTTGAAGAATGTTTTGGAGGAGAGCAGCTTAGCTGTCATAACGTTTAGCTGCCATTACCTATGAGATGAAGGAAATAAATACAAAACACACTATATATCAAACAATGATGCAGGCAGAAATTACTCCGAGGTCAATCCTCGTATTTTCTCTCCTCCAAACAAGATTCAGTTTAAATCACAAAACCTATTGGTCCGTTTTAAACTTATACACGTATGTTTACAAAATCTTGATAAATGTTGTAACCTGCCTCAACACTTATAGCTCCTCTGCGTTACTTTCCGTCATTCAAGAGCAAACATATTCGTAGTTACACTTTCTAGTTTATGCGTATATGTTCTCTCCGAATGGAATAATAAAGAGAACAGCTTTAGAAAATGAAATAACATATATTCAGATAGCAAATACAAAACCCGGGCCCTCTTCCTTATTGCATTATTTTCATCTATGCTCATCAGTATTTAATTGCTGATGAGTTACCTTCCTTTTCTACACCCTAACAACCATCCATATATACGAAACGGGATTGAACATTTGCGTGTGCTAATAAAATATACTTATTATTAGATTTATTGAACAACCATGATAAATGCGGTAACCCATCTTAAGTAAAGGGAGTAGCAAGATAACTGCCTTATTCCTAAAGGGTGACAATCAGGCTGTAGAAAAAGTAGCCGAGTTAGCGTGGCTTCATTATAGAGACACAATTCTAAAGTTCTCTTGGAATTAACGTCAGTTGCTATCACGTGATGGAGTAGAAGGAACCTGCATTTGACGTTGAGCATAAGTATTACTATAAAATGGTTTGACATAATACTTTATAAACATATTCTAATTGCTCCTGGGGTTTATTAGCGCTATGTATGGAAATAAGTTGATTGCTTCAATTTACAACATACAAAGCACGATTTTTTCAATTCATTTTAATAATTTAAAAATTGAATTTTTTTTTTGTGCAAATAACTCCACAGATAATGATGCCAGAAAACCATTGAAACTATTTTGAAATTGGTGCAAAGTTTGGTTTAGTCAGTATATGTACAATGGGGGACGTCACCTTTTTTTTTTATCACTTTCAAAACTCTGTAAAACAAAAATTTAAACGTATACTATTATTATGAAACAAAAAAGCATCTTTTTTGATTTATAAAACTTTTTTAATAGCATTTTGAAAAAAGAAGGTTATGTTGTCTCACCCTATATAAAGTAACCTCTTGTGAATGACCTCATGAAAAACGAAGAATGTTAAACAGATTTGTTAGGGGAGTTACTAGTTGTAATATAAATTGGGTGGATTTTTTTAGTTTGCCTGTTTTTTTTTTTTAGAATACATTTTCTTTTCCTAAGCTGTTGTCATTATTATTTAATTCCGGAGGAGTTAATTTCCTTATCTACTACATACAAGCTGTCATTGATGTATACAAAACTGGATGGAACATTTGCATGAGCTCATAAAAGACGGAGATTACCCCTGAGAATTTGTTGCAGAGTTATAATTCCAAGTTCTTTTTGGGCTCAGAGTAGAATGAGGTCCGATTTATAGAAGTAATTATGTCCTATGTCTTTGTTTAATTCATTAAACATTCTTCAAAATTGTGTGGCTTACCCATAGATAATAGAAATACAAAGTTATGGCATAACGCTTTTCTGACTGATGTTTGACATCCACCACCACGCTTTTCAATGGTGACGTTATAGAGAATATAATGTGACCCAGAGTAGCTATATATCGTCTTATTTAACTGTAACTGTTAGAGTACGGCTTTTACACTCTATGACGTCCAAATACCTCTTTCTTTCCCTCCAGTCGGTACAATAAATCAAATTGAAAATTCTGGTAAGCTGGGTTACATGATGGAATAATCTTACATTTCTATTAACCTTGAGGGTTGACATGTTTATTTTCGTTGTTTTTTTTACATGCCTAAAATGTGACCAATTAGAATCACTGGTTATCAAAAAGTTGTCAGAGTGTGAGTCCTTGTTGGTCTCAGAGTAGAAATGAGGGTAGACATCGTTGTCCTTTTTAGATATAGAGTGGAGTTTGCTTTATTTCCTTCATCCCATAGCTGCTCTCAGCTTATTTAATGTAACGCCATAACAGCTAAGCTGCTCTTCTCCAAAACATTCCTCAAATTCTAAGGGTAACCAGGTTATTTTTTGGTTTTTTTATTTATTATTTAAATACCGGCAGGTCGTATTTTGTACAGATATATTGTATTTATACAAAATTAAGCTTACTCATTAGTATTATTTGCTTA